>NC_089212.1:4600950-4922200 GCF_963930695.1 Labrus bergylta | reverse complement strand
TTTGATCTTAACAGATAATTACTTTAATCCAATAACTGTACTGGTTTGTAGTTTATATATTTTGACATGCTATCAAACATCAAATAGGAGTTCATCACGATTAAACAAGCTGAGTGTGGCTGCATGTTGACAAAGAAACACTGCTCTCAATTAGACGTCTTTAAATAAGGTCATTGTAGTGTAACAGGTTTTTTTGACACAAGTGCTATAGAAATTAATATTAAATACATTTAAATATATATATATATATATATATATATATATATATATATATATACACTATACAAAAAGTAAGTAAATGTGTGTTTTGTAGATTATTCCTTTGTTGTAACAATGCTTCTTGGCAATAGATCTTATGCCGTTGGAAACTCCTAACATCATAGGAGGCAATCTCAATTTAGACAGATATCGAGATGAGATTATGCAACAAGTGACAATCCCATATCTCTACAGTCTCCATGACGACAATGCTCGCCCTCACAGAGCGGGGTTTATCGGAGACTTCCTCCAGAATTTGGGAGTGGATAGCTAGAGAGAGACTGCCTGCCTGCAGTTCTGAGTCTTGAAATGCCATAAATTGTCCAGCTGTCTCAGGAGTCGTTTGAACAGCTTGCATTACAGGTTTAGTTGTGGCAAATAATCCTAGAGCATCGAATTCTCTAATTTTCTTCAACAGTTATTGGGCTCAATTTTGTGAGAAATCTGTCAGTTCCTGAATGTGAGTGTCTTTGTTGTTTCGTAAACTATGGAAATTAACTTTCCAATTTCATTTCAACCGTCATTTTCATAGCTCAATGTATCACATTCATCAATCTATGTTTCTATGTTAATATTAGGCATTAAAGTAGGAAGGAAATAACAGATTGATCCAAGCGTCAACTAAGAGCTCCACCAATTAATAAATCCTTTTGAATTAGTTAATGGTGGTGGTGCATCTTGCATTTGTTAAAACAAAGAAATAATCTACCAAACACAAATGTCCCTACTTTTTGTGCAATGTATATTTATGAGAGAGCGAGAGAGAGAGAATTCATGTCAAAAAACATCATAAGCAGTGAAGTAAAACATTTTATTGTTTGATTTTCGATACATCACCTACCCTGGATGCAGTTGTTCCTGATTTGTGTCAGGGTCCTTTCTTCATTGAAGTCTCTCTGACTTCTTTTCTCGTCACTTATGTTATGGTCAATCTTTGAGCGAACAAAGTAGAACTTCTTCTCCATCTTTTGAATCTCCTTAGCCAGCTTCACATCATTTTCTCTGAAGCGATCATATGAGATGATGATGAAGAAGTCAAACTTTTCAAATCCAACCTTCTTCAGGTACTTAGCAGCAGGATACTTGGTGCTGCCGATACCAGGAAGATCCCAGAATATCACTTTGGGATAGTTTGGATGGGGGTACGGTGTGACCTCCATGGTGGTTTCTACAAAACCAGTAGGAGCAGCTTTCTCATCCTTGTTGTCTATACCTCTAATGGCATTAACAAAGGAGGATTTACCAGAGCCAGTCTCTCCTGTGACAGCAATATTTAGAGGAACATTTTGCTCCTTGTCCAAATATTCCTGGATCTTTGCACGAGCTAAGTGTTGATCATTTTTCTCCAGAGCTTCTTTAATTTTTGTATCTATTTGTTGACGACCAGATTGATTCTCCATAGTGCCTCTTGAAAACTGTAATAAAAGAGATGTTATAAAGTCACTGTAATCCTCTGACGAATAAAAGTGAATGTAAGACTACAATAATAAACATCATGCACAAAGAAAGTATGATGGAAGAAAACACTTAGTAAGTCAAGTACAGCAACACATGAAGCTTTTCTCTGCATAAAGTCAGAGATTCAATTCTGCCAAGACAGGAAGGGGACTGTGTGAAAATAAAAAATAGGAAACTTGATCTTCCCTGCAGGCTGGAGTTGATCTAAGACAAGATTTAACTGTTATCACAGTGCTAAGTACGGCACTGACAAAAAAGACTTTACAATCTGTTAATGAATATAACATCAAACACACAAATGATCTTCAAATATGAATGTTTGTCCCCAACTCACACCAAATACATCTCACAATGAGCAAAGTGCGTGTGTTTATTTATTAATCTGTTTATTTGTCAGGGACATTACATGTAAGCATTGTTAAATCTAATTAAAGTGCAACAGATGTAATGTATCTAGGACTTGTAGACATGGCTAATTTGCAGTCCTTGTTCCGGGTTAGGCTTTGAAGAAATAACACAGATGATACACCAACGCAGTAAAATAGACATACAAACTGACATTTGCAGCAGATAAAGATGCATAAAAACAAACAGTAAAGCAGACATAGACACGCAGATTGAAAATAATTACTAACTAAACACATATTTTATGCTATACTCACCAGATCAAAAGATCACTGTACGAGTTGTTCTCTTTAAGAAATGCAGACGCAAAGAAGCGTAGAAACAGGAGAAAGGTTTATATGTCTTGGTCAGCAACCAATCAAAAGTCCTTCTGTGAGTTCAGGAACACACTTATTTTTAAAGCAGCTGACTTTTAAGAAACATGTTGATTTACAGGAACAGTAGAAGCTGAGAGCTCTCACACCCTCTGCTGGTTAATAAGAGCATGCCACACCCTGAAAAGTAAACAAGCACTAAGATTGTGGTGAAACTTCCTCGTCTCTGAGATGTTGCATGAAGCAGCAGTTTGTATGTCTGATGATTTCAGCAGCTGTTAATTGACTTTAACAGTTTTTTGTTTCTTTCCCACATGTCATCCCCCCCCCCCCCCCCTCTCTCTCTCTCAAATGGCCAACTATATCCACTCTTTTATCACTAAAATAAAGGCATACAAATCCCCAAAATAAACGAATAAAAAAGAACCTGGCTCTAAGCAGCATTTTTTTATGAGGCTCGAACATGTTTCTTTTATATGAACATTTCTCTGTCCAGTGGTTAGCACTGCCACAACATGGGGGAAGAGACTTCTTCTGAACTCTGGGCTTCATCTCTGAATGGAGATAGTCTTAGAAATGGCTGCACTCAATCCAGACACTGAGCGAGGGGTGGGGATGAGGAGGAGGGGAAGCAGTGCAATGAAGGGACAGCTTTGTTAAAGTGCACCATCTACTGGACATCTTCTCTCAAAGTTTCAAATGATAGGCGTCTATCTCTTGAAATAAATTACAAATAAGTAAGAATGATCATTAAGGTTTATTGCTTATTGAAGTTTAATTGGATCAGATGAATCCTCTTTTACAGAAGCTTATTGCAATAACTAGTGAAAATAAAAAATCTTGTGTTTTTCTGAATAAATTAGTTAAGCCTCTAGTTAGTTAATAAAAACGGGGCAGTTTTTTTCCCTCTCAATGAGATATCTACGTCGTTAATTCAGACGAACAGGAAGACTTTTATTTTCTCAAGTGAAATCCATATCATTCTTTATTTTTCCCCTCAAAACACAAACACACACACACACACACACACAGATATGTGTAGAAGTGGATAAATCAGAATTTATTCTTTTTTTTTATGACAAACTGCAGTGAACGCTCATCACAATTACTGCTAAAGAGAGTGTAGAAGGAACAGAGGGTATTGTGGTTTAAAAACTACATATTTAATATATATTATTTTATTATTACGAGGCTTCAGAAAATAACCTTTAGTATAAACCTATAAATAAATCAAAGTGGTTTTTAACATGTAAAATAACTAACTTAAGCTTGTTTAAATTATTTTATTTAAAGACTCAAGAACATCAGTTTAAACATATGAAACATTTTGATATCAACACTCATGTTTCCTGATTTGAACAGATTACTGATGTGTGCAGCTGGATTATAAATCAGTTTAGTATAGAGCACTTAAAAACAGCAGAGCTGTACAAAAATAATAGATATCTGATAGCACTCACTCTTGTTGCCCTGCTTAGAATCTCATCTTTCATGAAAACCAAAAGTTTGTCAATGAAGGTTAAATGAAGACAAATTATCCGTCTGAGTGAAAAAAATAAAAGAGGAAAATAATGATGAATGCTGGTTGGAGCCCTCAATGTGTTTTTGCCTAGGGCCCCAACAGATATTAGTATCGCCACTTGCTATAGTGTTTAACAGTATGTGCAGTGCATTTGAGTACATTTGCACTAAAGCACATGCTTTTATAACAGTTTATTGTGATATGAATTTAAGTTCTACTCCGTAACTAATAACTATTACACATAAATTGATGTCTGAAATTAATATTTGTTACATTCAAGCCATTGCCAAATGAGTTGACACAATGTTGATTAAGCCTATACAGTACATGAGTCCTTGCCGGTGTTACAGTTTAAACAGAATGAGTCTGTGATTGTCAGACATTTGTGTCCTAATGAATTACTCTTGTTTAGCTTTTCATTAAGGACATTAAATAAATATTTTTGACATTATGACAAAACAAAAACTGAACAAAGTGGCATATGTTAGGACACTTTCAGTCGCATTTTTCCAAAAGTTGCCAGTTAACAGGGTCACTTTTTTAACCATAACACCAGAATAGTGATGTTTGTTTATATTTAAAGGAAAATCAATCTCGTTACACCACTGTAGGATAAAAAAGTTTGGTCTTCTGAAAGGGGAGTTTTGGTGGTGACATTACAACCAGATGCAGCACTGTGTTGTAATAAGCGACCGTTTGAATCAGCTACTGTGCAACAGTTGTTGTTTAGCTAAAACACATCATTCAAATTATGCTTTATGATTGATCAAGCACACATGTTTTTATGTGGAAATGTACTGTCGTTATTTAATTATATTTGTTTTGTTTGTCCTTTGTAGATTTGAACAGGGTTTACATCTATGGCAATTCGACATGCTTCAAGATGGCATTGCAAAGAGCACAGCTACACTTTCCATGATGTCAAAGAAACTCAGAAGAATTTGTGTAAAAAGTCTGAAAAAGCACCAAAAGACAAAGAAGCAAAAAGTTGGAGGAGTTAACGTCCTCGTTCACATTGATGAGAGCAAGTTCTGCCATAAACGCAAGGTAAATTTATCTACATGTGTAGTACCCTTCACTAAATATGGGGTCATTCCATGCTAATGCACCCAAAATCAGGATTTTTTCCCAGTTCTCAAAAATCATGTTGAAACTTCTATTGACTTCATTGAACCGTTTACAATCTTAAAGCTGTACTCCTTATTCTAAGTATTATAATAATATTTTTTTTTACCTTCTGAGGTAAATTTCAACATTTTTGTGTATCCGTCCGTCTGTGTATTCAGACCTCACCAATCATTAATTTTAACCAGAATGGTTTGAAACCTGTCCTGAACCTAAGAAAACTTGAAAACATGTTTCTATTACAGTTTTTGTTGCTAAATGTCGACAGTATCCAAATAAAGAATATTTCATTTTCAAAAATGTACATTTTAAATTTCAAATGTTAACTGGCTGTAATAATACATTGAGTGGTTTTATTTAATGAGTAGATATTTATATTGTTTTGACTTCAAGGGTTTCCATCTGTGTGATGTGTAAAGATAGACCATGACAGAGTTTTTTTTTCACTTTAATTGGATAGTCCTAACACAGGTCTACAAATGCTTAGTTACTAATGTCTACTAATAGTCTGTTGATAGTCATCTTTATATATGTTGACAATCAACAGATAGTCAACTACAAATTAGTAGCTTATCCATTGATAACCAATCAACAGAGTATCAACAGTCAGTCATTTGATGAGTGATACTGTTGACTTTCAACTGACAGATTGATTCAGAGTAGTTGACTTAACTTACAAGAAGTTGACAATTTACAGATAGTTAGTTGAAAGTCTATCAATAACCTGTTTAAAAGAATAAGAGAGTTGGAAGACACTTTTTTGTAAAATGTTGTAACAACTTGAAATGCACCTTATAGTCTACTGGCAGTAAGTTGAATGTTTATAACTTGTCTGTTGAAAAAGTTCTGTTGAATATCAACTGATAGCTTGTTGAGTGTCAACAGACGAACTATCAAAATAAATTGTTACCGTATTTTTTCTACAATATACCGGTGCTGCAGCAAATCTGTGCCAAAATTACAACATCAACAAAGAATACTGAAACTGGAAGAGCTATTAGCATGTTGTTTAAATACTTCAAGAAACAATATACACCTTGTTCTTTTTTTTGTAGCATCTATCTGGACTTCTGGAATTTAAAATACTATCGGGTCAGAAAAAATACTTTCCAATTCAGGAAATGGGACCATCCACACAGAGCCTGTGAATGCAGCTGTACTCCTTCACAGTTTTACATTTCCTGTTTGAATCACCCATAGCATGTTGGGAACTGTAGTGCAGAATACAAACACTGAAACATTGAACTTATAATAAATATCATTTTGATGGTAAAACAGAAGAACATCTCCACTTCTCTTTTTTTGTTTGATTCCATAAAGTTCTCATTAAAAGAACAGTACATGTTCCCGGGACAGGAAGGTGATGACTAGTATGCCGTAAGTCTGCAAATAGAGTAACAATAAAGAGTTAAAGCTGAGCAGAACATCCTGAGGTTCAAAGGATTAAAGAGAAGTATTCAAGATGAGCCTTTAATTAGCAGCTCTGCATGACGTTATGTATCCTGGATTACTTTTGGTTTTCAAACTTTTGTCTTCACTTGTGACTCAACAGGAACATCACCATGTTGCACTACCTGATCATGATCTTTGAGAAGAACTACCCGGACACACTGAACATCCAGCAGGACCTCAACAGTGTCCCGGAGGCTGCAAAAGTCAAGTGAGTGTCCCAACTCTTCACTGAAGGGAACATTTTCCCCAGAGCCATGTTTGAGTAGAGACAGGTGTCAACATGTAACCCTTTTAAACCCCCTACATTTAAACATATATAATTTAGTAATCTTAAAACCTGAATGTTAATATTAATTCTGTATTACTGAAAATCAAAAGACCAGGTGTGAATTTTGGATTATTATCTATAATGTATGTGTTATAATAGCAACCAGTTCTGGCCTTCATTTCACTGGTTTCCATTGTGTGCTAGGGCTGGTTTGAGGATGATTTCTTCTTGTCAAGACACTGCATGGATTTTCAGTATCTCAAATCACCTGATTGATGTTAATGAGGCTTTTACTGCCTGGTTCAGTTTGTTTGTAGTCTGTTTCTCCTATGTATTGATTTCAATCATTAGGTGCATCAGGACTATGCTGCGTGAGGATTTAGCTTTTTGAATAAAGTTGTAAGAACACTTGTTAGTTGGATTTAAAAAAAGTTCCTTTCCTCCACATATTTTGGAGTGTTAAACTGAATAAGTCATAAACTAGTGTCATAAAACTTGTAGAAAGCTTCAGTATAAAATAAAGTATCTGATTCATCTTTTTTTCTTTCACTAGTTTGGCGGAGCTGGAAAAAGAGGTGCACAACATGAAAAGTGGGCTGAAGGCTCTGGAGGCGGTGAGTTGTGTGTGTTTGTGTCGTTGCTCCCTCCTGTTGGTTCTTCTGATGTCTGTTCTTATGTTTTTTGGAGCAGAGTGGAGATGGACAGCAGGATGAGGTGTTTAAATGCTGCTGATGTTTAATGCTAACATGGACTGGAAAATGTCATGTTTACAACCACGCACAGAAACACGGCTAATGTTCCTGCACTCTTAAAGACACAGAGAGACACACACAGGGGTTTACTGTGTTTTCAATATTTATATATTTTGACTTTGCATAACTATAAGAACTTGATCATTTGTTGATGATCCTCCCTCACTCTTAAATCCTTGGAGCTCTGCCAGAAGTCAGAATCTGTGACTGGATGAGGGTGCATTAGTGCACATGGCAAGGGAAACCTGCACGTCTGTGAAGGCACCATTAATAGAATAGAATAGAACTAGAATAATAGAATTACTTTATTGATCCCAAACTGGGAAATTGTGGAACAATTATGCTCAAATATACAGTATGTATACACATTTTGTATGTATATACATTTTACATATGTGACATATGCTGCAAGATAGATAACATCTTTTTCAGGGAGGGCCTTATTTCATCCAGACAATGACACACTGCATTCTGAAGCTAAACCGTACTTTCTGTCGTCCCGACCTGTCACCAATTGAAAATGTTTGCCGCATTATGAAACGCAGATTGGACACAAAAGACTCTAAACTGTTGAAGAAAAGTAAAAGATTCCTCTTTAAAAATGACAGAAACTGTTCACCTCAGTTCACCAAAACGCCTACAAAGTGTCTCAACTTTTTTTAAACGTGTTGCTGGCATCAAATAGAAAATGGACACAAGAAGGAAAATGTATTTCAAAATTTCAACATGTGATTTGCTGACTTTGTACTTTTTCTATTAAAAACGGGGGTTCAATGTGTTGAAAATCATCACTTTGGGGTCTTTTGGTTTTATATTTTACGCAACGTACCAACTTTTCAGGAAATGGAAATGTATTTTCAAATGATTCAGTTGACCTGAAATATACACAACCTGAGCCACTAAGTGATTTAACTCAGGTGACCGTGACTATTGAGAAATGTATTGTAACTGTGGCATAAATAGAAGAATCTAATAAACACACAGCATAGAATTTGTCGAAACAATTTGAATATAGAAACATAAAAAACTCATTAGAAAGCTTTTTGAACCTCTACATTTTGGTATTTTTTAGATGAACTCATTTCAATGTGGAGTGTTTTGATACATCACTGCGATAACAAAGCAGTGCCTCTGTCTGTGATTTTGCTCATTTTAGTTCAATCAAAGTATCTGTAAAAGCTTTATATCTATCGGGTTTCTTTTTAAGTTAAGCTCTAGCTATTTTTATTGGATTAGTCTGTTTATAATTTCAGTTCAATCTTAACCAGATCATGCAGAAAACACTCTCCTGCAGCAAGATCATGGCTGCCCCCTAGTGCTCGATGTCACCCAATTCAGTTTTCAGCCACAGGTGGTGTGTTTTCATGGGGTTGAAGGAGATGTCCCTGATTGCTTTATAGAACACAAGAACCCCTATAATCTTAAGTATTTTCTTTTTTTTTAAATCCCACTTTTCTCGTCTGCTCGCCCCCCCCTGCAGGAGCTGCAGTACCAGCAGAGCAGGACGAGGGAACGTGGGGATAAGTTCGTGGCTGTGATCGGAGACTTCATCACCGTGGCCGGCTTCAGCTTCTCTGAACTGGAGGACCAGCTGAGCGAAGCCAAGGACAAGGTAGCTACCTGCATGAGCACCGAGCGATACAGGAAACAGAGCATTTAAAACATGAGACAAGAACATATTGCTAGTTCATATGTCCATGTGGGTGGCTTTGATCTGTCCTCTGTGAGTTGTTGTCACTGCCAAACCCTCATGTCAGACAAAAGAGAGACGAAACGCTGAAGGGAGAAACCCGACCCCAGTGTGATGACTTCAGCAGCGCAGGGGAAACCCAGCCTTGAAAGCTTTCTGTGGATTCCCCCCTCGTCCTGCCTTTGTGTTTGTCTCTGAGTTTAGTCTTTTAAATCCACACTCTCCTTCTTTGTGCACGAGGACATATGGCCTCTTGAACCCTGCTGGCTCATGCACTGAAGTCTGGTAGGAAGCATGTAAGCTGAAGACATCAGTGGGACTGCAGGAACCCCAGAGTGAATACAGTGTTGAAAAGATTCATGTGAGCAGGTTTTTTCGCAGGCCTTCGGGTGCTCTCTTGCACACAGCAGATAACATGCAGTGGTAATAGTAACTCCAACATGATGTTTAGGTTGAGGCTCTTTTTTTCAAAATAGTTTATGCACTGATGAAGAATGCATAAATAGTTTTAAACTCTCTGAAGAACTGGTTCCCAAACTGTCCAAATCATGGATAACTATCCATCATGTAAATGACCACAGAAGATTTTACTAGAAAGTGTTCTGGTCATTGTTTGCAGTTTCACCAGCCCTTCTCAGTGGTGTAGCTAAGTTCAGCCATCATCACATCTCTGTACATTCATATTGATACCACAACGACGTAAGATTGGTGTCCCAGTCTGTGAGTTCACTTTGCATTTCGGGATTGAAGAAGCACAGCAGTGTCAGAGCTCCACATACGCACACAGTCAGACAGACATGCACGCGCACACACACACACACACACACACACACACACACACACACACACACACACACATAAACACACACACACACACACACACACACACACACACACCACACACACACACACCCTGCGCTCACGAATCAAGAGAGCTTGAGCAAGAAAGCAAGAAAGAGAGGGAGAAGGAGTTTCATTCAGACCCTTCACTCTGCTAAATTATTTGTTCAAGGAGGAGTTCGCTGAAAAGTTGGAGGGAAAAATGGGCCTGTTTGGATGTCATGGGAAAAGAACGAGAGAAGGAAGGCTTCTGTAAAACAAAAGAACCTGTGTTCAGCAGCCCAGACTCTAAACACACTCTTTTCCTAACTCCAGTGTGTGTGTGTGTGTGTGTGTGTGTGTGTGTGTGTGTGTGCGTGCGTGCGTGCGTGCGTGCGTGCGTGCGTGCGTGCGTGCGTGCGTGCGTGCGTGCGTGCGTGCGTGTGTGGGCTGACACATTAACTCAGAGCTCTCTGACGCTCTGTTAGGTTTCCAGCAGAATACAAATATGGAAGAGTGGGCGTGCACTCAATGTTTTAGTTCTAAGTTGAGAAGGATGACTAAACAGAGCAAGCAGTGCAATGCAGCTAATAAAGCTCCATGGCAACCAATGTGTGTGTATTTGTAGGAGAAAAACACACACACACACCCACACACCCTCACCAGACACTACTACATACATTACAAAGGATTACAGATGTCCAAGGTCATGGGGGTTATTGGGACAGAGGTTTCTAGAGGAGAGAAGGGATTTTCTCTCTGATCCACAGAGATGGGTCGGGTTTATCTCTCGCACCCTCATCTCTTCACGTTCACAAACAATTCAGTGCAAGATTCAGTCTTCAGTCTGAAACAAAACAACTACATTGCAATCTAAAAAAGGCAACACTTTGAAAAACTAAAGTGCACTAGTAATCGTGCCAAAAATAAAGTCCACAGATATTGAACATTTTGTAAAAGAGACACGTTTGTTGAGATTCAGCGTCTGGTGTGTATCTCTATACAATGCACCTCCTCACTCACCCTCCTCTTGTTCTGACCCAGCTCAGTTCTGTTCCCCAGATTGTGATAATTTCGGCCATACAGAGGTGGAATAGAGCCTATTGAAACTATACATGTTTCAATAGACTCATTGAAACATGTACAAACAGCACTGGAGTACAGACACGCTGTATTCTCAATTAGCACAATTAGCGGTGCATTTAACTTTTTGCATATGTGCTTTGTGAATTAGACACTCATTTTTGCACAGGCTGAGCAAGCACAAAAGCCATACATCCTTTTCTAAATTAGGCCCTCAAACTTATTGGTGCAATCAATGGAGTCGCCCCCCAGTGGACATTAATGAGAGTGCAGGTTGAAGGCAATTATACTTTATCCTTATTTGTTAAGGCAAAAGTCTGTTTCCACCTTCATATACAATCTACAATGCTGCTTTGGAATTTAAAGTCTCAAATTTGACTTCCACAACAAAGGAGTATCTGGCTGATCTTTTTTAACCATGTAACCAAAAGAAATAAATGTCTCCTTGAGCGTTGGAAATACTCGCTCAAACCTGTTTCAGTTGAAAACTGTAGATTCTTTAATGCTGGTGCATCTTACCAACGCTCTGCACAAACTGATCTTACTACAGGCTCTCCTTGTATTTCATTTGCAGCGCAGCACAAAGTTATTTCCCATGTGCCCACTTTCATTAAACCTAGCCTCTCACAACTGCCAGTCCATGACACTAACACCGTGACAACATCACTGAGCTTTTTGTTTCATGCATTTAATACACTGCCACAACAAAGCTGGGGAGGGAAGTCTATTTAAAGACTGGCTTGTCTCATGCTGAAGTTGTGTATGGAGGAGTAGGAATCAGACTAAACCAGAAGTGACTATTTGATCTCTAAATTTCTGAATTTCTGAGGGCCAGCCTCCGAGGGCTGGATTATAAAACTAATCTACTTCATTTTATCTATAAATTGATGCGATTAAGTTTCTTTGTTTTCCCTCAAGAACATGTTTATTAAGTTCCCACATGCAGAGCATTGACAAAACCTCGGATGGTTGGTGAGATTACAGCACTATTAATCAAAGATTTAATCTAAAACAGCCTGTAAGAAAGTTTGTGGTTTTTAACAACTTAAAGCTCCTGTGAGGAGTTGTGAAACAGACTGAGATACAGATGCCTTTAAACGTGACAGAAACGCAAACAAGACCATAAGCTGCAAGACTGATCATTTTTGTTATTTTAGATGCTTGTTACCACTGCCGCCTGCCAGGTGTCAGATAGTGAGTTCAACACAGTGCAGAAACTGTTAATCACAACAACATGATCACTCCTTACACATGTGCAGGACAGAATCAACAAAGAGATAAGAGTCAGCACTTTGTCTACAGGGGGCGCCAAAATCCCCAAGAACCTGAAGTTCATCACAGGAGCTTTAAAATTAAAGAACATTATATTGTCAGTGTATGATAAACAAATACAAACACAGTAACTTGTGAGTATCTTAGTGTAGATAGCACAGGATTGATACACTCATCCCTATGAATAATCCTCTCATAGTGCCACAGAGTTTGTAAATCGTAAATGGACTTGTAGAGCGCTTTTCTAGTCTTCTGACTACTCAAAGCACTTTTGCACTGCAGGTCACACCTACACATTCACACTCTGATTGTAAAGTGTCCATTAGTATTAACTAATCCCATTCATACACATTCATACGCCGCAGACAAAGTGGCTGCAGGAGCTTGGGATCGCACCCCCAAACTTCCGGTTTAGAGACGACCGACTACCAGCTGAGCCAGACCCAGAGGGGACGAGAGGAAACACATTTGACCAGAACACACATAATTACAGGAGGGAGAGGGATGATGGTGGTGGTAGCCATGGTGACCAGCCCATAATGACAGGATGATTGTGTAGCCTCAGAAAAAAAAAACAATCCCATCTCCTCCGTATCTCAACACAAGAAGTTGAAACAGTTTACTCCCCCAGCTAAAAACTACAGTGATGGGATGTTTTCTGTAACATACCCAGAGAGGGCAGGCCTTAAAGTACAGCAGATATTCATGTTTTCTTACTACGGCTGTTTTATGTGAGGATGATGATGGCCTTAAGAGTGGATAATTATACACCAGCAAAAATACATTCACAGCAGTTTTCTCTATATTGATCAAAGTGGATTTTTGTCACAATTCATTATGTTCGAGTTCATATTCATATTTAATAATACTCCTGTTTAAGGATTTTGGGATGAGGTCAACTTAAAGAAACCACACCTTCCATTAATTGAATTTAAAAATATACATTTTTAACATGTTTCTAAGAATGATGCGATACTCGATTGAGCTAAAAAGCCACAAAAGTCCACAGGGTGATAAATGCAAAAGTAGTCTCTCCAACAAAGAGTTGGTTTCAACTAATTAGTAGAACCAGCTTGTTGATTAATCAGACCTGGCCGTGTATCTTTGGCTGTCTCAAAGCAGATACTAATGTACTCCCTTCTACATAAACAAACAGTAGCCCACTGATCCCACTGTTAGTATGCTGTTAGCAACAAACTGAATTACTGACCACATTATGTTTCTCCAGTTCAAGCTACGTTGGATAAGCTAGCATCAAGCTAGCCCGACCTTAGTGAATGTGACGTCATATTTAGTCAGAATAGTATGAAAGTATATGGTTTCTGACACAGCCTTCTTCTATGTCTGTATCTGCTCTGTGTGATACTCATTTCAGTAGCACTGATGATTGTCAAGACGTTTTTTATTTACCTTTTTGTTCTGTGAGCACCTTTTGTTCTCACCATTCCTGTCCTCATTAAAGAGACTATTTTTACATTCATGTCAGTCAGTGGTCTTTTAGCCCAGTCGAGTTGGTGTGCAGGGGATCTCCTCTGCCATTTTCTTTTCACATTATTGTGAATAATGATTACATTTACAACAGGTTAAACATAACGACATCCTTTTGGCAACAGAGAGGACACTCAGTTCTGTTTTCTGCTGAATGCTGCAGTATGAAGCTGTATGTGTGCAGGAATGTAGAGTAGGTTTGACTGCAGGCGTCGTCCTGGCACAGAGCACCGGACAGCTTGGACTGAACAGGGGGGACATACGGTGCTCAAATCATGCAGTCAGGCTCCCATCTTCTGCTTGTGTGTGTGTCTGCATGTGTGCTGCTGCAGTCCTAGATCACACAACATTAAACATGCATTCAAGCTAAGGAATTTGGGCAAGGATGGATACTCTTTTAAATATAGGAACAAGCAATGAAAGACCAGTGTTACTGCAGAGAATGCAAGACAATCAAAAATTCTTTATTGTTTTTTTATCCATTTGTTCTAGGCTTGCTTTTAGTCACTTCCTATCAAAGTGTAAAAATGTTGAACATGGTCTCTGTCTCCGCACAGTTTACCAAATCGCTGAAGCACTTTGGGGAAGAAGAAGGGAGGATGCAGCCTGATGAGTTCTTCGGGATCTTCGACACCTTCTTGCAGTCGTTTTGTGAAGCACGGCAGGACCTGGAGAACATGCAGCGACGTAAAGATGAGGAGGAGAGGAGGTCACGAATGGAGGCCATGGTGAGAGACACATTTTGATAATGATTAGAGCAAATGTCCTCGTGATTCCCATGATGGAACTCCCTCAAAAACACTGTATTTCACGCACATGGACACGTTTTTAAGAGCTAGCTGTGCATGCTCTGATAAGCTCAATGACAATCCAGTTGAAGCCGTTTTACCTTTCTGCAGGACGCCCCTGTGTTTCCTGTGAACCAAAACATGTCTTAGTCATATAATAATAGCCAGAACAATGATCTTTTTTTTTTGTTCCAACCAAGTGGATTTGAGGCCCAAAACAAACATTTTACTAACAAAACAAAACCGTCACTATTTGGTAAGGTTTAGGTAAAGATCATGGTATGGGCTTGAATAATAACCAATAGTCCTACTACATCCATATCCAAATACAGACACACTTATAACATCCATCTGAGAAGATCTTTGCTGTTGGACATAATTTATGCATAATATCTGTATTTTAGAAATGTTTGCATGAAGTCATTATTGTCCCTTTTTCAAAGTCTGGTGGTCAACAGCTCAAATTGCTGATCTTCAATACGATACAGAATGGTACGGCCAATATAATGTGATATGATACGGTACAGTACTTTAGGACAAGGTACGGTACAATTAAATAGGATACCATACACTTTATTGTTTTAAATCCATCTAAATTTAAACAGATTGAACCATCTCTATGTGATATAATATGTTTTTAGGGACTCTCTTTCCACCACCACTCCTCTAAAGTGTCTGCCTGTGTCCCCTGACTTCCTGTTCTTTAATTTTCCAGCTCAAGGAGCAGAGGGAACGGGAACGGCGGGCCAAGAAGAGCGGGGCCTCAGACGAGGTCGGCGGGGAGTTTGACGACCTAGTGTCGGCTTTACGTTCCGGTGAGGTCTTCGACAAGGACCTTAACAAATTCAAGCGTAACCGCAAGCGCTCTGTCAACCAGCTGGTGGAGGGCGGGGGCCGCGAACGAGCTGTCACCAAGGTCAACTACTAGGTCGAGGAATGGAAGGACAAAAACTAAAAACACTTAACACCTAAATTCTATTGAGGTGTTTGACACCTTTAGTCCAGGTTCTCGAGTGGTGACCTTTGACATAGGAGAGGCTGTACATAAAGGCTGGACATGTGGCGATATGTATGGACAGTAGCGCCACTTTGAAGGATGCAACACTCTCCTCTGATTTGGTCTTGTAAAGCTGTTTCCAACCTGTTTGTCCTGGGTGTTGTTTGATCTCATGAGCTGGATGAAGGACACTTGTGATTGGTTGATGGATGGATGGACGGACAGACAGACCACTGTGACGCACTATCCCATATCTTTTGACCCTATCCTTTTAACACTGTGTTCAAACTTCCAGCTCTCCATCACCCCTTCTTTTTCACTGCTCTTTATATCTTACAAACCTTTCTCCGTTTCTCAGTAACTTCCTCGGGGCTTGATCAGCCCATTCTCTGTGTATCTGGTTCTAGAGACACATAGGATGTTCAAATCCACCAGTCACGCTGTAAATAGATTCCAGGCCAAGAGAAAGGATTGGGAAGAAAAAGTATATCTGGAAAAAGAAGGTGGGGAGCTACGGGAACTAAGCCATTACCTCCACGGCCATGGTGGTTCCCGGGACGAGAGACACTCCAGCATCAGTGTTGGTGGATATTCATGAACTACCTTTCCCAGAATGCTTTGCAAGCTTCTGAAAGCGTGAGGAAGGGCACCACAACAGTGCTTCATAACAGAGGATTTATCCCAACCTGGCCTCTTGAAATGCACAGCATTCACAAGTAGGGAGTTATTTCAGAGGACACAAAATGAAAAAAAAAAAACAGCCTCTCTCATCTTGTTCCACCCGACAACACGATGACTGTGCCACCAGGTTTTAGCCTCACCTACACTCTCCAATGGTTTCAACATTGTTCTGAGAGAAACACAAATGTAAATGTATTAACAAAAAAACATACTGCAATTAGGCGTTGATATATATTTATATTCAGATGCAGACAAGCTAATTGCAAAGATGTAGAGGGTTTTTTTTATGTTTTCATGGCATTTGGGGGTTTTGTACACACGATGCATTATTTGTTGGTGTTGCAAGTTCACATTGCTGTTGAAGTGAATTTCTATACATTTTGCGCTTTATGTAAAATAGATAATTGCTTGACCTTTTCTCACCAGTATGTGTTGTTTGCACTGTAGATTTTCTGACAAAACTTCACACTCAGTGGTTCCCACAGGCTGGTCTCGTCGACAAAGTCCTCTCTGTACTTAAAATACCTTTATGTGTAAAAGATAATGAAGGAATGCCACATGAAAATTAAAACATAAAGGCATATTCGGCGGTTTGTTTACAGTGCTCTCACTGCTCAGCTGTCTGCTTGCATCTGAATGTGTTTTCTGATTCATCTGCTGCAACCACTATGCAGACCAGAGGGTGCGAAAATGATGCTGCATAACGGTTCCCATCCATTGTATCTATAGGATCTTTTCCACTGGTGCTAAAACTTGTGGTTTATGTAAAGCCATTAGTCCACTTTAGGATTTAAACCAGGGATTTATTGCTAAAATTCAGCCTCATTACATACATTTCTGTGTTTTTATTTGAGCTGGCATTGTGATTTCAGACCACACTTTGTAATCAGTATGTTACAACAGAGCACTTAAAGGGTGTACACAGTGTACAAATGATTACATGGAAATGTTAAGGGTTCTTTGATGGTTGTAAGTTTGAAGAAAAAAAAAACAGAAGTGTGCCCATAGAGCATCAGAAGGATTTAAATTGGGTTATGAAGAGTCGGCCGTTCACCATATTCACATGGCAGCCATTTTTTTCTGGCAGCTAGCTCAGGATGGGAAGCTCAAATTCTGCTATCGGAAGGAAACTGTTGTATTGCTGTGTATATATTTCAAAGTAGAAAAACATGGATTTAAGATTTATCAGTAACTGAAGTGATAATGGTGGTAGAAACAGAGATACAGGGATATCAGAACATATAGCCTATTAGCTAGCATTGGACAGCAGCTAGCAGCATTCAACAACAAACAGTGTAACGTGTGTAGCTGTTAGCTGAAGTGGTTGAATGCTAATGTGAGCTGTTGTCCAACAGAAGCTAATGTGTAATTATTTATATATATATATATATATATATATATATATATATATATATATATAAATTATATTTGAAGATTGCTCGGTATTCCCTCGGATTGTCACTGCCCGCTGTCTTTTTAGTTGCTAAACTTTATAAGAGCATTAAAAGGAAAAAGGAAAATTGTAGCTTCCCACCATTATACGACTTCCTATGTGCCACCAAGCAGTTTATTGTGTCAGAATTTGAGCTTCAGTGTGTGTATGGTAAATGCAGATAGTCTCTTCTTGTCAGTTTTTAAGGGTGATGAGGAAGCAGATAGGTTCACACTCCATTAAATGAGGAAGGAAGTGCGATTAATATGCTACGTTTGAAAATGCATCTGCATCATCTGCATATAAAGAGTTGGAAGGCAAAGAGTTGGAATATCATACATGGTTACATCTCTTTTTGTTTTTTAAATAACCCATGTCATTCAAGGTTGTTAGTGAGCTCCAGAGACCAGGAGTAGAGTTTTAAGATTGGATTTGGTCTTTTTCAGAGCAAAGGGACAAAAAAAAGAAACACCCTGTTAAATCTCCTTTGTTGGCTCAAGACGTGAGAAGTAAAAAAGGAATAATTTAGTTATATTTGGTATGATTATAACCAAACACGAGATACTTGTGCCCTTATTGTGTGTGGATGTATCAAGTGTGAGGCCCCTGATGTAGTCTGTAAAAACAAAGAGGTTAAAGGTTTTTCTCACAGTGACAATTACAGTTAACACTTGTCTCCTTTCCTCGGATTAAATCAGATCAATGACCCCACAGCACTTGAACCAATGAGCACTTGGTGTACAATTAAAGAAGTACATTTCCAAAAAGATTCATTCTTATGTCATTCAACAAACTGAACCTTTACTCTACACAAATTTCTGAATGCCACACAAATCTCCACAGTAGTGAAGGCTATCCCAGTTGGTCTCTGATATGATTTGATCCAACACATTTTTGTTTCACCTTTAAGTGCCTCTGTACCCGTTTTCACACACGTATCATTCCTATTATTGTGTCAAGTGCTTGTGGCTTTCCCAAAAAAATAGTGTTTTCCAGAAGCTGACAGTTTGAATCGGCCTAATTGGCGCCACCTTGTGGCTGCAGATGGTGCACTGTGTCAACACCTACTTCTCCTGAGTGTTAACACGAGGTGCCAGTTGACCTGAACGTTAGGTAAAATGACTCACTCACTTCATTTTTCCATGAACTGTAACTTCACAGAGAACCATCATCCTACCAGGAGGTTATTTCTTAGATTTTTCTGAAGTAGAGAAAAGCTAATGTAAGGTTAAAAAGGTGAGAAGTGTGCAGAGAGGATCTTTGAATCTTTGAAGAGATTAATTGGTAAACCAAAAAGATTTAAACATTCAGACACTTTAAAAAATCTAAAAAGCCCCTTATATCTTAAGGGGAAGAGGACGTTTGATTGCCTATTCTTGAACCAACGTCTCATGTATTTTTGAGCTGTTCTATTTCCTAACCTCTGCTCCTTTGTCTTTCAAGTAAATCCAAGTAAGTATTTCAGACTTTGGCAGACCCTTCACACTCTTAATCCAGAGCTTTAACCTGTAGTGTAGTGCAGACTATTTACTGAGGGGTATTGCAACATTGTCAGTATTATTACATGTTTATGTTGTTACATGTATGGATGTTTATTTGGCCATTGACTGGCTGATTGGAGTGTACAGATGGAAATCAGAGGAATGAAATTAGTAGCTTGTTCATTGCACTTTTATTATGGGACATTTCCATTTGCAGCGCCATTATGAGGGGCTCAGATCCCTCCTAACTTGAGAAGGGTGCAACGGAAGAGCGGTGCAGAAAAACACGGTGTGAAGAAGAGGAGGGAGATAAAGGGCAAGTGAGCTTGGACGCTCCGGCTGGGCCGCTGTAAACACATTAATATTCAGTCTGTATGGATGGCAGAGGTGGGACTTTTGAGGACACAAAGAGGTGACACTTGTTTGAAACAGACACCTATATGTGTGTGTGTGTGTGTTTGTGTTACCTCCTCAGATGTGTCAGGGGGGAAAAAGGTAATGTTGTCACACTAACACATTTCTATGAAATCATGCACTTGGCGTCGACCTGCATGCCTAAACAACGTGCACAAAGAGTGACGTGTTGACTTTCACCTTTTAATAGAAAATCGTTCGAAAAATGGAACACACCTGTTACACAACAGTTTGTACCGCCTGAGAAAAAGTTGCACCCACTTTTAGAGGTTGTACCATGGTGAGGAGTCAGTATTTTTATGGTTGGAAAAATAAGAATCCTCCACTGAAAAATGTACAGTTGGATAAAAAAGCATTTTGTACACGCTTGATGTTTGAGATGACATTAAAAAAGATAAAAACATTGAGGAATGTTCCATTTTCCTGTAAATTGTACCTCTATTTATTTGCCTTATTTAGTTTGCTATATTTTGTATGTACACACAGCATTACAATAAAATGTTATATTAAAAAATATGAATAATTCAACTGTGGTCCATGTATGATGGATAGTTTTGAGACTTGTATAAGAATGCAAATCTTTTTCTTTTTTCATTTCTATAATTTTATTTTTGTTTTGTATTTTTTCTCACCCTGTGTCTTTGGTAGGGTTACAATAAACTTTTGTCCCTTAAAACTCATGTTTTTTTTCCTCTTCATTATCTGTTATCTACAACTCTTTGGTACACAGATGTAGGCCTACATAACTTTAGGAATCTAATTTGTAATCTAATCTCATGCTGACATTAGTCCTACTCGTCATTTTACTGAGAAAAAATCATAATATTGATGAATATAATGGATGAAGTTGTTACTCAAGTATAAATCTCTACACGGTTTGCTGCTTTATAGTTTTCAGATGTTTTATAGAACAAATGCTGGACTGATGTGACATTTATAACTAAATTAATGAAAAAGTATTCTTTCATTATCTACATAGAAAAATGAACATGCACAAAAAGAGGAAGAATATATCGATACAGGCCTAACTCTTTTGATGCATATAAACATTTGAAATATGTATTAATGATTTTAAGATGATGTAATCTCACCAGAATCATAGCAGTTTATAATCCTTCTGGTTTGGTATGCATTTTAAATCTCACCCACCTGATTGGGTTAAGTAGGACCTGATAAGTATGAAAAACCCAAGTTTTCATAAATAATGATTTACAGTATGGGGAAAAGTATAACACAGAAAGACACCATTATGTAACTAATTAAAGTATATACACATGGCCGTGCAAAAACTAATTAAGAAGACGTTTTCACAAAGCATAAAGTGTTTATTTTAATGCCAAAAGATGGTCGTTTTAAAACATAAAGGAAAACCAGTGTGTGCGCATCCAGGCAAAATGCATACAGCTGCAGGAGGAGAAATGTAGACATACTTACTGCAGAAAACAATCTGACAATTTTATTGCAATGGAAATGTTGCCCATTAGGAGCAGAACAGTATGCAGACCGTTTTCCTCTGTAACCCATATGAAATATAGGGCTACTTATTAAACCCATGTTGTCTAGATGTGCAGTTATCCATTTCCCCCAGTAGGGGTCGCTTGCTGCTGTGTAGCAGCATCCAGCAGCAGTAAAGTGCCATGTGAAGCCCGCGCTTCTTGTTCTATTGTCCTGCAGACATGAGGTTCACAGACACGACCTGAAAATGCTTTTCCTGGTATAAATTGGCATAAAATAGTCGTAAAACTTTGATTAATCCAGTCATAAACTTGTTTTGGTGTTAATAAGTCTGCTCTGTTAGCAGAACACAATGAGTGAGCCTGAGTAAGATAACTCCCGTCGAGTTGTTATTGTGTTTATGAATCTCAGGTGAGTTCATGTTAGCCTAATGCTAATCTCTGTGGAGAGAAAACTGACTGTATATGCTGTTTAAGTTCAGATACTTTTACTTAAATACCAAACGGAGTTACCAGATGATTTTCCTACATTGCCACTGTCCTCTGGTGCACTTCATGTCATTGTTTATATGTTTAAAAAAGATCACTAATGCTAGCGCGAGTTGCTAACGCTAATGGCTAACCCATAAAATTAGACTGGCTAGTAATATGATGTGCAACTGTATGCTAGAAGCTAGCTAATGCTAATGCTAAGCTAATGTAGCATTCGCAGCATAGTGGCACAGACTGAAACCTTACAGGAGCACTGATATGAAAACAACTTGTTTAAGTGTATTTATCCACTTTACTGGTTTAAAGTATAATTAAAATGTGGTTTTACTGAT
Organism: Labrus bergylta; assembly: GCF_963930695.1. NCBI lineage: Eukaryota > Metazoa > Chordata > Actinopteri > Labriformes > Labridae > Labrus > Labrus bergylta. Next base: position 4,900,223 of record NC_089212.1, on the reverse strand, counting down.
GTTAGTTGTTAAAATGCACTACTTAAGTGTACTAGTAGTAATAATTTAAATCATTTTAAGGTTTTAAAAGGTAATACATTGAAATTTGTATATAAGAGTTTTAAAAGGGAAATATGAACAGTTAAAGTGTTTGAAGGAATAAATAATTCATTTATTTGCTAAAATACCGTGACATAAGGTAATTCATTGTAAGTCTTGTTTTTGTGGTTAAAAACTAATTGTTTTGATACATAGCAATTCATTTTATTGTAGTTTTTCCTTGGCTTTTGGTTAGACATTGAAAAATACGCTGAAGTAGTTAATGAGGTCTCATGTTAGAAACAGAATAAGAACTTGATCATTTACAATTCTGCACTATTTGTGTACCACAACATAGATGAACTTGATGGCGAGCCCAGTGATTCAGAGGACGGTCACTTACGCAGTGTGGCCAGCTGCAGTACCTGCTCAGAGGACGTCAGATTGCTTGACTCATTGGGTTGACTCCAGATAAGACACATACACTCTATTAACTTACCCGGGTAGTGATAAACATTGACACTGAACACACATATCTGGATTTTCCCCCTGAAACTGAACTCTTTTGAGCTTTGAACTCTTCTCTTCTCACAGCTCCTCTCTATAGAGGAGCATTTGAGCTGGAAGTCCAACTCGAAGGGACTTTCGGTTTTCTTTTATTTTCACAGAACTCTATTTTTTGTTTTATGCGCACAGCGCTGGTTTAAATGTTTCTTGATGCTCTTATCTATTTAACCAGGTTAGGACCACAGGTGCTACATCTCCGTTTAAAAAAATTACAAACAAAAAAATCTCCTGAATGTCCTTTTAGTCTCAGGGTTTTTCCTGCATAGAGAATTCTTGGGCGCCCCCCAAAGAGGTTTTACCCTGCGCCAAAAGAAAATCATGAGCGTCAAAAGAAAAAAAAGACGATTCAAATTACAAATCAAATCCTCTCTGAATGTATGTTAAAAATATCAATACATCAAACGACTGTTGAACAATCAGAACATAAACTTAAATACGACGTCTCTGACTTCTAGCAGTCATCTCCCCTCTCATCCGTTCAAACATGCGGCTCGCGCTGGATAGCCAGCTGATTGACTGTTTGTTTCTTTTGACTGGTTCTGGACGCTCCGCTGACACCCACAAGCGCTAAATGCGGGGTGATTTTCTGTTTGGCAAGTTAATTTCAAAGAGCAATCCACTTAATGGCGGTAAATATTTATCCCAACAGTCATGTTAAAACTATACTAAACCGCATATGTTGTAGCTGCGGCTACTTGTCCCTGCTCCTCTGCTGTCTGCAGACGGGTCTTCGGGGGGGGGGGGGCACGCCGAGATGAGACACACGAGACACATGGCTGCAAACACACACACACACACACACACCGGAACGCCAACCACCGCGCACACCTGTTTACTTGTAATGCAACTGTGCAACGGAACACGGTTGATCCGCTATCCGTATGGACCGAGTCGGGAACGCACTTTTCTCCGTTCACTTCCACCGTGTCTGCTTTTATCAACACTCAATAACTTAACAATCGTTAACGTCAGCCAGCTGTAGTCTGTGAACTTCTCCACACAGACTGTCAAACAGCGCTGCGTTATAGCCAACAAATATATTTTTATTATTTCTCAATTTCCTGATCTGATCTAATGATCCAAATGATCTGTGACTTAAATCTGTGATTATTTGAAATACCGAATTGGTTTGAATATAAGACGACCCCCGTTTTTCAACACTCACATTTAGAAAAAAAGATTTGCAGACCAGATCTTGTTTTTATAAAGAACCTTTTTTTAAAGAACTTTATTTTATTTGAAAATAACAATATTAAAAACACATTGAATTAAACACCTGTTGTTGTAATAATGATAACAATAATAAACGTAGGCCTATTTATCGTTATATGCTACGGCACTTTTCAAAACAAAGTTTTACACAAGGTCAAAATATGTACAGTATGATTCAACATTAAAATCAAGCAATATTATCAACATTTTTAAATAACAGAGAAAATACAGGCCACATCTTTAACTAAACTAAAGCTTGCCAAACTTATTCTCCGATGTCTCCTATACACACGTCCTCCACCCGGCTGTGTTCGCTCTCACTGTCATCACTCCCCTGCTCCTCCCAGAGCGCGTCATGTGTGTTGACATTTAAAGGGACAGGCGAACAATTAGAGCTGCGCTCTGAATACTAGACCCCGAATATAAGACGACCCGACTTTTTCGGACCTATTTCGATGGGGAAAAAGGCCGTCTTATATTCGGACCAATACTGTAATACCTTAGTAACTCAGATAAATGTACTTAAACAAATGTGTATGTTAAACGAAAACACAATTCAAAGGAAAAGAGCAGCCATCATAGGAAGAGGGTGAAATGCACTGGCAGGATATGATCCCCCCTCTGCCAATCCCATTACACCCCTCTCCCTTAAAATCCTTCTCCTCCCCTGTTTCACTGTTGCAATAAAAAAAAATCTTTACCAGATTTAACTGGGGTGTCAGTAACTTAAGCATAATGATAATATTATTTATAAAATGGTCAGAAATAACAGGAAATGTACAGATTTCTGTCAAATAAGGTAATATAGACTCAGATTATACTGTAATACACAAACGTTTACTACAGCGCGTATAATCACCCCCCAAAGGCCCATTCTGAGTCTGCAGGAACAACACATAGCTGAGCTGCTATGTTTTGTTTTACCATATAGCTCTGAATCAGTCAGTCAGTTAGACTGAGACAGGTGGGGTGTCAGTCAGTCAGTCAGTTAGACAGGTAGAGTGTCAGTAACTCAGGTATGGTGTGTGTAAGTAAGTTAGGAATGGTACCAGTCAGTAAGTTGGGTATGTTGTCAGTTATTTAGGTACAGGTATGATGTCAGTCAGTGTAGCCAGTTAGAGTGTCAATCAGTAAGACAGGTGTGGGGCCAATTCAGTAAGTCAGGTAGGTTGTCAGTCAGTAAGTCAGTCAGTAAGTCAGGTGACCAAACCATGATGGGCAAAGTTTCAATGAATGAGGCCTACGAACTGACAACTTAAAATGATGAATCTTGTTTAAAGCCCCAATGTGTAACTTTGAAGATAAAGAACCATGTTGACGCAGAAGGTACAGTAATATTACCAGTTTTTAATTTTTTGGGGGCATTTTCTGCCTTTTATTGGAGAGAGAGGATAGAGTCTGAAATAGAGTCTGAAATCAGGGAGCAAGAGAGTGGGGAATGACATGCGGTAAAGGAAAACCTGAACGTCTACAGCCCATTGTTCAGTTTGTGTATGTGTATACAACTGTTACCATGATGCCTCTAGGCCGTAGCTAAATGGCTACATGTATACATGCTAGTTGTAGAGCGGTCTTGTAAGGTTATAAACTTTTTTGAGACAACGTAAGATAGATATATTTGTCTATTTGTCTACAAAGAGACATACCTTGTGTTGACTTTTTGCTCCCGGTAAAATTGCTAAACGTGAGACAACGATGACATCGGTAATGATGCAGCCTGATGTTACGTCTCAATCGGTTATAAATAAGTCTGCAGGGATGTTTATTCTGCCATCGAATAGTTGCTTTCCCATTAGGCATGAAACAGATTATATTACTGACTTGTTGGGCAATATTATAACTAGTCTGCATCCATGTACATGTAATAAGTTATGCTATAGTGTTCTGTTTATGCATTGCAAACAGTGGATGAGGTTTTTGTTTTACAGCATCGGTTTTCCTTTTATTCCTGGATTCAACCTCAAATTGCAGCATATAGACAATGTGTGTTATGGCTGCTTGGGAGAGGGGAACAGAGTTCTGAATCAAAGCTGCTGCCTCTGAAAAATCAGAGAAGCTTCCTCTAAAAGGATAGGAATCCTAGTTCTTCCTAGTTTTTAAATACCCGATGTGCATCTTCAGCAAGCATGTCGAGGAAAGTGTTGAGACCTCTGTAGGTTGTGATGTAAGACAGGGCCATTGCTGTTGGGATTCCAAAGACTGGAATGAATCTGGTCCCTTCCTCTACTGCCTTTAACGTTATTTGGTTGGGACTCTGGGCAAACACCTTCATTACGATCGGAGGAGTTACTTGTGTTGCTGTTAGTGGTGAAATTGTGGCTTCTTTTAATTCCTTTAAAGGAACACCTGCCCTATTCGCTAAGCTCTGCAGCGACTTGATGTCAAGACCAAACTTGTATACGTACTGCTTCACCACACCAACCAGCAAGCCTATATCAACAGCAATAGAAAGCCCGGGAATTAATACACCTGCTACAGCTGAAGACAGAGTAGCAAAGTATTTAATTTTTGAATGAAGAGCCTTTTTCTTTTTGTTGATGATCTCCCGGCTGATATTGGGCATGGCAAACAGAAAGGCATCTCTCTTGTGTTCAGGAAGTTCTCGCTCCAGAGTCTCCTCTAGCAGATGGAAATCATACAGTTGCAGGTCAAAGCTGGACACCAGGAAGACCTGAGGAGACTTGAGACCTTGTTCCTGAAGACCTGTCACAAGCAGAATTTATATTAGCTGATAAAATATTTTGAATCCCAAAGATATTTCCCACTAGTACTGTGATCTAAACAGTGTTACAAAGAAATTCACTCACTGTACTAATGTTTCGTCTGGCTATATTATACTATATATGTAACATTAAGCCAGGCTGTGGCCGCGTTGTAACGGTTTATCAAGGGGCTTAAAACCCGCCTCAGCTCCATTTTTCAGCCTGTCGTTAGGTTGACTGAAAGTTAGGGTGAGACAGCATTTCCAGCAGGAAGACTGCCATCTATGGGACCCAAAGCCCCCTGCAGTAACAGATGAGTGACGTTACTCAGGCTTTATCCATTAACATGTAAATCACTGTACAGGGGAGGATGTAATGGTTTGGCTTAAAACCAGCCATCTCTCAGCCTGTTAGTAGCCCATCAATGGGACTCCAAAGACCCCTGCAATAACAAATGAGTGACATCACTAAAACACCTCATCCATTAATATTTAAAGTCTATGGTTTAAACACAGACTTAAAAACAGACATGGACTGAAATGAAAACATGCCGAGAAATCTATCAGAAATCAACAACAATTGTGCTGCAATTGCAGACACAATGAATTGTCAAAAACACACTAATCCTCACAACAGCTGTGACAGACAAATGCTGCAAATCAGTTTCTGCTGATGATGTAGCGAGCTGGTTTATCTCACTTGTAACTATCAGATGATAAAATTATGTTGTCTTTCCTGAAACCTCTGGCACTTGATTTAACTTACTGGCATCCTTGACGTGTTTTGTTTGTGCTGTCTGGAATGTTTGGCTAGGTAACTCTTTCCTTGTTGCCTGTATACCTATGGTGTCAGTTTCGCTGCTCCCATGATTTGATTATGAAGCCAGCATCCAAATGTCATTTAAAAGTTCTTTGAATTTTAAATAAACATATTGAAATAACAGAATTAATATTAAAATAATCAAAAGCATGTAATCGCGTAACCGTGGTCGTGATTAATTGTATGCTATTTTGTCCCTTTATGCACACCATGGATAAGCCTCCGCTGTGTCTCCCTGTAGTCACAGTGATGGGAAAGAACAGGACTGCTGCATCTTTGAATGTCTAATTACACTTTAAAATACTGACAGCTCAGTTGACAAGTCAACAGTCATTTCCACCTTATGACATCAAACATTAACGACGAGTAACGACTTCCTTTTTCCGTGGTTAAGTTAATGTTGTAACCTTCGATCTTCCAGAAGGTCCTTACTTTATTTCCAAATAAAAGCAGGGTTGAATTCAAACGGCAAATATAGTACACGCTTCAAACCATAAAACAATTAAAAATAAAAGCCTTTTTACAATTTATATATTTAAATGCGATATAATGGAATTTCAGACATGCGATTAAAGATGTGATTAATCACGATTATCTTTTGAACATTAGCGATTTATTGCAATTAAATAATTTAATCGTGTGAAAGCCCTAATAAAACATTAACACTGAGAGATACTAGTCTTTTAATGATTCATCACTTACATTGAATGCAGTTATCCTTGATTTTTTTCAGAGACCTTTCTTTGTTAAAGTCCCTCTGAGTTCTTTCCTCGTCACGCATGCTATTGTCAATCTTTGAGCGAACGAAGTAGAACTTCTTCTCCATCCTCTGAATCTCTTTAGCCAGCCTCACATCGTTTTCTTTGAAGCGATCGGATGAAACGATGATGAAGAAGTCAAACTTTTCAAATCCAACATGTTTCATGTACTTGTCAGCTGGAAACTTTGTGGTGCCGATACCAGGAAGATCCCAGAATGTCACATTGGGATGGTTGGGATGGGGGTACGGGTTAACCTCCATGGTGGTTTCTGTAGTACCAGTAGGAGCAGCTTTCTCATCCCTGTTGTCTATGCCTCTAAACGCATTAACAAAGGTGGATTTACCAGAGCCAGACTCTCCAGTTATAGCAATATTTAGTGGAACATTTTTCTGTTGATCGAAATACTCATTGATCTTTGCAACAGCTAAGGCTTGGTCATTTTTTAGGAGAGCTTCTTTAATTTCTTTGTGTACTTGTTCACTGTCAAATGGATTCCCCATGGTGCCTCTTGGAATCTGAGTAAAAGAAAAGTAAAACTTTTTCTATTATCCTCTTAACATCATGCACAAACAAAATAAGACAGATGCAAATATACAGTTTGTGGTAGTACAGCAACACATTCAGCTATTATCAGATTCTCTCTATGAAATCAGTAATTAAATACTTTTTCAGATAATTCAAGGAATGGGCTGGGCAAAACTAAAAAAAACAGACAAACTTATTTTGCACTGGAGAGTAATTTAAAACCAAAGTGTGATGAACCATCTGTATGTCTTTTAACCTGTTTTGGCCTGTTTAAGCAGCTTGTATCTTATCATCAAAGATTTCTTACCTAGGAGTCAAATAGCAGAAGCAGTTGAGACAAAAGCAGATCGCTGTATAAGTTGTTCACCTGCAGGAACAGCATTCACATAGTTTCTTTACTTCATTTAAATTCAAAAGAAGTTTTTTTTATCGTAGTCCAGCCCTTTAGGTAGTAACCAATAAGAAGTCTTCTGTTAGTTAAGGATCACCCATTGGTCTTGTATAATAGCAATATTGGAAGTTGCGCATCACCACACCCCCTGCAGGTTTGTAAGAGCAAGGCCAAACATTTCATTTGTAGTTAGTCTATTCTTTGCCATGGCTGCTAATGGAAACCCTCCTTCCATGCTTCTTTGTGTCCCTTGAATATATTAGGCTCTTTGTTGGTTTCACTATTGTACAAATGTTCATCTTTCAGAAACGGCTCCCTACGTGCAAGATAAAGAGTTATCTGTTTGCCATCCAATCTTGGAAAATGTTTAAGCTTGAAACGCTCACCTTTTAAGCTTGAGCTATAATTTGAAATGGAATTTTAAATATTACATTTGGATTAAAGTCACCAAGGTCTATTCTATGGCACTTGATTTAACTTACTGGTATCCTTGTCGTGTTTTGTTCGTGTTGTTTGGAATGTTTGGCTAGGTAACTCTATCCTCGTTGCCTGCATACCTGTGGTGTCAGTATCGCCTTACGCATGATTTAAATATATAAACACCTTAAATAACACTCACTGGTTCTATCAAGAGGAGACTATCTCTCCACCCCATTATATAACATGTATGGGATATGTTTCCCCTGCTCTAGTGTCAGTGGATAAAACTGTAAGAGACAACGGCTTGCCTAGCCATATTTAAAGCACCTGTGCTGGCATGCTATCACTGATAGTTTTATTGGAACTTATTTCCAAGGAGCCTAGAGGCTGCAATGATAGCCTCTTCACTCACAAACCAGGGTTACAATGCAAACATACATTATCTACTGAGACTATCTCTCCGCCCTGTTACATAACATGTACAGGGTAATTCTTTTAGACACCCTGCGAGAACAGTGCAGCACACAATCCAATAAACACAAGTGCACCATTTACATGCCAACATAACCAGGCTTCACAAGGCCACACCTGAGAGGCAGTACCAAGACTCAAAACCAACCCAAGAATATGGACAAAGGCCCCATCAAGCACACAAACAGAGTCCATGCAGGTCAACCCTCAACTGCTAGCTAAGGGAAACCCTTTTGTCTAACAATAAGCCCAACTCAGTACCCCCTCCCAAAAGGACGGGCTGCTACATAAAGATGGTAGAACCTGGAAAATGTGGTCTTAGATGAACATATAACAGCTGTACTTATAGCAGCAAGAGAGGCTCCCCGCCACAACTTCCAGGAAGTAGCCACACTGCAAGAGCACATATGCTCTCTGGATAATATCCACAACAAATTAAGATAGTAGGTTACCAGGTTCCTTCCAAATGCCCAGAGCAGAAAAAGAGATGGTTAGACCTCCTGACAGCACCTTCAGGACTCTGCTGGATCCCTAACTGGGCCTGCAGTCAGTGTGTATTCACCAATCTAAACCTGTGCAATCTGATTGGGCTGCAGGTACAGCCTCATGCTACTAGTAGTGACAAGGACACTAGCAGAAAACAAAAAGAGTTTAGGGTCCTGCTTTTGCCCCTCCATTGCACCTGTTACTTTCATTTGCACCAAAGCAGGTGAAACTGATTCACAATCACTTGTGCTAAGTGAACAGATTGATAGCCCTGAAGTCTAACTGACTTGGTGGTCAGTCTTTCCTGCAATGACTTGTAAGTATACTGCTATGATTTTACTTTATCAAAGAAGGTTGTCTTTGTTTCCTTGTGCTTACATTTCAGTGGTTCCTGTAAGGAAGCTGACTTTCTCAGAATGTTTACAGCTCTGTGATCTGCAGTATCTGTGGTTCAGATTGAGTGACAGAGTTTACCAGCATTTGAGTCAGACAACTCACGTTTGTATCGTTTAAAATATATATTTCAGCAGAGCATAGTTTGTGTTTCTAGGCTGCGACCTCATCACTACTCACAGTTTAAATTTACTTGCAGAAATTTAAGGAGTGATGGGATGATATCTTAAACCCTACATCTGGAGCCTATAGGTGGATGCTAAGGTGGTGGTGGGGCTTAGCAAGAGTGCAGTACTGGTGCAGGTCAGAGCTGACAATGTAAGAGGCAGGAAATCTTGCAGCTTAAAAAGACCGCTAATTGAAAGAAGGTGTTATCATGGGTTTTTGAGAATGAGGCATGTCAAGGTTGAAATCAGAGCAGCTCGAGTTGACTGCCTGAACTAGATCGTAGGCGTCACCTCATATTTGTTTGCTGTATGGTGATAAATAAAATGAGAAATGTAGTGATGATTCAGCTGTAAAAGATCGTAGTTTAAATTGTTGGAGCTTATAGATTTTTCATGTATCTCAACTGAGGCAAAGCCATTGTTTGTTTTACTTCATTTTACCACAGAGCACTCCTTGTCTTATTTGAAGAAAACGTAAATTCAGTGAACAACAGTCTCAATACTTTTTTTAATCCTATCGGCCTTATGTCTGTCTGCTGAAAGCAACACAGTTTCAGCAGATGGCTGTTCAACATGAGTCTGGGGGGGGGGGGGGGCTGTATGTATGTGTTTTTCTGCTGACTGCAAGACAAATTGCCCTCTCGCAGGGATAATAAAGACAACCTTGAACCTTTAACATTTTGATATCAACACTCGTGTTTCCTGATTTGAACAGATTACTGATATGTGCAGCTGGATTATAAATCAGTTTAGTATACAGCACTTGAAAACAGCAGAGCTGTACAAAGTAATAGTTAAGCTCCATGTAGTGGTGGGCGATATAACGATCTGAGATCGTGAAGGATTTTAACGTGCTGACGATCTGCCAAAGCAGGGAGATCGTAGAACCGGGCTTATGTGTTTATTCTATCATGCTGCAGTTTATGCTCCGACACAGACGCGTCTCCCCTCTTTTGCTCCGCTGCGGTGAAAACGAAAACGAAACTTAAAAGTAAAGTCAGCAAAAAACAACTCCATCCCGGTTATATGCAACTGTTGTGATATTTTTCCAAACCGACACACTGTGAGCAACAGTTAACGTATCCGCATAGTTTGCACAGTTAAGTTTACATCTCAGATAGCGACACAAGAAACCGTTTAACGAGCCGGAGAGACGTTAACAGTCTGCAGAGAGACAGACAGACAGACAGGAGTTCAGACAGACAGTCTGTGGAGATATAACCCCGGTGTTTAAAATGTTGCTGTCGGTGTTTTCTGCTCTCTCTCAGTTTTTAAAAGTTTCTATCAAGCTTCTCCACCTGAAGCTCACCTGTTGTGATTACCGAATTTATAGGGATTACACTAAACGACGTTACAAAGCAGCAGGCAGGTGAGAGTGAGTAACCATGGTGACTGTCTGTCTGTCAATCAACAATGTCCCGCCCCCTCTATGAATTAAAGAGTAACTAAACCCTAAAACCACTTTTTTCAACTCTAAACCTCTGTATTTGAGTATTAAGTAGTGTTATGGATCAATCCAAGTCCCAATCTCGACATTTGAGTACAAAGTATTGAAATTTGAAATATTGTGTTAAAAATGTGCATGGTGTCTGCCCTTCAGTTTGAAAAAATTCTAACGGCTGTGTGGCATAAGTATGACGTAGGAGTACAACCCCACGTCACCAAACCTATAAAAGCATCGTCACCCGACTCGGCGAACTGTGGGGACTCAAGTGTGTGTGTGGGGCAAACATTGTATCATGTTGCGGCTGATAACGGCGTGAAAGGAGTAAGTGGGCGAGTTTACACCCCTGGTCCCTGGCATCATAACCTGCCTCTCACACACACCTGCCTCTCACACACACCTGCCTCTCACACACACTCTCTCTCCTGGTTTTAGGGTTTAGTTACCCTTTAGATGCAATAGAGTGAGGAAGTCCTCCTTTGTTGTAGAATCCTGGAATGCCATTCTGACAAATACAACAAGCTGAGCTGTGTCCATGACAACCTGGGATTCATCGAACTGTAGAGAAAAATATTCACAGAGAGACAAGTCTTTTAACACTTGTCGATCTACGTCCTCCGACAGTGACTCGACCCTCCGACGGGTTGGCGACCACTGGTCTACACTGTCTTTAGTAATAATTGTGATGAGCGTTCACTGCCATCTAGTGGTCATAGAACTGATTTACACAAAATGTAATTAAAATTTATAATACAGATATTCAATTTAAATTATCAACATTAATCAAAACACAACTTATTATTATAAGCACTTTTTTTACATTACTAGTGTACACGATTTACATGGTTAATTTGTCATCAAATAACATGAATAAATTCTGATTTATCCACTTCTACACACACCTGTGTGTGTGTGTGTGTGTGTGTGTGTTTTAAGGGAAAAAATAAAGAAGATATGGCTTTCACTTGAGAAAATATAAATCTTCCCTGTTAGTCTGAATTAACGATTTAGATATTGAGAGAGAGAGAGAGAGATGTGGGGGAGGGGGGAAAATGACGTGGAAAAGGAGCTTTATGTCAGAACTGATCCCGGACCGCCCACTTAAAGAACTACAACCTCCATAAGGAAGCTGGCACACTAACCACTATGCTACCAGTGACCCTGAATTATTTGTTTCTAATAGAACCAGCTGGTGTTGTCAAAATGTTTCAACAGTTAACACTTGAAACATACACAGGGTGAAAATATACTGGTAGTACGGGTATGCAGTATAAAACAGTTTGTTCCTTCATTCAGCTGCATACAGCAATGAATATCAAACAACACAGTCACTCAACACACAAAGAAATCAGGAAATCAAGTGCCAAGAGTTCTTGAGAACACCTGCTTCATGATGAGGTAACACCACTGAGACAACATGAGCCAGATCCCTCATCTCCTCTGAAAAAAATCAATCAATCTTTATTTGTATAGCTCCAAATCATAACAACTGTTGTAAAATGAAGTAAAACCAACACTGACTTTCCCTAAATTGAGACAGATGGAAAATAACATACCTTTGCTGTTTATTTACACAAACCTGAGTCTATTAGCTTCAACATTGTAAACCTCCATCTGTTAGGTTCTTCATTGTTTTTTCTTGTATAATAGAACTGGTCAGCCTCGTTAAAATGATAATTGAAACAAAAATGATGATGCTGGCGGTACGGGTATGCAGGATGAAGAAACAGTTTGTTGCCTAATACATCTGCATACAGCAACAAATCTCAAACAGCACAGTCTTTCACAGAGTGAAGGTCAACTCCTCCTCGTCTTTACTTCGGAAAGACTCAGCCACTTTGGGATGTTCTCCTTATACCCCATCAATCGTTAAAGGGGCTATATGTAACTTTCAAAAATACTGCGTTTGTAGTGATACCACATGGCCGTTAGGCGAACTGCACCGGTAACCTGTTGCTCGCTCTCCCTCGCGTTCTCGTCATACGTGCTCGTACGTACGCAAACAAGCATCATAATCGTGAAACACTGGATATTTACCGGCATAATGTTTACAGAGGAGGTACGTGGTCATACACATGTGAAAGTCTGTGTGTCTGTATTCATTCTCCATCCTACAAACGACAGTCTCTGCACGCACTGGCTGAGAGCAGGAGTGTGTGATGAGTTTGTCCGCCTTTGAGAGCTCTTAGGGTGGATAGAAGTGTGTGGCCTCTGGCTATATCGGGAGTGTGTGATGAGTTTGTACTGTTGATCTCTGTAAGCGGAGCGGAGTGAGGAGGACATTGAGAACGTGCATAAAATGTCACTTCCTGGAGCTTTCACAGAAAATACGACCCGGGGAAACTTTTTATACGATTTTGTTATTTATTTATTTTTATACGAAAAACGATTTATTCATGTAAAAAGTTACCTTTTAAAACCCCTTTAAGTTAGTTATTTTGACTTGTTAAGAACCACTTTGATTTTTTAAATGTTTATATTAAAGGTGATACCATTGGACATAGAGATGTTCATGTAAAAGAAACATGTTGGAGCCTCTGAGAGACATGAACAAGCTGAAGGAAGCACTGTCCAGAATGAACACAGAACCAAAAGCAACAAGTGCAGAGGGAGTTTGATTTTTTTTTTTAAATCATTACTCAACGTTATTTTTAGAAACAATATATTTGATATCTGCTATACTGTTTAAAATGTTGCATACAATACCTTTAAAGTTACTCCTGTTGAAAGACACAAGGGTGTGTCAGGTAGTAACTTTGTTAAGCAGCAAATATTTTGATTTTTTCCTTTATTTTTCCACAGATTTTGTAGGAGCATCGTAGATGTTGTGTGTCTGGTGAGCTGGAGGTTCAGAGGGCCTCATAAAAAGTCTGCTTAGGGCTTAGGGAGCATTTTTGGCTGCAGCTTGTAAACAGAGCCCTCTCCTCTTGGGGCTGATCGTCCCCAGAAGTGCACACTCACTGCAGGATGTAGTGTGTACTGCTTGTACTTACACTGTAAGCTACCGCACGCTAGCACAAGCTAACTACCGGTGTTTGTTGGCACCTGCCTGTCCAACAGAAAGCAGGCCAACTCCCAATGTTCACCATCATTTTGGAACGAGCTTTATCCCCTTTTGCGGTTTGAATCTTGTCCAAATTGCTGAATCGTGTCCACTCCTAAACTCACCTGAGCTGTCATTGGCTGGAGATAACACACCAGCGACCTACCCAGAAACATCCCGAGTCAACCAAAACATCAAAATCTTGTCAGAGGACAGAGTCTCTCCAGACACTACAGTCAAGTGATGATTGAGTGACATTATTTTGTATAAGTGTAAATTCATTTATTTCCAGAAAAACCTCCTGACTCTGCCTTTAAGCTGGATGTACACTCCACACTCAACTAACGTTGAAACTTGTTGATTTGCAGCTTCAGTCATGTCAGTGTTTGTCTACCCCACAGGGATGTAAGGTTCATTGTAACGAGTATATTGTCACATCTAAACTAACCAAAATATTGTTTCAGAGAGAAGTTTTATGTGAGCAGTCAGTGGAAAGCTTTTATCTTAATGCAGTGTGTTTGTCTCTCAAGCCTTGTTGTCTTTAAAACAGACAAACAGCTGAGAGTAACTTCTGTTAATGGAAAAAGAGCAACGAAAAAGTTCTGCAAAATATGACAAGGCAGGATGATCAGGTTATAACTAAAAACTACATTCTTAATGTACAGCTGGTGTAAAGAAACAACGGGGACATCTAGTGGTCAAATCATCAACTTTAATCCCATTCATATCACAAGGCTTTAAAACACTTGACAATCATTTCTGAGGGATGTAATCTCCAGTGGGAACTAACCTATGCTTGGATTTATGCAGAGCTGGTGCAACCCATTGCTGATTTGTTTTTTCTTTTTAAGATTATTTTTCAGCCTTTTTGTCTTTATTGGACAGGGAAAGCTGAGAAGAGATTGGAAATACAGGATGGAGAAGGGAGTGACGTTCAACAAATTGTAATGGTCAGGAGTCAAACAGGCTTTGAGGACTTTGTGACCTCAGTACGTGGGACTCCTGCTCTACCAACCGAGCTAAATCAGCGCCCCACCACAGCTGATTTTAATCGATGCTTTCATGTGCTGTTGGGGGACATTATAGCACTCTTAATCCAAAATTACCAACCCTGCCTTTAATTCGGAAAAACTGAAACACACACACACACATATGATGAATTAGGTGGTGTGTAACTGATTACTATGACCACTGAATGGAAGTGAACATCCCATTAAGTGCTAAAGCGAGTGAAGACAGAGGAACAGAAGGTATTATGGTTTAAAAACTACATATTTCATATAAAATCTATTAAATAATCTTTAATATAAACATTTTAAAAAATCTAAGTTCTTAACAATTCAAAATAACTAACTTAAGCTTGTTTAAATGATTTTATTTAAAGACTCAAGAACATCAGTTATATGAAACATTTTGATATCAACACTCATGTTTCCTGATTTGAACAGATTACTGATATGTGCAGCTGGATTATAAATCAGTTTAGTATACAGCACTTAAAAACAAAATAATAGTTAAGCTCCATGCATTATAAACCTTTATACAAAAATAACATTATCACTATGAAGACGATCAATAGGCATGTTTCAATGTGATTTAATGCTAAAAGTTATTCAGTAATACAGACATTTAAAAACAAACTGTTTTAAATGGGATTGGATGTAAGAAGAAAATAAAAAAACATGAAGCACATTCTCTAAAATGTGCAGCTAAAAGTCAAAAGTTGATTTATATAATCAACATTTAAGGATGAGATGAATCACATAGATCAATAATGTGAGAAGCATTGTGCTGCAGCTAGACTTACTCAGTCTGCATTTCTTTTTTCTAGCTGGTTATTTCTAACTTCTACATTTTCACTGTAGTCAGTTCTTCATATTAATGTTTTCGATTACAAACTAATTTAATTTAATCATGGTTTTTCTCTTTTTAACATCTTATTTTCAATGTGATTTCAATTAATTAAACAAAATGTACACATTGTTTTACAGCACAAATAAGTACTGAATGCTATTTCCTTAACAATATCACCCTGTGGTGTTCAAGTGGACCCTAGTAAATACTTTCTCTGCATCGTCAGCGAGCATGTCGAGGATCGTGTTAAGACTGCTGTAGGTAAAGGTAAAAGAGAGGCCCATTGATACTGGGATTCCAATTATTGGAATGAATCTGGACCCTTCCTCTGCTGCCAGTAATGCAGCTAAACTGCCGAATTGAACCAACAACCTCAGTAAAAGTTCAGGAGTTACTTTTACTGCTATCAGAGTTGACTTGATGACTTTCTTCAATTCCTCATAAGGAACACCTGAGTAGTTTGCCATTCTCTTAAGTGATGGGATGTCAAGACCAAACCCCAAAACATATTTTGTGACGACACCGAACAGCAAGGTTGTATCAACAGCAACAGAAACCCCCGGAACTGGCACAGCTCCTACAGCTGCAGATAGAGTAGCAAAGTATTTGACTTTTGCTTTGAAAGTCTTTTTCTTTTCTTTGATCATGTCCAGACTGATATTGGGCATGGCAAGCAGAAAGGCTTCCTTCTTGAGTTCAGGAAGTTCTTCCTTCAGTGTCTCCACTAACAGAGGGAAATCATACAGTGTCAGGTCAAAGCTGGACACCAAGAAGACCTGAGGAGACTGGAGACCTAGATCCTGAAGACCTGTGTCAGGAAAAATAAGTTATTTAGGGACAGTTCTTTCTTAGATCAGCAAATTAGATTTATTGCCAAGAAGAATTGTTACAACAAAGAAATAATCTACCAAACAAATGTACCTTACTTTTTGTGGGATGTTTATATATATACAGTAAATATAGATAGAGAGAAAATAATACTCAAAGTTAATGACAGCATTAATGTCAAAAGAACATTCTAAGCACTGAGGTAAATCAGTTTATTATTTAATTATTTCTTAAAGGATATATCACCTACCCTGGATGCAGTTGTTCCTGATTTGTATCAGGGTCCTTTCTTCATTGAACTCTCTCTGACTTCTTTTCTCATTACGTATGTTATCATCAATCTTTGAGCGAATGAAGTAGAACTTCTTCTCCATCTTTTGAATCTCCTTAGCCAGCTTCACATCATTTTCTCTGAAGCGATCAGCTGAGATGATGATGAAGAAATCAAACTTTTCAAATCCAACCTTCTTCAGGTACTCAGCAGCAGGATAATTGTTGGTGCCGATACCAGGAAGATCCCAGAATGTCACATTGGGATAGTTTGGATGGAGGTACGGTGTGACCTCCATGGTGGTTTCTACACAACCAGTACGAGCAGCTTTCTCATCCTTGTTGTCTATACCTCTAATGGCATTAACAAAGGTGGATTTACCAGAGCCAGTCTCTCCTGTGACAGCAATATTTAGAGGAACATTTTGGTCCTTGTCCAAATACTCCTGGATCTTTGCAACAGCTAAGTTTTGATCATTTTTTTCCAGAGCTTCTTTAATTTTTGTATCTATTTGTTGACAACCAAATTGATTCTCCATGGTGCTTCTTGAAAACTGGAATAAAAGAGATGTTATAAAGTCACTATAATCCTCTGACAAATAAAAGTGAATGTAAGACTACAATAATAAACATCATGCACAAAGAAACTATGATGGAAGAAAACACTTAGTAAGTCAAGTACAGCAACACATGAAGCTTTTCTCTGTATAAAGTCAGAGATTCAATTCTGCCAAGACAGGAAGGGGACTGTGTGAAAATAAAAAATCGGAAACTTGATCTTCCCTGCAGGCTGGAGTTGATTTAAGTCAAGATTTAACTGTTATCACAGTGCTAAGTACGGCTCTGACCAAAAAGACTTTACAATCTGTTAATGAATATAACATCAAACACACAAAGGATCTTCAAATATGAATGTTTGTCACCAACTCACACCAAATACATCTCACAATGAGCAAAGTGCTGTGTTTATTTATTAATCTGTTTATTTGTCAGGGACATTACATGTAAGCATTGTTAGATCTAATTAAAGTGCAACAGATGTAATGTATCTAGGACTTCTAGACATGGCTAATTTGCAGTCCTTGTTCCGGGTTAGGCTTTGAGGAAATAACACAGATGATAAACCAACACAGTAAAATAGACATACAAACTGACATTTGCAGCAGATAAAGATGCATAAAAACAAACAGCAAAGCAGACATAGACACGCAGATTGAAAATAATTACTAACTAAACACATATTTTATGCTATACTCACCAGATCAAAAGATCACTGTACGAGTTGTTATCTTTAAGAAATGCAGACGCAAAGAAGCATAGAAACAGGAGAAAAGTTTATAAGTCTTGAGCAGCAACCAATCAAAAGTCTTTCTGTGAGTTCAGGACCACCCTTATTTTTAAAGCAGCTGACTTTTAAGAAACATGCTGATTTACAGGAACAGTAGAAGATGCATGCTCTCATGCCTTCTGCAGGTTAATAATAGCGCAAATCTTTATTGTGGCTGATGCTAGAAATCCTCCTTTTCTACATTTTTAGTTTTCATCAAAGCTTTGTCTGTTCAAAAACTAGTGTTTTTTTGGGAGCCCTTATTGTGTGATATCTTCAGCTTTCAACAGCACTAATAATGGTGAATAATATCAGAAGCATGGGGATGTTTCAGCAGCTCTGAAAAAAAATTGTTTTAGGTTTTTACTAATTTAGAAATGTTATTTTTCATGGCAAAAGCTTTCACTTTGATTTCGTACTTCTTCGATTCTCTCCTCAGGTTTATTGAGAGGACAGGAAATCACTCCATGGGAAAGGGAACAAGCACATAAGATTGTGGTGAGACGTCCTCGTGTCTGAGGTGTTGCATGCAGAAGTTTCTGTGACTGATGATTGCATCAGCGGTCAACTGGCTGTTTTTTTGTGTCTACAAAAGTTATAATACGTGCTCACTAAGGTGAAACGTTTTAATGACACCGCGCAAAAAAAAGAAAACTCACCACACCAACTCATGACAGTAGGCTACTTCTCAAAGTGTGGGAACGTTTAGTGAGCTGTTTCTCACCTAGGTTTGAATGTTTTAGTGTGTATGTGTGTGTGCGTGTTGTAATTATGTTTATGTAGTAGTTTTTCTGTAGCTTTGTTCATGTGTGTGTGTCTGTATTTGTGTGTGTTCAGGTTCGTCTGGTTGTCCTCAGCTTCTAACAGGCTGTGATACATTGTGCAGCTCTAATCTCACATTTTGGTCTTATTCCCAGCAGATACGAGAGAGTTTGTGTGTTGTGTGTTCAAATTCAGGATGTACGTGTGTAATTTTCACTTTAATAAAGTGCTTAAAAAAATAGAATGTACCTGAAATCAGGGCGGCAGTAGCTCAGTGTGGAGGGACTTGGGTTGGAAATCAGAGGGTCGCCAGTTTCCAGAACAAGTCTGGAAATTGGTCTGGTAGCTGGAGAGGTACCAGTCCACTTCCTAAAAACTGTTCAGGTGCCCTTGAGCAAGGCACCGAACCCCAAAACTGCTCTGGAGCGCTCACTGTGGGCAGCCCCCTCACTCTGAGACCTCTCCATTAGTGCATGTTCATAGGATCCTGTTTGTGCATCTTTGTGTATTTCAGCAAAGGACTGTGATGTCACAAGATAGTTGTGATGTCACTGCCAGCCTGTTATTTGTGTCCTAGAACACACAAACGTCTAGAAACACATAGCTAACACAGCCACAGAGACAAACAGGAGCAAAACAAACCTCATCCCAGTTCAAAGTCTATTATTTTGTCAGGTGTGATTGAGTTTTATAGAATAACAAACACAATGGCAAACAGACAACCGGAGCAGGAATTTCTCTCTATCCAAAAGAAGAGAGCCATGATTTTGGCATCTCTGGTGATAAAAAGATGTGAGATTAAGAAGTTTCACAAAGCTATAGAAGCAAAGGAGCAGGATGTATCACAGCTTGAGCGGCGGCTTGATCGTATTAAAAAAGGTCACAGGGAGTCACTCAACAGAGCTGAGGAAAGACTTGCAAAAGCCAACTTGGACTTTGATAGAGCGCACAATTCAAAAGAGGATTTAAACGTGATAAGTGAGGACTTACATGACAAAATAGCGACCATTAACAATGAATTGGAACAGACTGAAGAAATCATGCGTAAATACGATAAGTATAAAAAAATTGTCATCGACTTCTTGTGTGCAGCCTTGGTGGGGAGATGCCTGGACAGTCCACGGCCCAAAACAAAAATTCTGAACTGGATGGTGACAGCTCGGAACTTGAGCAGAAATGAAAGAAAATGCTATCTGATCCCAAGCAGATTGTGGATCAGAGCCAGCAGCTGGTCAAGCTACACCTAGTCCTGTGTCAGAGCGTCACCAGAAACAACGAAATGCTGAAGGAGTTTCGTCTGCAAACAGAGAAAACTGTAAATGCATTAAATGTGGAAGACGAGAAGCTAAACTCTGAGCTAAATGAAGTAAAGGATCAAATCAAGAGATACAAAGAAAGAGGTGCCCAACTCAAACGCAAGGTTCAGCTCCATGATTCAATACCTAAAGATGACCAGGATCTCTTGCTGGAAGCTCTGAGTTTGAGGGTGACTGATGTGTATCGCACCATAGTAGATACTCGGTTTAACACTCTCGACACTTTGGAGAAAATGACCAGTATAGAGCGCCGCATGTTTAGACTGTTTGATCAGCTTGACAAAATTCCTGAATAAGTCTTGGCAGAAATGAGAAAGAAGCATTACATAGAGAAGATGATGAGGCTGCGTGCAGAGGAGTTTAGGTTGAAACTTGAGAAACTGAAAGAAAGGGAGAAGAAGTGTATGCAAAGATCTACTGCTAATAACAAGCCGGTAAAGTGTAAAAAGCTCATGTTCAGATCACGCATCAGCATAAAGAAGCAAGAAGAAGAGAAGAAAAATTATTTGCAGGAGGAATATGACCCCTTTCTGTCATTGGACGAGGAGACTAAAATATTTAACAAATGGGATGACAGGTGGAGGCTGAGAAGTCCTACATCCATTTCCTGTAGAGACAATTTCAGGGCTGGAGAAACTTCAGCCGAGTGTTCTCCTGCTAGTGCAGAGTTGTCTCAGCATCAAGCACAAAATGGTACAGAGAAAACTTTGCATAACTCTGGCACTGCTCACATTGAAGAGCTAGGTGAGGTACATCTAAAGCAGAACCTCTGTCTCTCAATTTCTGACACCCAAGAGTCAGGGTCAATATATGACACTGAAGATATACAGAGCACCACAAAGTGTTTAAAACAGAACAAGACGCCACCATCTAACAGAGCCAACAAATGGATCAATCCGCTGGTAAACCGTTTGCCATCTACTAACTGAAAGAACACATTCAAAGGACAGTCCTGCCCCCAGCTTGCCGAGAATTACAAGTACCATTCTAAGGAGTCTCGAGAATCCTTGAGGAGATTGGCCACTGTGCAGACCAAGTACATTAGGCAAAACTTGGAGTTCAAAAGGCTGCTGACCAGAAAGACCTAAATGGTTAACAGACATCATTGTCCTGTCCCTTTCTTCTCTTTCTACTCAACCTTTCTGTTCCCCTCTTCTATTTCCCTTTTCGGGTCACCATGAGGCATCAGCGGCTAGCGGCACATGAATGTCCTCCTTTGTGTTGATGAGATTGGATGTTCTGTGTGTGTTAGGGTTTACTCCAGGTGCTCTGGTTTCTCCCACAAAATCTCACATAAAAAAAAAACAGTGAACAGAATCAATCAACACAAACAACAATGAATAATGAATGATAATAAACAGCATTAAAAATCTAAAATTGGGACGGCCATATCTGTATCAATGCAACATTATGTCAGAATTCGGTTTGGTGCGCTTTTGTTCCCACCAAAGTCCTCTGAGTGCAACTACTGAGATAAGATATAAGATATGTTTATTGTCACTGTACAAGTACAACAAAATATTGTTGGAGCAAGCCTGTAGATGCCTAATATCAGAAATATACAAATACTAAAGCTACCTTAGAAATCAGTGATTTGACACATACGATAATTATGAAATTACTTTATTAATATCTCCGAGCACAAACAGCAAATTAACCATCACAAAACTTTGACAGGGAACAGGTTTATGTGTTATTTGTACGGAAGAGGAGTAGGGCCACGGAAAAATAATCTGCAACTATGTAAAGAGTAATGGGTATAGAACGGTCACCTCACTGTCATGTTTCCAGTTTGCACTAAAGAGGTCAAAGTAAAGTATAACCTACACTGTCTAAACATTTCACTTTATACTAGATTTGGAGGGGAATGCTGAAAGTAGTTACTGTTATATTTCCTACAGTCGAGACAACCCCAAATGTCAAATGCTCAGACATGTAGTGAAGTTTTTTACAGCAACACGAAGCAGGTGAGAAGAGGTCATTTAGAGACACACACACACTCCTCTGTTCCCATTCATCTGTTTCTGCCAGCTTTAACAGGTCAAGTACCTAGACTTCATTCTTAATTTAATATTTTTCATAGTTCATTGAGGTGAACCAAAAAATAAAAAAAATAATTCAACATGTAATAAAAATAGAGGCTGCTCTCAGTTTGCTCCAAAAACAATAGAGAAACACTGAAGCCTAACCTCTATTCTTAGCAGTTTGCACTTTCTGAAAGTGTTGTAAGATAGAAATTAATTTCAGAAACTTGTTGATTTGCAGCTTCAGTCATGTCAGTGTTTGTCTGCCCCACAGGGATGTAAGGTTCATAGTAACGAGTATATTGTCACATTTAAACTAACCAAAATATTGTTGCAGAGATTAAGTTTTAACTTCATGTGAAAAGAAACAACATCTAGTGGTCAAATCACCAACTACAGCACAAGGCTTTAAAACACTTCACAATCATTTCTGAGGGATGTAAACTCCAGTGGGAACTAACCTATGCTTGGATTTATGCACAGCTGGTGCAACCCATTGCTGATTTGTTTTTCATTTTTAAGATTATTTTTCAGTCTTTTTGTCTTTATTGGACAGGGAAAGCTGAGAAGAGACAGAGAATGAAATGACGTGCACCAAATGGTCATGGTCAGGAGTCAAACAAGCATTGAGGCCTCAGTATGTGGGACTCATGCTCTACCAACCGAGTTAAACCAGCGTCCCACCAGAGCTTTCATGTGTCATGGCATGCTCTCCACACAGTCTTTCACATTGCTGTTGGGGGACATGATACCACTCTTGACGCAAAAATTCAAGCAGCTCAGCTTTATTGAATGGCTTGTGAGGTGGTCACCAAATCCTCAATTAGTATAATGAGGTGTGCCTCCTTTGAATTTTGTCAGACACTACAAAAGGATGCCTTCTATGAATAGAGATGCTGATTTAAGAACTATTTGCAGTGGTCTCTTCATTTTTTCTATAACTTTATATATTTTCTTCTTTCTGAACACTACCTTCAGCTTGTAAAGCATACATGAAATCAAGTGAAAAAGGTGCACTTCTTCATGCCGATTACAAATCATTGATTCTCAGTTTTCTTCATGAGGATTTATTGTTGAGGGGGAAGGTCTGCGGGCGACGATGAAAGTCCCTCTTCCCGCCTGACTTACTGACCAGTTTGACATCTGTGATGACGATGTCACGGCTCACGGCCTTGCACATGTCGTAGACGGTCAATGCCGCAACAGAAACTGCTGTCAAGGCCTCCATCTCGACCCCTGTCCTTCCCGTAGTGCGACACGTTGCTGTGATGGCCGCAGCGTCCTGCAGCTCATCCAGGTGAAAGGTGACGGAGACGTGGTCCAAGGGGAGCAGGTGGCAGAGTGGGATGAAGGCTGAGGTCTGCTTGGAAGCCATGATGCCAGACAACTGTGCCACGGCCAGGGCATCACCCTTGGCCAGCTGGTTGTCCCTCAGCAGCTGGAATGCGATGGGGCCCAGGATGACGGTGGCACTGGCTGTGGCCGCTCGCCGTGTGGGATTTTTCATATCTTTGTTTTTAATATCCAGGTATTTCACCTGCTCTTTTCCTGATTTCTTCTGTGTGTTGCGTGAATGTGTTAGAGATTTATTGCTGTACGCAGCTGAATGAAGTGCGTACAGCAAGTGTCCACAACATGCTCTTATCAATGAATGAGAAACCCAAAATGGCCTCCTACAGAGAGCCATGAGGTCCAAAAAACTCAACAACAAATGTAGCACCCCCTAGTGGCTGCAAGGTGACCTACAGCTCCTTGCTTAGGCCAGAACAGACCAAACCCAAATCCATATTGTTTGATAACACCGCCAAGCAAGGCTGTATCAACAGCGACAGAAACACCTGGAACTGGCACAGCTGCTCCAATAGCAGATAGAGTAGCCCAGTATTTGACTTTGGCTTGGAAAGCCTTTTTCTTTTCTTTGATCATGTCCAGACTGATATTGGGCATGGCAAGCAGAAAGGCTTCCTTCTGGAGTTCAGGAAGTTCTTCCTTCAGGGTCTCCACTAACAGAGGGAAATCATACAGTTTTAGGTCAAAGCTGGACACCAAGAAGACCTGAGGAGACTTGAGACCTTGATCCTGAAGACCTCAAAGTCAAAGTCAAAGTCAACTTTATTGTCAATTTCAAAATATGCCAGACATACAGTGGAATCGAAATTGCGTTTGTCTCCGTCCCGCGGTGCAATACAACCAAAATAAGGTAAAATAAAATGAGGTAAAAATAAGATAAATAATATTTATAATAATAAGACCTGAAGTTATTTGAGGACAGTTTGTTCTCAAAGCAGCAAAACTTCATAATCATTAAAGTAATTTGATCTTAACAGATAATTACTTTAATCCAATAACTGTACTGGTTTGTAGTTTATATATTTTGACATGCTATCAAACATCAAATAGGAGTTCATCACGATTAAACAAGCTGAGTGTGGCTGCATGTTGACAATGAAACACTGCTCTCAATTAGACGTCTTTAAAGAAGGTCATTGTAGTGTAACAGGTTTTTTTCACACAAGTGCTATAGAAATTAATATTGAATAAAAAAAATATGTGTATATCTATATATATATATATATATAGATAGATATACACACTATACAAAAAGTAAGGAAATGTGTGTTTTGTAGATTATTCCTTTGTTGTAACAATGCTTCTTGGCAATAGATCTTTTACTGTTGGAAACTCCTAACATCATAGGAGGCAATCTCAATTTAGACAGATATCGAGATGAGATTATGCAACCAGTGACAATCCCATATCTCTACAGTCTCCATGATGGGGTTTATCGGAGACTACCTCCAGAATTTGGGAGTGGATAGCCAGAGAGAGACTGCCTACCTGCAGTCCTGACCTCATTGAACACTTGTGAGATCAGCTTGGACGTGCTGTTCATGACAGTGACCAACACAACCACATTGGCTGACTTGCAACGAATGCTGGTAGAAGAATGGGATGCTATCCCACAGCAGTGTGTGACCAGGCTGGTGACCAGCATGAGGAGGAGGTGCCAGGCTGTTGTGGCTGTGTATGGTTCCTCCGCACGCTCCTGTTTGTTAAATGAATAAATTGTTACAGAGCCAATATGTCTTGTTTATTCAGACTTGTAACCTCTTCCTCTCTGAGAAAATTGACATGCACCTTGTCTGTATGTGGTTGTACATTTGTGCTGCGTTGCTGTAGCCTCTATTTATATCTTGACCGCTCGGAGGGAAGTCTTGAAATGCCATAAGTTGTCCAGCTGTCTCAGGGGTCGTTTGAACAGCTTGCATTACAGGTTTAGTTGTGGCAAATAATCCTAGAGCATCTAATTCTCTTATTTTCTTCAACAGTTATTGGGCTCAATTTTGTAAGAAATCTGTCAGATCATGAATGTGAGTCTCTTTATGTTTTTTCGTAAACTATGGAAATTAACTTCAACTAAGCGTCACTTAAGCGTCAACTAAGAGCTCCACCAATTAATAAATCCTTTTGAATTAGTTAATGGTGGTGGTGCATCTTGCGTTTGTTAAAACAAAAAAATAATCTACCAAACACAAATGTCCCTACTTTTTGTACAATGTATATTTATGAGAGAGACAGAGAGAGAGAATTAATGTCAAAAAACATCATAAGCAGTGAAGTAAAACATTTTATTGTTTGATTTTCGATACATCACCAACCCTTGATGCAGTTGTTCCTGATTTGTATCAGGGTCCTTTCTTCATTGAAGTCTCTCTGACCTCTTTCCTCATTCTGTATGTTATCATCAATCTTTGATAAACATCATGCACAAAGAAACTCGATTCAAAACGCGATTCAATTCTGCCAAGACAGGAAGGAGGCTGGGTGAAAATGAAAAATAGGAAACTTGATCTTCCCTGCAGGCTGGAGTTGATTTAAGTCAACATTTAACTGTTATCACAGTGCTAAGTACGTCACTGACCAAAAAGACTTTACAATCTGTTAATGAATATAACAACAAACACACAAATGATCTTCAAATATGAAATGTTTGTCCCCAACTCACACCAAATACATCTCACAATGAGCAAAGTGCTGTGTTTATTTATTAATCTGTTTATTTGTCAGGGACATTACATGTAAGCATTGTTAAATCTTATTAAAGTCCAACAGGTGTAATGTATCTAGGACTTGTAGACATGGCTAATTTGCAGTCCTTGTTCCGGGTTAGGCTTTGAAGAAATAACACAGATGATACACCAACGCAGTAAAATAGACATACAAACTGACATTTGCAGCAGATAAAGATGCATAAAAACAAACAGTAAAGCAGACATAGACACACAGATTGAAAATAATGACTAACTGAACACATACTTTATGCTATACTCACCAGATCAAAAGATCACTGTACGAGTTGTTCTGTGAGTTCAGGACCACCCTTATTTTTAAAGCAGCTGACTTTTAAGAAACATGTTGATTTACAGGAAATGTGAAAGCTACGTGCTCTCATGCTTTCTGCAGGTTAATAAGAGCATGCCACACCCTGAGACCACACCCTGAGAAGTAAACAAGCACTAAGATTGTGGTGAAACTTCCTCGTCTCTGAGATGTTGCATGAAGCAGCAGTTTGTATGTCTGACGATTTCAGCAGCTGTTAATTGACTTTAAAAGTTTTTTGTGTCTACAAAAAATATTACTTTACTTATTTAATTAATTTATACATTTATTTGTCAGGGACACTATGTTTAGGCATTGTTACATCTTGTTATACCTCAGTGC
Source organism: Labrus bergylta (assembly GCF_963930695.1). Lineage (NCBI taxonomy): Eukaryota > Metazoa > Chordata > Actinopteri > Labriformes > Labridae > Labrus > Labrus bergylta. The sequence continues at coordinate 4,873,701 of NC_089212.1, read as the reverse complement.
AACCAATGCAATGTATATGGGACTTTATGGTTAATTTGCAGTCCTTGTCCCTGTTTAGGCTTTTAGGAAATAACACAGATGATACAACAACGCTGTCCAACAGACATAAGCAGCGGCATAGATGCATAAAAACAGTAAAGAAAACATAGACAGGCATGTTGATGATAATGACCAGGATATAATAATAATAATAACAATAATAATATAAGGGTTATCTCAACCGGCTCACCTTTACAGGTACTCTCCCCTGCACTATCTGTGAGCCGGTGGAATCGCTCTCTCCATTTTCCCTCCCTCACGTTACCCCCCTCCAAACTGGACATGAGTTAAGTGGCTTCTGCAGGTTTCAAATTGGACACCCCCCTTCCTCGATGTTTCGTCTGTGCTGTTTGAGATTTGTTGCTGTATGCAGATGTATTAGGCAACAAACTGTTTCTTCATCCTGCATACCCGTACTGCCAGCATCATCATTTTTGTTTCAATTATCATTTTAACGAGGCTGACCAGTTCTATTATACAAGAAAAAACAATGAAGAACCTAACAGATGGAGGTTTACAATGTTGAAGCTAATAGACTCAGGTTTGTGTAAATAAACAGCAAAGGTATGTTATTTTCCATCTGTCTCAATTTAGGGAAAGTCAGTGTTGGTTTTACTTCATTTTACAACATTTGTTCTGATTTGGAGCTATACAAATAAAGATTGATTGATTTTTTCAGAGGAGATGAGGGATCTGGCTCATGTTGTCTCAGTGGTGTTACCTCATCATGAAGCAGGTGTTCTCAAGAACTCCTGGCACTTGATTTCCTGATTTCTTTGTGTGTTGAGTGACTGTGTTGTTTGATATTCATTTCTGTATGCAGCTGAATGAAGGAACAAACTGTTTTATACTGCATACCCGTACTACCAGTATATTTTCACCCTGTGTATGTTTCAAGTGTTAACTGTTGAAACATTTTGACAACACCAGCTGGTTCTATTAGAAACAAATAATTCAGGGTCACTGGTAGCATAGTGGTTAGTGTGCCAGCTTCCTTATGGAGGTTGTAGTTCTTTAAGTGGGCGGTCCGGGATCAATTCTGACATAAAGCTCCTTTTCCACATGTCATTCCACCCCCCACAACATGGGGGAAGAGAGACTTCTGCAATGAAGGGAACAGCTTTGTTAAAGTGCACCATCTATTGGACATCTTCTCTCAAAGTTTCAAATGATAGGCGTCTATCTCCTGAAATAAATAAATAAATTACAAATAAGTAAGAAGCATTGTGCTGCAGCTAGACTTACTCAGTCTGCATTTCTCTTTTTCTAGCTGGTTATTTCTGACTTCTACATTTTCACTGTAGTCAGTTCTTCATATTAATGTGTTCATTTACAAATTAATTTAATTTGTTTCATGGTTTTTCTCTTTTTAACATCTTATTTTCAATTAATAACTCAAAATGTACACATTGTTTTGACAGCACAAATAAGTACTGAATGCTATTTCCTTAACAATATCACTCTGTGGTGTTCAAGTGCAGACCCTGGTAAATACTTTCTCTGCATCGTCAGCAATCATGTCGAGGATTATGTTAAGACTGCTGTAGGTAAAGGCAAAAGAGAGGCCCATTGATACTGGGATTCCAAGTATTGGAATGAATCTGAACCCTTCCTCTGCTGCCAGTAATAAAGCTAAACTGCCAAATTGAACCAACAACCTCAATAAAAGTTCAGGAGTTAATTCTGTTGCTATCAGAGGTGACATGATGACTTCCTTCAATTCCTCATAAGGAACACCTGAGTAGTTTGCCATTCTCTTCAGTGATGGGATGTCAAGACCAAACCCCAAAACATATGTTGTGACGACACCGACCAGCAAGGCTGTATCAACAGCAACAGAAACCCCCGGAACTGGCACAGCTCCTACAGCTGCAGATAGAGTAGCCCAGTATTTGACCTTTGCTTTGAAAGTCTTTTTCTTTTCTTTGATCATGTCCAGACTGATATTGGGCATGGCAAGCAGAAAGGCTTCCTTCTGGAGTTCAGGAAGTTCTTCCTTCAGGGTCTCCACTAACAGAGGGAAATCATACAGTGTCAGGTCAACGCTGGACACCAAGAAGACCTGAGGAGACTGGAGACGTAGATCCTGAAGACCTGTGTCAGGAAAAATAAGTTATTAAGGGACAGTTCATTCTTAGATCAGCAAATTAGATTTATTGCCAAGAAGAATTGTTACAACAAAGAAATAATCTACCAAACAAATGTACCTTACTTTTTGTGGGATGTTTATATATATACAGTAAATATAGATAGAGATAAAATAATACTCAAAGTTAATGACAGCATTAATGTCAAAAGAACATTCTAAGCACTGAGGTAAATCAGTTTATTATTTAATTATTTCTTAAAGGATATATCACCTACCCTGGATGCAGTTTTTCCTGATTTGTATCAGGGTCCATTCTTCATTGAACTCTGTCTGACTTATTTTCTCATTATGTACGTTATCATCAATCTTTGAGCGAACAAAGTAGAACTTCTTCTCCATCTTTTGAATCTCCTTAGCCAGCTTCACATCATTTTCTTTGAAGCGATCAGCTGAGATGATGATGAAGAAGTCAAACTTTTTAAATTCATCCGTCTTCAGGTAATTAGCAGCAGGATAACCAGCGTTGCCGATACCAGGAAGATCCCAGAATATCAAATTGGGATAGTTTGGATGGGGGTACGGTTTGACCTCCATGGTGGTTTCTACACAACCAGTAGGAGCAGCTTTCTCATCCTTGTTGTCTATGCCTCTAATGGCATTAACAAAGGTGGATTTACCAACACCACACTCTCCTGTGACAGCAATATTTAGAGGAACATTTTGGTCCTTGTCCAAACACTCCTGGATCTTTACACCAGCTAAGTTTTGATCATTTTTCTCCAGAGCTTCTTTAATTTCTGTTTCTATTTGTTGACGACCAGATTGATTCCCCATGGTGCTTCTTGAAAACTGGAATAAAAGAGATGTTATAAAGTCACTATAATCCTCTGACAAATAAAAGTGAATGTAAGACTACAATGATAGACATCACACACAAAAAAGTATGATAGAAGAAAACACTTTTATTTGCATAAAGGAAGGGTTCTGAGGGAAAAAGACAAACAGGAAACTTGATCTTTCCTGCGGGCTGGAGGTGATTTACAACTTTGACTGTACGCCACTGACCAAAAGACTTTATAACCTGTTAATTAATATAACATCAAACATACAAATGATCTTCAAATATGTAATGTTTGTCCACTGCCTTTTAACATGAACATTATGATGATGAAGACTTACATGAATTCATCCCTTTTAGCAAAGCTGAGTTCACTTTTATTGAAATATTCATGAATCCCCTTTATTTCTTTGTTCTTTGCACTACGATCAATTAATTAATTCAGTATTCATCTTTTTTCATACAGCTCTTGTATATATGTTATACTGTTTGCTGCATATAGTTCTGTTTACATCTGTTAGTATGTCCCCCCCCCCTCATCGCACAGCCTCTGTCTTAGTTCTCCTTTGTCCCCAAATGAACTATCCAACATCACCGCTAGTATATGAAGTGCTCAACCGGTACCCTCGACCCCATCCCATCCAGTCTTGTCAAAACTGTCTCTGAGCCATCCTGCCACTCATAACCACAATCATCAACTCCTCCCTCTGCTCTGGTTCAGTCTACCAAACACTCAAACTGGCAGCCGAAACCCCAATCCTCAAGAAACCTGGACTCAATTCTGACAGCATATGCAATTTCCGACCCATCTCCAACCTCCCCTTTCTGTCAAAAATACTAGTGTTGTCGCCTCTCAAATAAAATCCCACCTCTGTTCCAATAACCTATTTGAACCATTCCAGTCTGGCTTCAAAGACACCAACAACCTCTTCCTCTCATTAGACTCTGGCCACCTCAACATCCTCATCCTTCTCTACCTCACTGCTTCACAATAGACAAGTCCACTCTCTCCCCCTCCCCTCATATCTGCAATCTTAGAGTCATTGTTGACAGCCACCTCTTCTTTGATCACCACGTCACCCAACTCACAAGAACCGCCTTGTTCACCTTAAAAATATAGCCTGTTTCCGTCCAATACTCTTATTCTCTGCTGCTGAAACCCTAATTCATGTATGTATTACATCTGGACTCGCTTAATGCAATAGTATCCTGTACGGCACATCATCCAAAGTCCTCAATAAAATCCAATACATCCAGAATTCTGCTGCGAACCCGATCACCTGCACCCTATCACCCCTGTCCTGCAAGATCTCCACTCACTGTCCTGCTTTAATTTAATCTTTATTTGCAGTCGTGTACTCTGTACATTCTGGTGAAGTCTTACTAGGAAGGCGAACTTCTCACACTTACTAAACAGAACAGGCTCCATCTGCATACACCACGATCAGGCTCAGTCAGCAACCAGGAGGGACACATGTTACTAACTTACAACAGTGTCGCTAAGCAACCACAATGATATTCTGTGAGAATATTAAACTCCTCACACATAAAGCCTTTAACAACAAGGCCCCTTTCTACCTCATTGCTCTCCTACTTGTCACACTTAATGCAGCCTTCATTCTCCCAACACCAACCTTGTATCTTCCCCACATAGAGCCAAGCACCAAACCTGGGGGGACAGGGCTTTCTCCATAGCTGCCCCCTCCCTCTGGAACTCACTCCCGCACATATTCAACACTGCACTGACCCTTCTACATTTAAATCATTACTCAAGACTCACCTCTTCAAAAGAGTTGTTTTGGTCTTACTGTTTTTTCTTGATCTATCTTTTTTAACCAATGTAGTGTCTTTGAGTTCCTGAACAGCACTTAATAAATAAAATGTTTCATTATTATTATAACAATGTAAAATAAACATAAAAACTGACATTTGCAGCACACATTGAAGCAAACAACAAAAAAAACAGTAAGAAAGAAAATGGATAATGACTAATAATATATAACCAACAGAGAAAATAAAACTGAAATAAAATCACAATATGAAAGCACCCACAAACACAAGGAACATAAGATGACCTGACCTTTAAGAGTAAAGGTCAGTAGCGACTTAAAAATGCCAAACAACTGAACACATCTTTTATGCTATACTCACCAGATCAAAAGATCACTAGTTGCTCACCTTTAAGAAAAGCAGACACAAAGTAGCATAGAAACAGGAGAAAAGTTTAGCAGAGTTTATTGAGGCAGCAACCAATGAAAAGTGCTTCTGTGATTTCAAGACCACCCATTGATTATTTTTAAATCACCTGACTTTTAAGAAAAATAATGATTTACAGGAACAGTGAAAGCTGCGTGCTTTCACGCCCTCTCCTGGTTAATAAGAGCATGAATCTTTATTGTGGCTGCTGGTAGAAATCCTCCTTTTCTACTCTTTTGTTTTCAAAGCTTTGCCTCTTCAAAAACTAGTGATGTTGGGAGCCCTTATTGTGTGATATCTTCAGCTTTCAACAGAAGCTTCCGGATGGTTCCGCATGGTGGTTTTGATTAGTGCATGGTTGTATTTGTGGAATTTGAGATTTTTACAGATTTACAAATGTAATTTTCCATGGTAAATATTGAGAGAAAATCTTTTTCATGTGTTATGTTACTTTGATTTCGTACTTCTTAGATTCTCTCCTCAGGTTTATTGAGAGGACAGGAAATCACTCCATGGGAAAGGGAACAAGCACATAAGATTGTGGTGAGACGTCCTCGTGTCTGAGGTGTTGCATGCAGAAGTTTCTGTGACTGATGATTGCATCAGTGTCTACAAAAGTTATAATACGTGCTCATTAAGGTGAAATATTTAATGACACTCACCGCACAAAAAAAGGAAAAGAAACTCACTGCACCGACACTTGACAGTGGGCTATTTTTCAAAGTGTAGGGCTGTGGTCTGGGTATATTAAGCTGTGTTTCTCACCTAGATGGGCCATCCAGGTAAAAACTACCAAGGTCCCTTTGAGACCAAGGTACATTTTAACAGTCTGTTTTAAGTGACAGGCAGAAACCAGAAAAAAAATAAAATCTTTTTTTTATGAATGGCAAAAAACTTGAAGTCAGCTTGTTTTTCTGTTTCTTCAATAATTTTGGGGAAAAAAGAAAAATTCCAGCTGAAATTTCCTTTTCCTTTACCGTCAACACAAAATTACCAATCAATATTTAATTTAATTGAAGATGGGCCTTCAGTGCCCCTTTGTTCTGATTGCCTTTATTAGATAGGACAGCTAAAGAGAGACAAGAAATGCGCTACCGCAGGTCGTTCATCCCATCTGCAGTCAGACTGTTTAATCTGACTATTTAACAGCATCACCACTTCATGACTCATATCAATAATGCTACACACTGTGTGTGTTTTTAATAACAATAACTCTTTCCACAAGTGGAAGTGTAGATACCTTGTATTTTTTTTATTTAACTGATGTAAATATGTTTGATTTTTAACTTCTATTTTTATTTTTAATAATTATATTCCTGTTTCCTGTTTTCTTGAGCTGCTGTAACGCAAAAATTTCCCCCATGGGGGATCAATAAAGTTTATCTTTATCTTTATCTTTAAATGTTGGGAGGAGAGAGTGGGGGATGACATGCAGCAAAGGGCTAAATTCAGATTCGAACCCACGGCACAGCCGCTGCGACGGTGCTCATCATAACCACTAGGTTATCTGCAAAGTTTTTGGATTAGAAAAAGGCTAAACGAGAAGCTCCCACAATTTATCTGAGACAAAAATCGACTAATTGATTAAACACAATGTTTTTCTGCAGTGTTTCTCCTTCAGTGCAGCAGCAGCTGTGGTGATTTTACACCAATAACTTTTATGTATTAATCATCGCTTTTCATTATTTTAATCTGTCAAAAGCAGACAGCTGGTATCCTTCCTTTAATCTCCTATAATGTCAATACATTTTGCATCATAGAAAGTTAGGTCTGTGAGCATAACTTTATCTGTCTGTCTGTTTATATTCCACATGAAATACTTTTATGTAAACATGTCACAGTTTAAAGGAAGAGTAAAACCTTTATTTTGAAGTGATAAAACAATTTCAGCACACTTTGCCAATCAGAAGCAAAGGGGCACTGAAAGCCAACCCCCACAATGAAAGTGTTCATTTTGTTTTTATGAGAAAAAAAGGAAAAGATTTGAGCTAATATTTTCTTTATTTTTTTCGCCAACAAAAAAGAACGGAAACACAAAACAAAAACATAACCTTAACGTTTTTAAGATTTTGTTGTCTTTTACGTCCTTACAGAAATTAATAACTCACGATCTGAAAAAGGAAAGAAGAAAATCCGTCATCTGTAGCAGTTGAAAGCCAGTAAAAACTTTGACCAATGTCTGCCACGAGGTACCAATCTGATGAACCAATCAGATGCCTCCCTGTCTCCCTGCTCGTTCTCTACACCTTGAATGCACTAGCTCACACTCAAAGTGTTTTACTGTAGTTTATACTGTGAGTTTACTTACCGCTGAATGAGACGACGTAGTTTCTACACAATGCAAGCGATGAGCTGAGGGCCGCGTTTGGAGCAACAGCGCTGGTGCATGTGAGGGGGCGTAGCTTTTGAGGGAGCACAGAGGGAAGGGGGGGGGTGGGTGTAGACGGAGCACTGAGGGAAGGCTACTTTCAAAATCATACTAGTTTTCAGGAAAATTACCAACACTGCCTTTAATTGTCGTTTTTGCCATGAATTGAAAAAATAAAAAACGACCTGTATCACACACTGTCAAAACAGTCTTAAATGTACCTTGGTCAAATCGGTACCAATTACTGTGCGCCCGCTTCTGCAATCGGTGGGCACGGTTTCACAAACTGTGTGCACAGATTTGCACTAAAAATCAAATCTATTTTTAATATAATTTAATTTTATCTGGCCATCAGAAATGTGTCAAATGTTTGTATAATGAAGAATCTGAAAGTGTTATTAGGTCATTATGAACTGCTGGTTCATAAGTTTAAATAAAATTATCAAAATGGAACTGTTTTTTTCTGTCTTTGTGTGCAGACAGTTACATGGAACAGAGGGTATTATGGATCGATAACTAAATATGTATTATTGAATCTTTTATTACTACAAGGCTACAGAAAATTTACTGAAGACGATTAGGGCCACTGAAATCTTCTGTGAGAAATAACCTTTTTAAATTTAAACATAAAATATGTGTAGTGGTTCTTAACAAGTCAAAAAAAAGAGCTTGTTTTAATGATTTTATTTATATTTTATTGATTATAAGATTCAAGAACATCAGTTATATGAAACATTTTGATCTCAACACTCATGTTTCCTGATTTGAACAGATTACTGATATGTGCAGCTGGATTATAAATCAGTTTAGTATACAGCACTTAAAAACAGCAGAGCTGTACATAAATAATTGTTAAGCTCCATGCATTATAAACCTTTATACAAAAATAACATTATCACTATGAAGACGATCAATAGGCATGTTTTTAATGTGATTTAATGCTAAAAGTTATTCAGTAATACAGACATTTAAAAAAAAAATTCTAAATGGGATTGGATGTAAGAAAAAAATCAAAGACTTGACTGATATTGGGCAATGCAAGCAAAAAGACTTCCTTCTGTAGTTCAGGAAGTTCTTGGTTCAGGGTCTCCACTAACAGAGGGAAATCATACAGTGTCAGGTCAAAGCTGGACACCAAGAAGACCGGAGGAGGCTGGAGACCTAGATCCTGAAGACCTGTCAGGAAAAAAAGTTATTTGGAGACAGTTCTTTCTCAAAGCAGAATAACTTCTTATTCACTGAAGTAGTTTGATCTCAACAGAGAATTACTTTAATCAAATAACTTTACAGATTTGTAGTTCCAAGGGGTTTTATTTCTTTTGACATAACAAAACACTTTAAATAGTGTAGCATTGCTTTTTCAAGTTTCCCTTTTTTGCCACATATACAGAGATAAAAGAAACAGAGAGTATAATATTCTTAATTAGCGACAGCATGTCAGAAAATATCATGAGCACTAAAGTAAACCATTTTATTCTTCAAAGTCTTTTATAGGCTATATCATCTGCCCTGGCTGCAGTAGTCCTTGATTTGTTCAAGGATCTTTTCTTTATCAAACCCTTTTCTGACTTATTTCCTCGTCATGTATGTTATAGTCAATCTTTGAGCACACAAAGTAGAACTTCATGCATTCATGCATAGCTTCATGTTATTATGAAGCGTGCTCAGTTTACAAACAGATGGACACGTGGCCGAGTCAGAGAACAACACAGAGAACATGACAGCTACTTTACTGACCTGTTGTTTTATTTTGAGTCATTTTAATCAGATACAGTAAACATATGTTTGCAGTGTTCTCTTAATTTTCCTGAAGCTGTAAGTTACAGATATTATGCAAACCTCTGCCTGTAGGATACTACTGCTTCAGTTATATTCCAGTCACGTCTGCCACTCAATTTGAATATCATCACTAATCTGTTCCTCAAATGACTTTCTATCTTACAACACATAACCGACATACAGAAGGTGCAAATTGCTAAGAATAGAGGCTTCAGTGTTTCTCTTTTTTTTATAGCAAACTTAGAGCAGCCTTTAATTTTTTTTTTTTGTAAGCCTGAATGGTTGAAACAGAAAAATAGGAACAGAGGAGTGTGCGTGTGTTTGTCTCTAAAATACCTGCTTTGTGTCTCTGTAAATAACTGCACTCAGTGGGCCTGATGCGCTAAAGGTTTGCTTGTCTTAAAATGTGTGCAAACTTGATACCACCGCAAAAGAAAATGTGCTTTCTGATCTACTATAGGTGCGCAGTGCATCTCTTTCATATGAGCAAAACAGTACGCTTTGTTCATTTAGTACATTTGCCTTAATGAATATGCAATATGGGGCATTTCTGCCCTAGTGTGCAAAATACTGGGAGGAGAAAATGCAAAGAAATTAAAGGCTGAATATGCTGCATTTTACACAAAAATATAGCAGAAATCGAAGTATATCCTCTGAAAATAACTCTGAGTCATGACTGTCTACAATGAGTGTAACACCCGAGTCCCACTGTCTGTGATGCTGTCTGATCCGTATCTACAGCGTGTTTACATGGACGGGATGGCCGGCCAGCTAATCCCCTCGTGTATAAAAGTTGTTTAATTGAGGGACTAGAGAAAAGAAGAATAACATACTGTACTCACTGCTTATTTGAAGCATTTTTAGATCACGCTCATTTCAGGTAATTTTACATGCAGTGTGAAGATACGAGCATAATAAAGATCGCAAGCATTAGCATGCTAACACAACAATGCAGCGCAAGTTGTTTTGGTTTCATGCTGGTGCTCAAGGGCGACATCTGCTGGATCAAAAATGTGCAATTCTTCCTTTAAATTATGACACGCATTGGCCCTCACTTATCAAACGTACGTACGGCAGAAAAATGGCTATACGGTCATTTCTACGCAAAGTTTGGCACTTATCAATTTGGACGTGAGCGGAGGGTACGCTCAAATCTCACACCAGGTCTCAGTTCTTGTACGTACATTTTCAACTCAGTGTGGACTTGCGGTGCAGCGAATCTGTCTGTGTCGGAGAATAATTAGATCATACTATAACAGCACTTGTTAAGACGGATAGATAGAGGTTCACAGATTTACTGTTAGATAAGATATCTCAAATGTATTTCATATTGCGCTTCACCTCAAACGATCTCTGTAGGCTACATTGCTTTTTAAATAATGTTGAGCAGCACAAGCTGTCAGGTGATTTCTTTAGTTGTGTGTTTTATTTGATTATTTTTTGTTTGTTTAATCGATTTACTTTTAAGATTAGAGAGGCTACTTTCAGTAAATACATGTTAAATGTTCATGTGCAGAAAATACTGAGACAAATTAAAACAGAACAACTATAAACAGTTAGCCTTCTTTAAAAGGACAGAAAAACTTCCAGAGGATAGTAAATACAACTTTTAGCCTCTGAAATATGAAATATTTAGGAATACAGAACATTAACATTAGATCATGACTAATCGGTATGTCCGGAGATTAAATAATAAATACGCTGATGTGCCACATGCGTAATAACGCACAGCAGACGCACATAGGCCAGAGATTACATGTGACATAATAACGAATAAAGAAATCCGGGGGGCTGTAAGACGGAGTCAGGACCTTCTTTTATGCAAGTGTTAAATTCTTATGTTTGGAAAGAAGGCTAATCGGATGAGAAGTGCACATTGCACAGCGTTTGATCAAACACTTTATTCATGTGATGCTCCGGGAGCTGCTTCTTTTAAGACCCGCAAAACTAGGCTACATTGTAGCGACCGTATGGTCTGACCAGGTTTTTTAAACTAAAAGTATTAAAAAAATATATATTATAGCCTAGATTATGTACATTATGTACAACATTAAATATTAAAAACTCTGCTGGAGTTCGGTTATCCTCACCATCGCTGTTGAGATTTCCGTGCAGGCTAATTTCTTCTGAAGCTCTTTAATCCTACATTTCAGGCTGCCAAACAACATAATGTTATTCCTCTTTACTTTTCTCTGTTATGGTGTCACTCAGGTCATATCTCGTTTCTCTTATTTGCCATATTAAGTTTCTCCATGCCATAAACTCCGGGGGCGAGGACAGCTGAGCCGTGAATAAATAGGGGCATGGTATTTAAATGACAATCGTTTCCAGCCGCCACACTTATCAACACCCGGTCTTGCGTACGCTGTGATCAGCCAGATACGTACGTTTCATAGGTCCCACGTGGACCCTGTCGTACGATGATTTCTACACCCAAATCTGCGCTGGTTTCTACACCAGATTGATAAGTGAGGGCCATTGTGATTTACCAAGCCTGACAAAACTGCTGTGATTGTGACGGTGTCTGTATTTATCACCTTTTTGAAAGGAAGGTGCTAATCCAAGAGCCCAGTGTTACGCACAACAGGTTGCTATTATTGTAGTGTAGCCGTTATCAGCAGCCACGTTTACAACTCTCTTCCTGCAGGACTCAGGACTGTGGATTAACATTACTTTTACCAAGGAACAAAGGAACTGATCAATGATTTAAGTCTCCCTCTCAGACAGGATGTTATGAACTTTTACAACACCTGGAATAAACAATCGAGCAGAAACAGAACACTCTGCTATCTACGAATTGACCCCAAAGACATGAACTGTGACCGAAACCAGTCTCTGCAAAGTCGTAAAATTGACCATCTGTTGAAGGACTTCTGAAGAACTGAATTAAACCACAGCTTTCAATTCTGCATCAAATGAAAATGTATGTCTTTCTTCATCTAGATATTTGTAATTGTCACATTGAATGTATTATAATCATCTTTTTAAACTCAAAATCTGATCTTCAGAATAGGAATAAGAGTTATATTATGTTTAATAGGAATTTGACGTGGAGCGCTATTGCCATCTAGTGTTAGAATATCCATGAATACGTAACCTTCATAATTATACATTTAGACGTGTTATAAAGCATACTCTTTGATATTAGCTATAGAAGGTTTTATTTAAAGACACCAATTTCTTTTTCTACTTTATTAATATGTCTTATTAAGAATGTTGACTGTATAACATGTTTTTGTTCACCTACAGGCTGGGATTAACTGAGGATGTTCCCAGATGGTGTGATTTTCATCTCAACATGAATCTGATAGAAATGTTTGTCTAAATATATGACGTGAACCTACATCAACGTGGATCTGATAGAAATAATGAAATGAATGTATGGTGACGTATATATGTTTAGATTCTTATTCTTAATCTTATTGAGTAAACTCGGTTTAGTTTAAACAATTGTCCTCCGGTCAGAATGGGAGTCACCCGTGGGCGGCACCCCTCTTTGCCTGCAGACCCCCCCTCCTCCCATCCAGGTGATAAGAGTTCACACTCAGCTGAGATCTTGGGTTCTTCTTAGTTTTGGTTTCTTGAAGTTTAGAGCTTCAGCTCTTACTCTCTTCTCTTCTGACTTCGGTCCGAATCACTTCTTTTAAGTTTGTGCCGTAGAGACGAGTCTCTGCCAAACTTTCTTTTTCACGCAAATTTTTGGAAACATCAATTCTTTCTGGCTCAAGCAAGGTTTTTGAACTTTCTTCTCCGAAGTCTTTGCTCTTCAATTTTGAACGCCAATTCCTTAATTTGGATTCATCAAGATGGCCATCCGGTTAATCTGAATTGGAAATCGACGTATCAAAAGGCTCTTTAATATTTTTCCTGTAGGATCCTCTTGGAGCTTCTGAGACGACAGCTGAATCGACGTACAATCTCCATCCCAGCTGCATACTCCGACCAAGTTGTTAAGGCATCTAATCTGGCCTGTGGACCTCTCTGGGCCTGAAAAGAACCGCTTGCCAGAGACTGAAACGCGGGACCAGCCGACGGAGCTCAATTGAACACATCTCACGGTAAGACTGCTGGTGGCAAGGGGTGTTGGAAGATTGAGTCTTGAGTCGTGTCTATTCAGAGCCCTCCTTTAAATCCAAATAGAATCCCAAAATTCCTTTATCAACTTTTTCTTTTTGACCATTTTCTGATTAAGTCATTCAGACAAGCAGGAGGTGTCCTCTGTGGCACGAGCGCTGAGGCGCGACACTCGGGCCATTTTCGCGCACACCAGACAGCTGGTCAGTCTGGTCTGGCAATGGCCACTAATGCCCTGGCAAGAGGGATGGAAGCTGGGGTAAAAGCACTTGTGAGGTCTCCTCATGTTCTCTATATAATGCTTCTTTCTCATTTCTGCCAAGACTTATTCAGGAATTTTGTCAAGCTGATCAAACAGTCTAAACATACGGCGCTCTATACTGGTCATTTTCTCCAAAGTGTCGAGAGTGTTAAACCGAGTATCTACTATGGTGCGATACACATCAGTCACCCTCAAACCCAGAGCTTCCAGCAAGAGATCCTGGTCATCTTTAGGTATTGAATCATGGAGATGAACCTTGCGTTTGAGTTGGGCACCTCTTTCTTTATATCTCTTGATTTGATCCTTTACTTCATTTAGCTCAGAGTTTAGCTTCTCTTCTTCCACATTAAATGCATTTACAGTTTTCTCTGTTTGCAGACGAAACTCCTTCAGCATTTCGTTGTTTCTGGTGACGCTCTGACACAGGACTAGGTGTAGCTTGACCAGCTGCTGGCTCTGATCCACAATCTGCTTGGGATCAGATAGCATTTTCTTTCATTTCTGGTCAAGTTCCTAGCTGTCACCATCCAGTTCAGAATTTTTTTTTTTGGCCATGGACTGTCCAGGCATCTCCCCACCAAGGCTGCACATAGCCTTGGACTGAGTCAAGAAATTGATTACAATTTTTTTGTACTTATCATATTTACGCATGATTTCTTCAGTCTGTTCCAATTCATTGTTAATGTTCGCTATTTTGTCATGTAAGTCCTCACTTATCGCGTTTAAATCCTCTTTTGAATTGTGCGCTCTATCAAAGTCCAAGTTGGCTTTTGCAAGTCTTTCCTCAGCTCTGTTGAGTGACTCCCTGTGCCGATTTTTAATACGATCAAGCCGCTGCTCAAGCTGTGACACATCCTGCTCCTTTGCTTCTATAGCTTTGTGAAACTTCTTAATCTCACATATTTTTATCACCAGAGATGCCAAAATTATGGCTCTCTTCTTTTCGATAGAGAGAAATTCCTTTCTCCATTGTGTTTGTTATTCTATAAAACTCAATCGCACCTGACAAAATAATAGACTTTGAACTAGGATGAGGTTTGTTTCACTCCTGTTTGTTGTCTCTGTGGCTGTGGTAGCTATGTGTTTCTAGACGTTTGTGTGTTCTAGCACACAAATAACAGGCTGGCAGTGACATCACAACTAACTCTCTAAGTCATGACTGTTTCCAATGAGTGAGAAACTCCAGTCCCACTGGCTTTGTTGATATAGAAGCAATGTTTATCTAGCCGGCCCGGCCGCCCCCTCCTTTAGGCCTGCCCCTTGTGTATAAAAGCGCAGCCGCAGACCACCCCTACACCGAGGGAAGAAGTGTTACAAATGGTGGACTCCAGTGCGAAGCGTACGACGGAAGACCTTCCACGGGCTGGTCCCCCACCTAAAAAATAACGGTCTTTTGCTAGAACAGCAGCAGACAAAGACCGGAGTAGAACTAGAATCAACATTGGGCTGGCTTTTCCACGATGGAGAGCCCTACACTCAACGAAGGGGCTCAAACACGACTCTGAGCTGGGATGGCTTTTCCACAATGGAGGGCCCTACGCTCAACGAAGGGGCTCGAACACGACTCTGAGCTGGGATGGCTTTTCCACGATGGAGAGCCCTACACTCAACGAAGGGGCTCGAACACGACTCTGAGCTGGGATGGCTTTTCCACGATGGAGGGCCCTACGCTCAACGAAGGGGCTTGAACTCGACTCTGAGCTGGGATGGCTTTTCCACGATGGAGGGCTCTACGCTTAACGAAGGGGCTCGAACACGACTCTGAGCTGGCGTTGCTTCTCCTGGATGCGTAAGTACCCCGATAGATTTCTACTGGTCCAGGAATAATGGCTTGCTGTAAATAAATAAACAATTAAAAATGAATGTACTTACTACAATGATTTAATAATTTAATGATTAAGCTTCCAGTGTTAATTTTCTGTAATAGGTGAGAGTTAATACACTGCACTGTATGCAAGTGCATTTAGACACTAAATTAAATTTGTGTAAATAAGTAGTTTTTAGGGTACCTGTGTGAGTGTAAATAAATTATAAAAACGTGTGTTGTCTCTGCAAGTGGTCTTTGGGTTACTTGCCTTTACATAACAATAATTCATAACTAAAACAACAAGGCATATTGATTAGATGTAAATTGTCTTTGTCATTGCAGAAAACATCATGTACACCACAGCAAGCACCCGTCTTGACAGATAGCATCCTCAACATGCTCGTCGCTGACATGAGGCCTCTGACGATGTTGAAAATGAAGCTGTAACTTCACTACAATGATCCCCACCTTGAACCCTGGCTACACTCTTCCCTCAAGGACCCATTTCACAAAGCTCATTTAGACGTCCAAGCAGTAACCTGTTGTTTTTGCACTTTTGTTTGCACTGTCAATGAACTTTTGAATAAACGCATGGAAATTCAAAATGTTATTTTTTTATCCGATTAATCGATTATTAAAATAATCGTTGGTGTTAGCAGCCCTAACACACACACACACACACACACACACACACACACACGCACACACACTAAAACATTCAAACCTAGGTGAGAAGGTGATTCATAGTGATAATGTTATTTTTGTATAAAGGTTTATAATGCATGGAGCTTAACTATTATTTATGTACAGCTCTGCTGTTTTTAATTGCTGTATACTAAACTGATTTATAATCCAGCTGCACATATCAGTAATCTGTTCAAATCAGGAAACATGAGTGTTGATATCAAAATGTTTATAACATGTTTAAACTGATGTTCTTGAGTCTTTAAATAAAATCATTAAAACAAGCTTAAAGGGTCTATATGTAACTTTCAAAAATACTGCGTTTGCAGAGATACCTCATGGCCGGTAGGTGAACTGCACCGGTAACCTGTTGCTCGCGCTCCCTCGCGTGCTCCTCATACGTGCTTGTACGTACCATAGACTGTAAATATTACTGGACAAACCCTGACGCGTCTGTGACATAGGCAGAAAATGAGTCCAATCGACGGCCGCATCCATATTGGATTTGCTGTCTCAACCTAACTTTGGATCAACCTAGTAACAGCAGTAAGGCGGGACTGTGGGCGGGACCAAAGTTCGCCGACCGACCGACGCGACCGACGAGCTTGACGCTAGCAGCCTAGCAGGCTACTTCACAGCCGTTCACAGCATAGCTAACAACTGCTCTATGTGCTACTGCTGTCCTTCTCCCACTCGTCCATAACTATAAACAGTAAGTTAACCTTAAACTTTTCTATAACACAGTTAAAACGAATTATCTTCAACCCAAATATATAATTAAAGTCTTAAAACTACACTTTAAAAAAATTATTACCGGTGGTTATTTGTCACAGCAGTGACTTTGTCCGCAGGCTACCTTGGGCTCTCACACAGACATTGACACCTACACTTCTTCTGTGCTGGATTATATCAACACCACCATCGACAGTGTTACAACATGGAAGCAGATCACCACGTACCCAAATCAGAAGCCATGGATGAACAAGGAGGTGCGTCTCCTGCTGAAGGCCCGCAACACCGCCTTCAGATCAGATGATGCAATGGCCTACAGCGTATCCAGGGCAAACCTGAGGAGGGGCATCATCAAGGCCAAGCACTGCTACAAGCTGAAGGTAGAGGAACACTTCTCCAACTCCGACCCCAGACGCATGTGGCAGGGCATCCAGGCCATCAGTGACTATAAACCCAGAAACTCCACCCCGATAACCACAGATGTCTCCTTCCTGAACGAGCTAAATCACTTTTATGCTCGTTTCGAAAGAGACAACAGAGAGACACAGACCACGAACAGACCTCCTGCAGACAACCAGCCCCTCTCACTCACCTCCACAGACGTCCACGCTGCACTGAGCCGGATCAACGCTCGAAAGGCTGCTGGTCCAGACGGCACCCCCGGGCGCGTGCTTAGAGCATGTGCGGAGCAGCTCACTGGGGTTTTTACGGACATCTTCAACCTGTCCCTCGCCCAAGCAGCTGTGCCAGCATGCTTCAAAGCCACCTCCATTGTCCCAGTGCCGAAACACTCCAGCCCGACAGGCCTGAACGACTACCGCCCTGTGGCACTCACACCCATCATGATGAAGTGCTTTGAGCGACTGGTCCTAGCACACCTGAAAAACTGCCTCCCACCCACACTGGACTCATACCAGTTTGCCTACCGCAGCAATAGGAGTACAGAGGATGCAGTCTCCACTGCGCTGCACTCTGTGCTCACTCATCTGGACAATAACAACACATACGCACGAATGCTGTTTGTTGATTTTAGCTCAGCATTCAACTCTGTCATCCCCTCCAAGTTAAACACTAAACTCGGAGACCTGGACTTCAACACCTCCCTCCGTCACTGGATAATGGACTTTCTGACCAACAGACCCCAGTATGTTAGGTCAGGACACACCTGCTCCACCACCATCACACTCAACACAGGCGTACCACAGGGCTGTGTGCTGAGCCCATTCCTCTACTCCCTCTTCACCCACGACTGCAGACCTGTACATGGATCCAACACCATCATCAAGTTTGCGGACGATACAGCGGTGATTGGCCTCATCAGCAACAACGATGACACGGCCTACAGGGAGGAGGTACAGCATCTGGCCGCCTGGTGTGCTGACAACAACCTGCTCCTCAACACCAGCAAGACGAAGGAGATCATCGTGGACTTCAGGAGAGAAAGAGGAAGCACGCACAACCCCATTCACATCAACGGGATGGCTGTTGAACGTGTCTCCAGCTTCAAGTTCCTGGGGACCCACATCACAGAGGACCTCTCCTGGTCCACTAACACCTCCAGTCTGGTTAAGAAGGCTCATCAACGCCTCTTTTTCCTGAGGACACTGAAGAGACACCACCTGTCTTCAGCTGTACTGATGAACTTCTACCGCTGTGTGATTGAGAGCATCCTGACCAGCAGTGTCTCAGTCTGGTACGGAAACTGCTCTGTCGCAGACCGTTTCTCTACTGAACTCTACCCCCCGAACTCTGAACTCTGTCTCTCTCTCTCTCTCCCTCTCTCTCTCCGCACCCTGCTGACCCCCCTTTCCCCTCCATATCACCTCACACCCATCATCCCCCCACCACTCCTCCTGGTCACACACACACATCTCTCATCCATCTGTATTATTGTATTATAGTATGTTCATATTATATCCATATTCTTTATATTATCTGTAAACTAGTATAACATGCTCACTGCATCTTAATCTGTATATTATTAGTATAGCATGCTCACTGCACCTTAATCTGTATATTATTAGTATAGCATGCTCACTGCATCTTAATCTGTATATTATTAGTATAGCATGCTCACTGCACCTTAATCTGTATATTATTAGTATAGCATGCTCACTGCATCTTAATCTGTACATTATAATCCCAAGAACACACTTATTTTGTAGCATTACTTATTTATAGCATTTATTTATATTTATTGCATCCCATTAATCCAGCCATCCAGATATACCTAATAATTCACTTTTTTTGTCTACGTCTGTAAATTTTGCAATTACTGTACATAGCACAGAATTACTGTACATAGTACAGACTCTTGCACTCAATTACTGTACATAGCACAGACTCTTGCACTTTCTGCTTATTTGCACTTCTGGTGAGATGCCAAACCTCATTTCGTTACTCTATACTTGTATATGTGTAATGACAATAAAGTTGAATCTCATCTCAACAAAACATTAGCAAAGTTGTAACATAAAATGTAAGAAACAGTTTGAGGCTAATCTTTACATTAAAATTCTCACATCGTGTTACAAATCATTACTTGGGTGTAATAACATGTTTAAAGTTTAGAAGTCTGTTTGAAAACCATAAAAGAAAGATATTTGGCGCTTTTTTTCTTTTCTTTTCGTTGTTGTTGATGAAACTACTGTTCGACATAAACTGTAAATAAACATGTGAGACATCCAGAAGAAATCAATATTACAAAGCATACAGTTCATGTTACTGTTCTGACAAAAAGAGGAATGTCTGTGTCTTATATTTACTGATGTCAGCAGTGATGATGGTGAACATGACAACTAAAAAATAAATATTTTATATTATTCATAAGATATTTATTTTCTATAGAATCCTCTGAAGTCATGGAGTCTGTGGCCAGTGATGGAGTGTCAGCTTCACCCGCCAAAACCTGTAAGTATTAGAATAAATTGTATTTTAAGACTGGCATCTATTATTATGAGCTGCAGCTACCTTGTTCAATATTATTCCTGCAGATGAGGCTAATAACAAAAAAAACAGCCTGAGCTGTCACATGTAGTTAACTGTACATTTTGTCTTGTCTGAGGCATTAATTGAACATTTTTGTATTTCTCCCTTAGACACCGTGTGGATTATTGGTGACAGCTGTGTCCGTCGAGGTGCCCAGAGAGCTGCAGAGACAGAGGGAAGGAACCTGGGCTTGAAGAACGTCAACATGAGTTGGTTCGGCTGGGGTGGACTTCGCTGGAAAGGCCTCCTTCCCTTCTTTGAAAACTCACTCTGAGGGAGGTCTCCCCCGGATGGCCTCATCATTCATTGTGGGGGCAACAGCATGGGACATGTCAGTGGTGTCGTGCTGGTCAATATGATGAAGGAGGACCTTCAGCAACTCCACGCACGACACCCTGGCATGAAGATCATGCTGTCTACCCTCACCCAGAGGTGCCAGTGGAGGCATGGCATCCATCCGGGGAAGATCGACAAATCTTGTAGGTTTGTCAACAGTGTTATGGCTACATTTGTTGGATCCATAAGCGGTGCGATGATTGAGCACCCTCAAATTAGACATGACAGTCCTGGGCTATTTTTGAAAGATGGAGTTCATTTCACATCTAGGGGAAATTATATATTTTTAAGTAATTTTGCTCATTGCCTTAAAGACCACTTCCAAATACAGTGAAACTCCACTGGAATTTGAAAGTGGCCTTTAGGACCTTTTTTTAGATGCCAAATTCATAGCCCACTGCCATGGCTAATGTTGAGTTTCTTTATACTTTTGTTAAACATCCGCTTCTGTAGCCATGACACTGTGTCCCTCCCCCCCCCCCCCCCCCCCAACCAACCACCCACCCACTCTTTGCAGCTCCCTGGGCTCATGATGGACATAGCTGTCACCATACATGTTATGTAAATATGAACGTTTGAAGCCTGAGTGAGTTCCTGTTCCTGCAGTCCCCGTCTGTTCCTGCAGTCCCCGTCTGTTCCTGCAGTCCCCGTCTGTTCCTGCAGTCCCCGTCTGTTCCTGCAGTCCCCGTCTGTTCCTGCAGTCCCCCGTCTGTTCCTGCAGTCCTGTCTGTTCCCGCAGTCCCATCGATGGACAATAACTATCACCCCTATTTGTTTTTGCACCAGGCTTGTTATTTATTTTGGTGGTTATTTATTTTTTATTAAAAAAGTATTCAATGTATATTCACTCCTTTGTCTCTACTTATGAGTATACATTTTCATTCTTTTTACCTTTTTTTTTTTTACCAAATAGTAATGCAGTTAATATCTGTTTGGGTAGTTAGAGTATTTAGCTTTATAATTAAAGACAACTAAATGTCCCTGACACCAGAGCTATAATAATTTTTAGAGCATCCCTTTTGTTACTTGCTTTAGATACAAAAATCCTTCCTTTATCTCTAATAATGTAAAGTGGAGAGATTTCTGCTCTTTCTGTTCCAATATGTGCCACAAGAAGTCCCCATATACAAATTCAAAACAATCAAAATCAAGATTCAACCAGAGTAAATTACATTAATTACGTGTGGTTAGAAAAATGTTTAAAAATCATTCAGAAATGTGGTCTTCCTAGATCAATATCACATAATATCGTCTAGTTTACCCATCTAAACTATACAAATGATGTGTTTTATCATTTATATTTATAAAATATATCAAAAAGAACCAATGTTTTACAGTTATAAGAGGTTAAGAAATGGAAACTAGTAGGAGACTTCTGATACGATTAGTACAAATTCTGGACCCAAAAGCACGACTCAGATAGGCAGGATAAAGTTACAAAAAGTTTATTCCAAATGTGACTCAAAAAGTGCAAGGGGAGGGGTAGTGCGAGGTTCCAAGTGGCGGTGTCCGTGATCCCAGAGTGGTGTCCCAAAAGCACAGGTGAGGTGAAGCAAAAAACACAAACAGCGATCTGACGCAAGGCAGAGAAGAAAAACGGGGTTAGCTACACAAGCTATCACAACGAGAACTAGTAATCACAGAGAAGCCAAGAGAGTACAATACCACGCGAGCTGGTGAAACAATCTGGCGGCGAGGTGAAGCAGAGGGAAGTCTTTGTAGTAGAGATCCTGATGACCAACGAGCTGCACCTGGTGCCGCCTGGGAACATGAACCCACCACACTCACACAGACAGGGGAGAGACACATGAGGATTAAACAGACAGGGAATGACAAACAACACCACTGTAGGAGCCATGTTTATGAAGTGCAAACACAAATTGTTCCAGCAGGTGTCGCCTTCAGGTTAAGGTGTACGCCACGCTATGAGGTAACAGGAGTGATTGTAAATGGACATGTCTGGATTACTGTTTGAACAGCTCACGTGACAGTGATCAAGACAACGATGGAATAAGAAATAAATATTCCTAAAGGAAGAAGATATATATATATAACATGGAATTCACAACAACAAAGCTAACATTAAAAACATAATAATTTTTTTGTTGAAACTAGTAATACCTTCAACCTTTGAACCATGCCTTGCTTGTCACACTTGCGAGGTTGTTGAAACACAACTCCCTGGTGTCCTACATCCTACATGAGAGAGAAAATGAGAGGTTAAAACTCTGGTTTTAAACATGCAGTATGGCCTGTCTTGGTTGAAAGCCCACTCACCACGACAAGGTGCAGGCCAAGAGTAGGAACATATAACACGGGACAAACACACAAGACACTATACAGCACAGGACATGTGAAAATGAAAAGCAAGAATACAACAACAATGCAAAAGTTACGTACTATTACTGAACCCGAGGGTGAGCAATGGGGACAAAATTAACCACAAAATAAATCAGGAAGTATGTTTATCTACCTTATAACAACTATGTAACAATAACAATTTCCAAAAACCCTCAGCAAAATTAACAATCAATTCAAAATACATAACTTAAATATTAATATATAACATTTTTATCAAACTTGGAGATCCAAAAATGTGTTGGTGAACTCTATAATACAAATCAGAAAATTGAACATACAGTACATTTGAACATCTTGAAGTTTTTTTTGTTGTTTTACGTAAATTCTATAATATGTATTTTTTGTAGACATTTTAAATTTTAAGTAAACTTTTAATTGGACAAACAATTCCATAAACTATGTACATAATAACTACAATGAATCTGACACTGAAAATGATTAACAGATCAACATCATCTTAGGTCCCGTTCATGCAGACTCTAAAAGACATTGACCAGTCATTCATGTGTTCAGTTTTTATCTGACATTGGCTTTAAGTAGTGGTGAGGTGAGGTTTCTCTTTAAAGGCTCTATGTACAGTTTTGAGAATTCTATTTTCATTATGTCTTGAAGTAGCATCCCAGTAGATTTTTAATAGAAAAGTTGGGCCCCGTTCATGCAGACTCCAACTGATAATCATCTATGTAATCGGTGGGTTTTTCTGAGAAAAAAGAAAGAAAGTCTTTTCACTAAGAACTAAGGCCCCGTACATGCAGGCTCTAAGTTCAATTATTGTTTTAATTCCAGCTCTGTACATTCAAGATTTCTGCTCACTTGTGACAACATGTGCACTTTCTAAACGGCAGACATTGAAAGTTACTTGTGCCCCGTTCATGCAGGCTCCAAGTAACAGTTTCAATGTTGTTCTATAGCATTATTATACTTACCATTTCCCATGTTGCAAGAAAAACATCAAAAAGGAGTTGGCCACATTCTGATATGCAGGAAATAGAATTTGTTGTACAATTAGAGAACCATATACACAAATATACATATATATATAGACATAAAGAGATGCAGGTAGAAGAACATACTGTACAGATATAGAAACATACATAAAAATATATACACATACAAATATGCACATATAAACAAAGAGAAGCAGGTAGAAGAACATACTGTACAGTAATAGAAACATACATATAAATATATACACATATGTACAATATCAAAATATATATTAACTTATGTACTTTAACCACACACAGAAGTGACCAAACACCTTTTATTTAATCTCCATAAAAATGGATTAATTTAGTAAGCTTTCTGCGAACCACTTTACCTTCCTTTATTTTTTCTGCCTCTCTTCTTGCTATGTGGTTCAGTCGAACTTTGCAGTACCATGCACTAGCCATCCTTACCAAAACATGGACATGGTTGGCTTCAACACACATGTCAAACATGTGGCTGTGCAGCTGGGGAAAGAGATTCTTCTCTGAACAATCTGCAAGAACCTGGGTGACAATTGCTGCAGTTGTTCCTCTTCCCAGTGGAGGCTTGCCCTCATTGATTTTTAGAAGCCTCTGAAAGCGTCTTTCAGTAGCTTGGCAAACTGCAGTGATGTCCGGTGATGGTTTCTGGAGGCCACCTCTGTTCTTCAAAGTAATGAAATGGTGAACTGAGTCATCTGAGGTCAGTGCTTGTGAGCAAGCCATGCATGTTATCTTCTGTTTCATCTTCTTGACGATGAAGCCTGTGATGTAAGAAATTGCTGCGTCTTTGTACTCAGATAGACTGTCAACGTCTGGAAGGTCAGACAGACTGTCATCCTCAGGCACAAGCACTTCAACTGGCTTCACATCCAACCTGCGCGCAACATTCACAGTCGCGGGTGTTGAATCAAGGATGGTTGTGTTGTCACGAAGGAGACAGTTACCTGTGCCTCTTTTTACCTGATGCCTTACAAGGAGGCACTTATAAGCTCCTCTAAACTGCCTCACATTGGGGTTGTTGTTAAATCCGCCACGTGCTCTGATTGCAGAGAAGAACAGCTCCAAGTGGTCCTGGCTGAGTTTGTATGTCAGAAGGTATCGGCATGGGGCTGCTGGCTGCTCTACCAGATCTTCATAGATGCCCATCACACTTCTTGCACAAGCAATGAAACCATAAATGGCAGTTCTCTTCTGTGTAGAGTGCACATGTACAAGTGTGTTGTCTCTTCCTGTCATTCTGAGCCCACAAAGGAGTGACTCTGCTTCATCTAAAATGGCCTTGGCATGGTGTTTGTTTGCTGGCTTCAGGGGGGCTTTAAATCCCTTTCCAAGTGGGTTCCTGCTGTTAAGGACATCAAAAGCAGCATCAATGGTGCGCAAGAATTGAACAGTGGCTGAATATCCAAAGAACTGGGGATATTTAAGACCCCTCTCACAATACTCAATGGCATCAGCCACACTGCTGCTGAAGAGTTGGGCTGCAAGATGTACCTTCATTTTTTGATTGCGCCACTGAATATGTGCCATCTTCAGTTTGTTGCCAAGGCACAAACCCTCCTTCTCCTGAAGCTTGTTGAGCTCCTTGATGTACTGCCATCTTATCTGCTGGCCATCTTCTCTCACCAGAACCTCGACTGTTGAAAAGACATTCCGAAGAAGCTTGAGCATGTGACATGGATCCAAGAGAACATGGACTTTTTGTGTAAGATCTTCAGGATGGAAAAAGAAGGGTTTCATGTCCACGAGGTCCAACTTGGCACCAAGCTCTTTGACCATTGCAAAGTTTTGAGATGGTCCATCACATGTCAATGAGACAACCCTAACACCGATTTCATAAAGCCTAACTAGGCTCTCTCGGACAATGTTTGCTCTCTCTTGTCCGGTCATGCTGTTGATGAGGAAGTAAGCAATGGGGATCTTCCAAGACGCATTAACTGCAACAACCATGAGGACCAATGCTTGTGTTGCAATTACGTTTTCAATTTCACCAGCTCCGTTGTCAACATAGCCGTGAATTTGGTCCCCCCCAAACTCAGTCTGCTTATGAATGTACATTTCATCCATCATCAATGAGCAAACTATGTCCTTACCTAATCCTTTCTGATCAGCAACATGACTTTTTAAAGCTGTGAAAGAAGCAACAGTAAATCCAGGATCTGCAGTGATGCTACTATACCACTTTCTTATGGTTTGTGGATGAGGCAAAGCCAAAAGAAATTTCTCTCTGACATAGTCATAGGCTTTCGGAGAGTAGAAGTGCAGTGTTGTGGCGAATTGTTTCAGATTCTCTGAAAACACAGACTTCTTCTTTTTTAGTCTTTGAAAGATCTCTCTTGGAACATCTTCGAGATCAGAAAGAAGAGAGGCACATTCCGATGAAATTAGAAGTTTCTTCTGAAGCACTTTGACTAAACCTTTCATTGAAGAAACTTTTGCCTTCAATCTTCTTGTGTGCTGGACTTTCAACCTCAGCTTTTTTCGAGCTGCACAGAGCTTTATCTCTGTAGCAGAAGCCATCCTCTTCAGTGTTCTTGGAGAATGAGAAACACCGTAAGAGTGATCACCCTGAGATACGGCCATCAGATCAAAACTTAGCTGTTTTGGCCTAATGTAACAGTGATCTAATGCTGTCCAATTTTTACTCTGATGTATGGGTTGATTGCTGCTACCTAGACCAACATCTTCCCCTGCATTCACTGTCAGCGTAATGTCATCATGAATGACATCTTGAGCAACAAAGGCTTCTTGGGGTGTGTCTTCCATCATGACATTGCTGTGATCAGCAATGAGATTTACGGCACTGCTAACATAACCTACATCTGAAACCTCCTCACCGCTACTCAGAACAACCATGCCATTGTCACTTACCTTATTTGCACTTACCACCAAGCATTTTCCTCCTGGCACTTCTTCCTCTGGGAAGTGGAAAATGGTAGGCACAGCAGTGTTCTTTAGACATTTCCTCCCCTATTAAAAAGTAAAAAGAAAAGGGAAAAAATTAGTTAGACAGAAAATAGCAGTTATCCATTAAATCCATTTTGTGTTAATTTACTGTATTCATCTGTGTTGCACTTACACTGTGCAATTAAGCAGTTTATTGTGGATAGTACTTCATCAGTTTAAATCAATACATTTCTTTGTTAATAATAATATTTAAAATATCTCCATACCCTGGAATCAGTGCCAATGTGACAGCTTTCAAAGTGTTCACTGCATAGACGAGAAGCCTTGTTGGGAGTCCAGTTCTGTCTTCTCAGGTTGAGCATCCACTGCTCCAGCCTATCTGAATCACCTAGAGGAAAACTATTTACAGGCAAAATGTGTTAACACATATGTCAGTCTATCTTATTCACATACATCAACATGGCTGTATTCTTAAAACTATTTATTGTACATATTGCTTTACTGTATATGTAATTTTCATTCTGTATGTTATTTATATATATATATATATATATTACTACTGCTATATTCTTTGTAAGAGCATCCATATCGATTAAGAACGCTTCATTTGTAGGAGCACCGAGAGTGCTGTTCCGTCGCGGCAAGAGGAGACAAAAAAGTCAAAAATATTTAGAGCCTCTGGCATTGAACTGATTATTGATTGAAGTTTATGTTTCATATCTCTCTACCTCTGTGCGTAATGGCACACTTGGCACAGCTTCAATATATAGCTGATCTCTACCCGTCGAGTTGTTCTTGTTATCGCATGTTTATGTTATAAAAATCATGACAGAAAATATAATTTTCAGTTTGTGGGCTGTCGAAATGAACATCAACCAAAAAAATAATCTCAAAATTAACAATGACATATTACATTATTATTGGAAAGTACGAACGCAGAATTAATATCCAAAGTTTATTTATAAATTTCGACATTTATGTTGAGTATAGCATTCATCATAACGTCAGGTAATCATATTCAAAGTCTGTGGTTAACCACCGAGGTGAACCTTTAGCTTCACACAAAGTCATTCTTTTCAACATCTTAACAACTAAAATTTCTAACTCTTTGGAATTACTTTTTTCCCCAATTAAATAATGCTGGCTAGAGATGTTAACTTTAGCATCTTTGGCATGAATGGGAGATCGGCTAAACCATTGACCGTAAATAATGGGCTACACTGAGGCCAATTGTACAGTTAGCCGGCTGGTTTACAAGCTAATGCTAAACAAGCTAGCCCCGCAAAAATAGACAGACACCTGACAGAGTATTCAATAAATATATAACACTACTATATTACTCACCGAAAAAACTGCAGAATCGACTTCTTGGATGGTCTGTTACTACAATTAACCGCACAGCAAGACATATTCGTTGTTAGATATTTGCTAAACAAACACTCCAAACGAAGAAAAAAAGATGAAGAAAGCTAACGGTTCAAGGTCGGGAACGGGATGAAGCCGAATTAAGCTAGTGTTGAGTACCTAGCTCCTGCTCCTGACGCGACCATGGACGCGTCAGACAGATGCGGCGCGCAGAGCTGTCAATCAAACTGTCACAATCCTAATATGGGCATAGTCGTTTTTCTTAATAAAAAACAATCCGATGAGTTATAAAAAAATTCACCCCCCCACAGTGTGAGGAGAAGGGGCCGTCAACTTCTCAGATATATCTCGTTTTTTGAACCAGGCTGTAAACATGGTGATTCCTGTGGTAAAAACGGGCTTTTTTTGGCTGTGGGCCTATGGCACTTCCGGCGCTTCTGCAGCCAGCCTCGAGCGGAACCTCGAGGAACTGCAGTTTTTTGTACTTCCGCATAGGCTTCATTTTTCAAGACCGGAGGTTGCCCCTTGGTACGTACACAAACAAGCATCATCATCATCATCATCATCATCATCGGCTGTGAAAAACTGGAAATTTATATTACAGAGGAGGTAAGTGGTCATACACATGTGAAAGTCTGTGAAGGAGTCTGTGTGTCTGTATTCAGTCTCCATCCTACAAACGACAGTCTCTGCACGCACTGGCTGAGAGCAGGAGTGTGTGATGAGTTTGTCCGCCTTTGAAAGCTCTTAGGGTGGATAGAAGTGTGTGGAAGTCGGCCTCTGGCTGTGGAGGTGAAGACCGGAAGGGTGTGATGAGTTTGTACTGTTGATCTCTGTAAGTGGAGTGAGGAGGACATTGAGAATGTGCATAAAATGTCACTTCCTGGAGCTTTCACAGAAAATACGACCCGGGTAAAAAATGTATACGATTTTTTTTTTTTTTTTTTTTTATACAAAAAACGATTTATTCATGTAAAAAGTTACCTTTTAAAGCCCCTTTAAGTTAATTATTTTGACTTGTTAAGAACCACGTTGATTTTTTAAATGTTTATATTAAAGGTGATACCATTGGACAAAGAGATGTTCATGTAAAAGAAACATGTTGGAGTCTCTGAGAGACATGAACAAGCTGAAGGAAGCACTGTCCAGTATGAACACAGAACCAAAAGCAACAAGTCCAGAGGGAGTTTGATTTTTGATTTCATTACTCAACGCTATTTTTTAGAAACAATATATTTGATATCTGCTATAATGTTTAAAATGTTGCATACAATACCTTTAAAGTTACTCCTGTTGAAAGACACAAGGGTGTGTCAGGTAGTAACTTTGTTAAGCAGCAAATATTTTGATTTTTTCCTTTATTTTTCCACAGATTTTGTAGGAGCACCGTAGCTGTTGTGTGTCTGGTGAGCTGGAGGTTCAGAGGGCCTCATAAAAAGTCTGCTTAGGGCTTAGGGAGCATTTTTGGCTGCAGCTTGTAAACAGAGCCCTCTCCTCTTGGGGCTGATCGTCCCCAGAAGTGCACACTCACTGCAGGATGTAGTGTGTACTGCTTGTACTTACACTGTAAGCTACCGCACGCTAGCACAAGCTAACTACCGGTGTTTGTTGGCACCTGCCTGTCCAACAGAAAGCAGGCCAACTCCCAATGTTCACCATCATTTTGGAACGAACTTTATCCCCTTTTGCGGTTTGAATCACGTCCAAATTGCTGAATCGTGTCCACTCCTAAATTCACCTGAGCTGTCATTGGCTGGAGATAACACACCAGCGACCTACCCAGAAACATCCCGAGTCAACCAAAACATCAAAATCTTCCCTACAGACACTACAGTCTCCACCACACGTGGATGGAGGCCCAGAAGTGATGATTGAGTGACATTATTTCTTTATTAAGTGTATATTCTGTTTTTTCCAGAAAAACCTCCTGACTCTGCCTTTAAGCTGGATGTTCACTCCACACTCAACTAACGTTGAAACTTGTTGATTTGCAGCTTCAGTCATGTCAGTGTTTGTCTGCCCCACAGGGATGTAAGGTTCATTGTAATGAATATATTGTCACATCTAAACTGACCAAAATATTGTTTCAGAGATGAAGTTTTAACTTCATGTGAGCAGTCAGTGGAAAGCTTTTATCTTAATGCAGTGTGTTTGTCTCTCAAGCCTTGTTGTCTTTAAAACAGACAAACAGCTGAGAGTAACTTCTGTTAATGGACAAAGAGCAACAAAAAAGTTCTGCAAAATATGACAAGGCAGGATGATCAGGTTATAACTAAAAACTACATTCTTAATGTACAGCTGGTGTAAAGAAACAACGGTGACATCTAGTGGTCAAATCATCAACTACAGCACAAGGCTTTAAAACACTTGACAATCATTTCTGAGGGATGTAATCTCCAGTGGGAACTAACCTATGCTTGGATTTATGCAGAGCTGGTGCAACCCATTGCTGATTTGTTTTTTCTTTTTAAGATTATTTTTCAGCCTTTTTGTCTTTATTGGACAGGGAAAGCTGAGAAGAGATTGGAAATACAGGATAGAGAAGGGAGTGACGTTCAACAAATGGTAATGGTCAGGAGTCAAACAGGCTTTGAGGACTTTGTGACCTCAGTACGTGGGACTTCTGCTCTACCAACCGAGCTAAATCAGCGCCCCACCACAGCTGATTTTAATCGATGCTTTCATGTGCTGTTGGGGGACATTATACCACTCTTAATCCAAAATTACCAACCCTGCCTTTAATTCGGAAAAACTGAACAGATTTTTTCTGATGAATGAGATATCTATGTCATTAATTCAGAAGAACCGGGAAGATTTTTATTTTCTCAAGTGAAAGCCATATCTTTATTTTTTTTCCCCTCAAAACACACACAAGTTGATTATTAAAATTGAATGCATGTATTATAACTTGATGAATTAGGTGGTGTGTAACTCATTACTATGACCACTGAATGGAAGTGAACACTCATCCCATTAAGTGCTAAAGAGAGTGAAGACAGAGGAACAGAGGGTATTATGGTTTAAAAACTACATATTTCATATCAAATCTATTAAATAATCTTTCATATAAACATTTAAAAAAATCAAAGTTCTTAACAATTCAAAATTACTAACTTAAGCTTGTTTTAATGATTTTATTTAAAGACTCAAGAACATCAGTTATATGAAACATTTTGATATCAACACTCATGTTTCCTGATTTGAACAGATTACTGATATGTGCAGCTGGATTATAAATCAGTTTAGTATACAGCACTTAAAAACAAAATAATAGTTAAGCTCCATGCATTATAAACCTTTATACAAAAATAACATTATCACTATGAAGACGATCAATAGGCATGTTTCAATGTGATTTAATGCTAAAAGTTATTCAGTAATACAGACATTTAAAAACAAATTGTTTTAAATGGGATTGGATGTAAGAAGAAAATGAAAAAACATGAAGCACATTCTCTAAAATGGGCAGCTGAAAGTCAAAAGTTGATTCATATAAACAACATTTAAGGATGAGATGAATCACATAGATCAATAATGTGAGAAGCATTGTGCTGCAGCTAGACTTACTCAGTCTGCATTTCTCTTTTTCTAGCTGGTTATTTCTAACTTCTACATTTTCACTGTAGTCAGTTCTTCATATTAATGTTTTCATTTACAAACTAATTTAATTTAATCGTGGTTTTTCTCTTTTTAACATCTTATTTTCAATTAATAAATCAAAATGTACACATTGTTTTGACAGCACAAATAAGTACTGAATGCTATTTCCTTAACAATATCACCCTGTGGTGTTCAAGTGCAGACCCTGGTAAATACTTTCTCTGCATCGTCAGCGAGCATGTCGAGGATCATGTTAAGACTGCTGTAGGTAAAGGTAAAAGAGAGGCCCATTGATACTGGGATTCCAAGTATTGGAATGAATCTGAACCCTTCCTCTGCTGCCAGTAATGCAGCTAAACTGCCGAATTGAACCAACAACCTCAGTAAAAGTTGAGAAGTTAATTCTGTTGCTATCAGAGGTGACATGATGACTTCCTTCAATTCCTCATAAGGAACACCTGAGTAGTTTGCCATTCTCTTCAGTGATGGGATGTCAAGACCAAACCCCAAAACATATGTTGTGACAACACTGACCAGCAAGGCTGTATCAACAGCAACAGAAACCCCCGGAACTGGCACAGCTCCTACAGCTGCAGATAGAGTAGCAAAGTATTTGACCTTTGCTTGGAAAGCCTTTTTCTTTTTTTTGATCATGTCCAGACTGATATTGGGCATGGCAAGCAGAAAGGCTTCCTTCTTGAGTTCAGGAAGTTCTTCCTTCAGTGTCTCCACTAACAGAGGGAAATCATACAGTGTCAGGTCAAAGCTGGACACCAAGAAGACCTGAGGAGACTGGAGACCTTGATCCTGAAGACCTGTGTCAGGGAAAATAAGTTATTCAGGGACAGTTCATTCTTAGATCAGCAAATTAGATTTATTGCCAAGAAGAATTGTTACAACAAAGAAATAATCTACCAAACAAATGTACCTTACTTTTTTTGGGATGTTTATATATATACAGTAAATATAGATAGAGAGAAAATAATACTCAAAGTTAATGACAGCATTAATGTCAAAAGAACATTCTAAGCACTGAGGTAAATCAGTTTATTATTTAATTATTTCTTAAAGGATACATCACCTACCCTGAATGCAGTTTTTCCTGATTTGTATCAGGGTCCTTTCTTCATTGAACTCTTTCTGACTTCTTTTCTCATTACGTATGTTATCATCAATCTTTGAGCGAACAAAGTAGAACTTCTTCTCCATCTTTTGAATCTCCTTAGCCAGCTTCAGATCATTTTCTTTGAAGCGATCAGCTGAGATGATGATGAAGAAGTCAAACTTTTTAAATTCAACCTCCTTCAGGTACTTAGCAGCAGGAAAATTGGGGCTGCCGATACCAGGAAGATCAGAGAATATCACATTGGGATAGTTTGGATGGAGGTACGGTGTGACCTCCATGGTGGTTTCTACACAACCAGTACGAGCAGCTTTCTCATCCTTGTTGTCTATACCTCTAATGGCATTAACAAAGGAGGATTTACCAGAGCCAGTCTTTCCTGTGACAGCAATATTTAGAGGAACATTTTGCTCCTTATCCAAATACTTCTGAATCTTTGCACGAGCTAAGTCTTGATCATTTTTCTCCAGAGCTTCTTTAATTTTTGTATCTATTTGTTGACCACCAGATTGATTCCCCATTGTGCTTCTGGAAAACTGGAATAAAAGAGATGTTATAAAGTCACTATAATCCTCTGACAAATAAAAGTGAATGTAAGACTACAATAATAAACATCATGCACAAAGAAACTATGATGGTAGAAAACACTTAGTAAGTCAAGTACAGCAGCACATGAAGCTTTTCTCTGCATAAAGTCAGAGATTCAATTCTGCCAAGACAGGAAGGGGACTGTGTGAAAATAAAAAATCGGAAACTTGATCTTCCCTGCAGGCTGGAGTTGATTTAAGTCAAGATTTAACTGTTATCACAGTGCTAAGTACGGCTCTGACCAAAAAGACTTTACAATCTGTTAATGAATATAACATCAAACACACAAATGATCTTCAAATATGAATGTTTGTCCCCAGCTCACACCAAATACATCTCACAATGAGCAAAGTGCTGTGTTAATTTATTAATCTGTTTATTTGTCAGGGACATTACATGTAAGCATTGTTAAATCTAATTAAAGTGCAACAGATGTAATGTATCTAGGACTTCTAGACATGGCTAATTTGCAGTCCTTGTTCCGGGTTAGGCTTTGAAGAAATAACACAGATGATACACCAACACAGTAAAATAGACATACAAACTGACATTTGCAGCAGATAAAGATGCATAACAACAAACAGTAAAGCAGACATAGACACGCAGATTGAAAATAATTACTAACTAAACACATATTTTATGCTATACTCACCAGATCAAAAGGTCACTGTACGAGTTGTTATCTTTAAGTGCAGACGCGAAGAAGCATAGAAACAGGAGAAAAGTTTATCAGTCTTGGTCAGCAACCAATCAAAAGTCTTTCTGTGAGTTCAGGACCACCCTTATTTTTAAAGCAGCTGACTTTTAAGAAACATGCTGATTTACAGGAACAGTAGAAGATGCATGCTCTCATGCCTTCTGCAGGTTTATAATAGCGCAAATCTTTATTGTGGCTGATGCTAGAAATCCTCCTTTTCTACATCTTTAGTTTTCATCAAAGCTTTGTCTGTTCAAAAACTAGTGTTTTTTTGGGAGCCCTTATTGTGTGATATCTTCAGCTTTCAACAGCACTAATAATGGTGAATAATATCAGAAGCATGGGGATGTTTCAGCAGTTCTGAAAAAAAATTTGTTTTAGGTTTTTACTAATTTACAAATGTTATTTTTCATGGCAAAAGCTTTCACTTTGATTTCGTACTTCTTAGATTCTCTCCTCAGGTTTATTGAGAGGACAGGAAATCACTCCATGGGAAAGGGAACAAGCACATAAGATTGTGGTGAGACGTCCTCGTGTCTGAGGTGTTGCATGCAGAAGTTTCTGTGACTGATGATTGCAGCAGCGGTCAACTGGCTGTTTTTTTGTGTCTACAAAAGTTATAATACGTGCTCACTAAGGTGAAACGTTTTAATGACACCGCGCAAAAAAAGGAAAACTCACCACACCAACTCATGACAGTAGGCTACTTCTCAAAGTGTGGGAACGTTTAGTGAGCTGTTTCTCACCTAGGTTTGAATGTTTTAGTGTGTGTGTTGTAAATATGTTTATGTAGTAGTTTTTCTGTAGCTTTGTTCATGTGTGTGTGTCTGTATTGTGTGTGTTCAGGTTCGTCTGGTTGTCCTCAGCTTCTAACAGGCTGTGATACACTGTGCAGCTCTAATCTCACATTTTGGTTTTATTCCCAGCAGATACGAGAGTTTGTGTGTTCAAATTCAGGATGTACGTGTGTAATTTTCACTTTAATAAAGTGCTTAAAAAAATAGAATGTACCTGAAATCAGGGCGGCAGTAGCTCAGTGTGGAGGGACTTGGGTTGGAAATCAGAGGGTCGCCAGTTTCCGGAACAAGTCTGGAAATTGGTCTGGTAGCTGGAGAGGTACCAGTCCACTTCCTAAAAACTGTTCAGGTGCCCTTGAGCAAGGCACCAAACCCCAAAACTGCTCTGGAGTGCTCACTGTGGGCAGCCCCCTCACTCTGAGACCTCTCCATTAGTGCATGTTCATATGATCCTGTTTGTGCATCTTTGTGTATTTCAGCAAAGGACTGTGATGTCACAAGATAGTTGTGATGTCACTGCCAGCCTGTTATTTGTGTCCTAGAACACACAAACGTCTAGAAACACATAGCTAACACAGCCACAGAGACAAACAGGAGCGAAACAAACCTCATCCCAGTTCAAAGTCTATTATTTTGTCAGGTGCGATTGAGTTTTATAGAATAACAAACACAATGGCAAACAGACAACCGGAGCAGGAATTTCTCTCTATCAAAAAGAAGAGAGCCATGATTTTGGCATCTCTGGTGATAAAAAGATGTGAGATTAAGAAGTTTCACAAAGCTATAGAAGCAAAGGAGCAGGATGTGTCACAGCTTGAGCGGCGGCTTGATCGTATTAAAAAAGGTCACAGGGAGTCACTCAACAGAGCTGAGGAAAGACTTGCAAAAGCCAACTTGGACTTTGATAGAGCGCACAATTCAAAAGAGGATTTAAACGTGATAAGTGAGGACTTACATGACAAAATAGCGACCATTAACAATGAATTGGAACAGACTGAAGAAATCATGCGTAAATACGATAAGTATAAAAAAATTGTCATCGACTTCTTGTGTGCAGCCTTGGTGGGGAGATGCCTGGACAGTCCACGGCCCAAAACAAAAATTCTGAACTGGATGGTGACAGCTCGGAACTTGAGCAGAAATGAAAGAAAATGCTATCTGATCCCAAGCAGATTGTGGATCAGAGCCAGCAGCTGGTCAAGCTACACCTAGTCCTGTGTCAGAGCGTCACCAGAAACAACGAAATGCTGAAGGAGTTTCGTCTGCAAACAGAGAAAACTGTAAATGCATTAAATGTGGAAGACGAGAAGCTAAACTCTGAGCTAAATGAAGTAAAGGATCAAATCAAGAGATACAAAGAAAGAGGTGCCCAACTCAAACGCAAGGTTCAGCTCCATGATTCAATACCTAAAGATGACCAGGATCTCTTGCTGGAAGCTCTGGGTTTGAGGGTGACTGATGTGTATCGCACCATAGTAGATACTCGGTTTAACACTCTCGACACTTTGGAGAAAATGACCAGTATAGAGCGCCGCATGTTTAGACTGTTTGATCAGCTTGACAAAATTCCTGAATAAGTCTTGGCAGAAATGAGAAAGAAGCATTATATAGAGATGATGATGAGGCTGCATGCAGAGGAGTTTAGGTTGAAACTTGAGAAACTGAAAGAAAGGGAGAAGAAGTGCATGCAAAGATCTACTGCTAATAACATGCCGGTAAAGTGTAAAAAGCTCATGTTCAGATCACCATCAGCATAAAGAAGCAAGAAGAAGAGAAGAAAAATTATTTGCAGGAGGAATATGACCCCTTTCTGTCATTGGACGAGGAGACTAAAATATTTAACAAATGGGATGACAGGTGGAGGCTGAGAAGTCCTACATCCATTTCCTGTAGAGACAATTTCAGGGCTGGAGAAACTTCAGCCGAGTGTTCTCCTGCTAGTGCAGAGTTGTCTCAGCATCAAGCACAAAATGGTACAGAGAAAACTTTGCATAACTCTGGCACTGCTCACATTGAAGAGCTAGGTGAGGTACATCTAAAGCAGAACCACTGTCTCTCAATTTCTGACACCCAAGAGTCAGGGTCAATATATGACACTGAAGATATACAGAGCACCACAAAGTGTTTAAAACAGAACAAGACGCCACCATCTAACAGAGCCAACAAATGGATCAATCCGCTGGTAAACCTTTTGCCATCTACTAACTGAAAGAACACATTCAAAGGACAGTCCTGCCCCCAGCTTGCCGAGAATTACAAGTACCATTCTAAGGAGTCTCGAGAATCCTTGAGGAGATTGGCCACTGTGCAGACCAAGTACATTAAGCAAAACTTGGAGTTCAAAAGGCTGCTGACCAGAAAGACCTAAATGGTTAACAGACATCATTGTCCTGTCCCTTTCTTCTCTTTCTACTCAACCTTTCTGTTCCCCTCTTCTATTTCCCTTTTCGGGTCACCATGAGGCATCAGCGGCTAGCGGCACATGAATGTCCTCCTTTGTGTTGATGAGATTGGATGTTCTGTGTGTGTTAGGGTTTACTCCAGGTGCTCTGGTTTCTCCCACAAAATCTCACATAAAAAAAAAACAGTGAACAGAATCAATCAACACAAACAACAATGAATAATGAATGATAATAAACAGCATTAAAAATAAAAAATTGGGACGGCCAAGTCTATATCAATGCAACATTATCACGGAATTCGATTTGGTGCGCTTTTGTTCCCACCAAAGTCCTCTGAGTGCAACTACTACCTTAGAAATCAATCATTTGACACAAATGATAATTATGAAATTACTTCTCCAAGCACAAACAGCAAATTAACAAACACAAAACTTTGACAGGGAACAGGTTTGTGTTATTTGTACGGAAGAGGAGTAGGGCCACGGAAAAATAAATGTTAGGGTTTGGACTTTAATCTCAGGATTCTGACTTTTTTTCTCAGTCAGACTTAAAAAAATAAAAAATAAATAAAACGGACCCCCCCAAAAAATGTTTCAGTGGCCCTAATACTCTCCTCTCATAATCTTTATCTGCAACTATGTAAAGAGTAATAGGTATAGAACGGTCACCTCACTGTCATGTTTCCAGTTTGCACTAAAGAGGTCAAAGTAAAGTATAGCCTACACTGTCTAAACATTTCACTTTATACTAGATTTGGAGGGGAATGCTGAAAGTAGTTGCTGTTATATTTCCTACAGTCGAGACAACCCCAAATGTCAAATGCTCAGACATGTAGTGAAGTTTTTTACTGCAACACGAAACAGGTGAGAAGAGGTCATTTAGAGACACACACACACTCCTCTGTTCCTATTCATCTGTTTCTGCCAGCTTTAACAGGTCAAGTACCTAGACTTCATTCTTAATTTAATATTCTTCATAGTTCAGTGTAGTTAACCAAAGAATTCAACATGTAATAAAAATAGTCATTTCAGAAACTTGTTGATTTGCAGCTTCAGTCATGTCAGTGTTTGTCTACCCCACAGGGATGTAAGGTTCATTGTAACGAATATATTGTCACATCTAAACTAACCAAAATATTGTTTCAGAGATGAAGTTTTAACTTCATGTGAGCAGTCAGTGGAAAGCTTTTATCTTAATGCAGTGTGTTTGTCTCTCAAGCCTTGTTGTCTTTAAAACAGACAAACAGCTGAGAGTAACTTCTGTTAATGGATAAAGAGCAACAAAACAGTTCTGCAAAATATGACAAGGCAGGATGATCAGGTTATAACTAAAAACTACATTCTTAATGTACAGCTGGTGTAAAGAAACAACGGTGACATCTAGTGGTCAAATCATCAACTACAGCACAAGGCTTTAAAACGCTTCACAATCATTTCTGAGGGATATAATCTCCAGTGGGAACTAACCTATGCTTGGATTTATGCACAGCTGGTGCAACCCATTGCTGATTTGTTTTTTCTTTTCAAGATTATTTTTCAGCCTTTTTGTCTTTATTGGACAGGGAAAGCTAAGAAGAGACAGAGAATGAAATGACGTGCACCAAATGGTCATGGTCAGGAGTCAAACAAGCATTGAGGCCTCAGTATGTGGGACTCATGCTCTACCAACTGAGTTAAACCAGCGCCCCACCAGAGCTTTCATGTGTCATGGCATGCTCTCCACACAGTCTTTCACATTGCTGTTGGGGGACATTATACCACTCTTGACGCAAAAATTCAAGCAGCTCAGCTTTACTGAATGGCTTGTGAGGTGATCACCAAATCCTCAATTAGTATAATGAGATGTGCCTCCTTTGAATTTTATCAGACACTACAAAAGGATGCCTTCTATGCATATAGAGATGCTGATAGAAATATTTGCAGTGGTCTCTTCATTTTTTCTATAACTTTATATATTTTCTTCTTTCTGATCACTACCTTCAGCTTGTAGAACATACATCAAATCAAGTGAAAAAGGTGCACTTCTTCATGCCGATTACAAATCATTGATTCTGAAAGTCCCTCTTCCCGCCTGACTTACTGACCAGTTTGACATCTGTGATGACGATGTCATGGCTCACGGCCTTGCACATGTCGTAGACGGTCAATGCCGCAACAGAAACTGCTGTCAAGGCCTCCATAAAGATAAAGATAAAGATAAAGATAAACTTTATTGATCCCCCATGGGGGAAATTTGTGCATTACAGCAGCTCCAGAAAACAGGGGACGAGGAATATACTTATAAAAAATAAAAATACAGGTTAAAAAACAGATCAAACATATTTACATCATTTAAATAAAAATAAAAAATACAATAGTGTAAAAAAATACAATAATGTACATGTAAAATTACACAGTAACTTGTTATTAACAAAACACACACAGTGTGTAGCATGAGGTGGTGATGTTGTTAAACAGTCTGATCAAACAGTCTGACTTCAGATGGGATGAACGACCTGCGGTAGCGCTCTGTCTTGCAGGGTGGATGTCTGAGTCTGCTGCTGAAGGAGCTGCTCAGGGCCCCCACAGTGTCATGCAGGGGGTGAGAGGGGTTGTCCATGATGGATGTCAGCTTCACTAACATCCTCCTCTCACCCACCTCCTCTACAGAGTCCAGAGGACAGTCCAAGACAGAACTGGCCCTCCTGACCAGTCTGTTCAGTCTCTTCCTGTCTCTCTCTGTGCTCCCTCCTCCCCAGCAGACCACTGCATAGAAAAGTGCAGACGCCACCACAGTGTCATAAAAAGTCCGTAGCAGAGTCCTGCACACTCCAAAGGACCTCAGTCGTCTCGGCAGGTGAAGTCGACATTGGCCCTTCTTGTACAGGACGTCGGTGTTGTGTGACCAGTCCAGTTTGTTGTTGAGGTGAACACCCAGGTATGTGTACTTCTCCACCCTCTCGATGTCCAAGCCCTGGATGTTCACCAGTGCAGTCTGGGGTGACTGCGGAAGTCAATCACCATCTCCTTTGTCTTGCTGGCATTGAGCTGAAGGTAGTTGAGCTCACTCCAGTCGACAAATCTCGACCCCTGTCCTTCCCGTAGTGCGACACGTTGCTGTGATGACCGCAGCGTCCTGCAGCTCATCCAGGTGAGAGGTGACTGAGACGTGGTCCAAGGGGAGCGGGTGGCAGAGTGGGATGAGGACCGAGGTCTGCTTGGAAGCCATGATGCCAGACAACTGTGCCACGGCCAGGGCATCACCCTTGGCCAGCTGGTTGTCCCTCAGCAGCTGGAATGCGATGGGGCCCAGGATGACGGTAGCACTGGCTGTGGCCGCTCGCCGTGTGGGATTTTTCCCCCCTACATCCACCATGGAGGCACGGCCTGGGCGTCTGTGTGCGTCAGCTGGGCTTCAGTGGTTTCATTCTGGTGGGTGTTGGAGACGCTTGTGCTTGACCTACTCTGATCACTGACACACCGTCGGAGTTTAAGACTATGGTCTTCACTTGAGCTTTTATTATGGCACAGTCTAACATTGTAGTGCTTTACATTCATTTTGGCATTCATTAGTGTGCAAAAAACAGGCGTTCCTAGAGTCCTGAGTACGTTCTTCTTCAGAACGTTAGGACTCCTGGCTATTGCGTACCTGAGACAGCCTTCATTAATGCTTCTCCTGATATTTGTGCGGGAGGTTGAATTTGAAGTCTTGCTGAAATTGAGACTATCTGCAATCTCAGAGGAGGGAAGAAGTGTTTCACTTTGGATGTTTTCTGTCACATTGGGTGTTTCATTGTTCATTTCTGACCAGGCATGTATTCCCCCACTCATTTGGGTCCTAGAGGAGCAAAAACAGTCTCCTTGTATTGAACGAGTGCAGTGTGGAAGGCACAATAAATCCATTTCTCTCATTGGGACTCTTCTGCTGCCTGAAGCGCACATGTGAGGAGTTGTGTCTGCAGAGAGGACTGTGTTGTTTGGAAGCTGGGAAACAATGGGGAAATCTCTCTGGCTGTCTTGTGACATAGGCGGTTGGAATCTGGTACCTGTTGGAAAAAGGAGCATCTGTCAAGGACAATGCTAAAAACAAGAAAGTGTGTATGTAGATGAAGATGTAATACTACTTTAATATGGTAACACCTGATCCTTCTATATATATTTAGATCTAAATGACTTTGTGGTAATAAAGTTGGAATGGAAGTATTTTGATCAGTGTTTTTCATGCAAACAAACTGTTGCAAAAATTACAGCCAGTGTCACATCTGCTGGTTAAAGCGATCTCATTTCACAGCTTTTTGTACCTGTTTGTCATTTAGACCCCAAATTATAGAGCTCAGGTTCAAACATGTAGGAATACGATCAAGATTGTATCTGTCATTGGTTCAATGTACATTTGATTGTCTATATTTCAGTGTGAAAGGGCTGCAAATACAGTGGTATTTACAGAAAATCCTGACTGGGCAGTGATGGAAAAATCTGAGTGTGAGAGGTTTGTACGTACAGCCATGTCACCCACCAATGAGGATCATAGGCCGGTTCTTCATCTTGGAGATATTGAACATTCCTGGAGACGCAAACAGAAGATTGTAACATTTCATGTGGAAGTTTACCCCGACCCTGGTGTGTCTGAAGACAAGTCTACCTGCATGTTGTTTCTTCTTCCTGCCCACTGCTGCTCCGATAATCTGCAGAAGCTCTTCCTCTGATGATCCTGAGCGCAAGAAATCTCTCAAGGACACCTCAGAGTTCCCAAACAAACACACCTGAAAGAAGACAGACAAGGAGGGAACAGAGGACAATAAATGAAGGCTTATGTCTAAATGACTAATATGTACAAAAAGCTGTGAGACGGGCTGTAAAGTAATCTTAGAGGGAAAATGTGCTTTGTCAAAAGTCCTGTTCAGACTCATTTCTGCAACAGCGCGGTAATTAAGCTCAACCGTCATCTTTGTACATTCATATGGATTTGGCGGCAGCTTAATATTGGTGTCCCAGTTTGTGAATTCACATTGTGTTTCAAAAGCACTAGACAGTCCCTCCAGGATATTGCAGACTGTTTGGGGGATTGTTGCGGCTTAAAATGCCTGATTTTGCGGCAGCTTTTCAAAAAAATAAAAATAAAACGTGTGTGGATTAATTTAATCTTAATTTAAAGTCCCGACTGAAATCGCTACTTTTAGTTAACAACAAAAAATGTAACAAATGTATACATTATTATAAAACCTTTCCCCTCTATTTAAATAATTATTTCATTATTTAAATGCGTCTTTATTGGTTTATTTTATATTCTGTATATTACTGTCTTTCTTTTCTACTTTCCTTTATGTAGCCTACTGTATGCTATTTAGTTATTTAATCTGTCTTTTACTTGATTTACATTGTGATATTGTTTTTTGTTTACCTGACTGTATATGCGCATTACTCTTCTTGAATAAAGTTAAACAAAAAAAACAAAAAAAATGGGTGGATGCGGCCGGTTCGGGAAACGTAAATGACACCACTTCCTTACTGAATGAATCAGACGAAGTAGGAACAAATATCTGCCTACTGTGCGTGCCTACTAAATAGTAGGTACTAAACAGTATGCAGCACGGATAGTAGGTACTGTCTACTGCCTACTGACAGATTGAGTAGGTACTTGGCAATTCTGATACAGCCAGGGAATTAACAAACAACATATAAAAGGAAAGAGAGGAGCTGCCAGGATATGGATCATGACAGTAATGTTGCTTAGTGTTCATAATGGATTAATATCCAGGTATTTTACCTGCTCTTTTGTAAAGTGTCTTGAGATAACATTTGTTATGAAATGGGGCCATGCAAATAAAAGTTTGATTTCTTGATTTTTGCAGAGGAGATGAGGGATCTGGCTCAGTGGTGTTACCTCATCATGAAGCAATTTTATCTATCTCAAGAACTCCTGGCACTTGATTTCCTGATTTCTTCTGTGTGTTGCGAGAATGTGTTTGAGATTCATTGCTGTATGAAGGAACAAACTGTTTTATACTGCATACCCGTACTGCCAGTATCGTTTCACTTTTTTAATTTGAACAACACCAGCTGGTTCTATTAGAAAAAATAATTCAGGGGCGCTGGTAGCTTAGTGGTTAGTGTGCGACCCTCTTAGGGAGGCTGTATAGTCCTCTAGGTGAGATGAGTCTAAGAAATGGCTGCTCTCAATCCAGACACTGAGCGAGGGGTGGGGATGAGGAGGAGGGGAAGCAGTGCAATGAAGGGACAGCTTTGTTAAAGTGCACCATCTACTGGACATCTTCTCTCAAAGTTTCAAATGATAGGCGTCTATCTCCTGAAATAAATAAATAAATTACAAATAAGTAAGAATGATCGTTAAGGTTTATTGCTTACTGAAGTTTAATTTGATCAGATGAATCCTCT
This sequence comes from Labrus bergylta, assembly GCF_963930695.1. Taxonomy (NCBI): domain Eukaryota; kingdom Metazoa; phylum Chordata; class Actinopteri; order Labriformes; family Labridae; genus Labrus; species Labrus bergylta. The sequence continues at coordinate 4,830,327 of NC_089212.1, read as the reverse complement.
TTTACAGAAGCTTATTGCAATAACTAGTGAAAATAAAAAAACTCTTGTGTTTTTCTGAATAAATGAGTTAAGCCTCTAGCTAGTTAATAAAAACGGGGCAGTTTTTTTCCCTCTCAATGAGGTATCTAAGTCGTGAATTCAGACGAACGGAAGATTTATATTTTCTCAAGTGAAAGCCATATGTTCTTTATTTTTCCCTCAAAACACACACACACACACACACACACACACACACACACACAGATATGTGTGTAGAAGTGGATAAATCAGAATTCATTCATGTTATTTGATGACAAATTAATCATGTAAATTGTCGACACCAGTAATGTAAACAAGTGCTTATAATAATAAGTTGTGTTTTGATTAATGTTGATAATTTAAATTGAATATCTGTATTATAAATTTTAATTACATTTTGTGTAAATCAGTACAATGACCACATGTGGTGTAAAAGCGCTTTGAGTAGTCGGAAGACTAGAAAAGCGCTTTATAAGTTCAAGTCCATTTACCATTTAGATGGCAGTGAACGCTCATCATAATAAGTGCTAAAGAGAGGGTAGACAGTTACAAGGAACAGAGGGTATTATGGTTTAAAAACTAGATATTTCATATAAAATCTATTAAATAATCTTTAATATAAACATTTAAAAAAATCAAAGTTCTTAACAATTCAAAATAACTAACTTAAGCTTTTTTTAATGATTTTATTTAAAGACTCAAGAACATCAGTTATATGAAACATTTTGATATCAACACTCATGTTTCCTGATTTAAACAGATTACTGATATGTGCAGCTGGATTATAAATCAGTTTAGTATACAGCACTTAAAAACAGCAGAGCTGTACAAAAATAATAGTTAAGTTCCATGCATTATAAACCTTTATACAAAAATAACATTATCTCTATGAAGACGATCAATAGGCATGTTTTTAATGTGATTTCAATGAATAGCTCAAAATGTACACATTGTTTTACAGCACAAATAAATACTAAATGCTATTTCTTTAACAATATCAGCATGAGATGTTCAAGTGGACCCTAGTAAATACCCTCTCTGCATCGTCAGCAAGCACGTTGAGGATCATGTTAAGACTTTTGTAGGTAAAGGTAAAAGAGAGGCCCATTGCTGCTGGGATTCCAAGTATTGGAATGAATCTGAACCCTTCCTCTGCTGCCATTAATGCAACTAAGCTGCCTAATTGAGACAACAACTTCTGTAAAAGTTCAGGAGTTTGATTTACTGTTGCCAGAGGTGACTTGAGGACTTTCCTCAATTCCTCATAAGAAGCCCCTGAGTATTTTGCCATTCTCTTCAGTGATGGGATGTCAAGACCAAACCCAAATCCATATTGTTTGATAACACCGCCTAGCAAGGCTGTATCAACAGCGACAGAAACCCCCGGAACTGGCACAGCTGCTCCAATAGCAGATAGAGTAGCCCAGTATTTGACCTTTGCTTGAAATGCCTTTTTCTTTTCTTTGATCATGTCCAGACTGATATTGGGCATGGCAAGCAGAAAGGCTTCCTTCTTGAGTTCAGGAAGTTCTTCCTTCAGGGTCTCCACTAACAGAGGGAAATCATACAGTTTCAGGTGAAAGCTGGACACCAAGAAGACCTGAGGAGACTTGAGACCTAGATCCTGAAGACCTGTCAGAAACAAAAAGTTATTTGAGGACAGTTTTTTCTCAAAGCAGCAAAACTTCTTAATCATTAAAGTAATTTGATCTTAACAGATAATTACTTTAATCCAATAACTGTACTGGTTTGTAGTTTATATATTTTGACATGCTATAAAACATCAAATAGGAGTTCATCACGATTAAACAAGCTGAGTGTGGCTGCATGTTGACAATGAAACACTGCTCTCAATTAGACGTCTTTAAAGAAGGTCATTGTAGTGTAACAGGTTTTTTTCACACAAGTGCTATAGTAATAGTAATAATATTAAATACATTTAAATATATATATATGTATATATATATATACATATATATATATACACTATACAAAAAGTAAGTAAATGTGTGTTTTGTAGATTATTCCTTTGTTGTAACAATGCTTCTTGGCAATAGATCTTTTACCATTGGAAACTCCTAACATCATAGGAGGCAATCTCAATTTAGACAGATATCAAGATGAGATTCTGCAACCAGTGACAATCCCATATCTCTACAGTCTCCATGACGACAATGCTCGCCCTCACAGAGCGGGGTTTATCGGAGACTTCCTCCAGAATTTGGGAGTGGATAGCTAGAGAGAGACTGCCTGCCTGCAGTTCTGAGTCTTGAAATGCCATAAATTGTCCAGCTGTCTCAGGAATCGTTTGAACAGCTTGCATTACAGGTTTAGTTGTGGCAAATAATCCTAGAGCATCTAATTCTCTAATTTTCTTCAACAGTTATTGGGCTCAATTTTGTGAGAAATCTGTCAGTTCCTGAATGTGAGTGTCTTTATGTTGTTTCGTAAACTATGGAAATTAACTTTCCAATTTCATTTCAACGATCATTTTCATAGCTCAATGTATCACATTCATCAATCTATGTTTCTATGTTTATATTAGGCATTGAAGTAGGAAGGAAATAACAGATTGATCCAAGCGTCAACTAAGAGCTCCACCAATTAATAAATCCTTTTGAATTAGTTAATGGTGGTGGTGCATCTTGCATTTGTTAAAACAAAGAAATAATCTACCAAACACAAATGTCCCTACTTTTTGTGCAATGTATATTTATGAGAGAGCGCGAGAGAGATAATTAATGTCAAAAAACATTACAAGCAGTGAAGTAAAACATTTTATTGTTTGATTTTCGATACATCACCAACCCTTGATGCAGTTTTTCCTGATTTGTGTCAGGGTCCTTTCTTCATTGAACTCTTTCTGACTTCTTTCCTCGTCACTTATGTTATGGTCAATCTTTGAGCGAACAAAGTAGAACTTCTTCTCCATCTTTTGAATCTCCTTAGCCAGCTTCACATCATTTTCTCTGAAGCGATCAGCTGAGATGATGAAGAAGAAGTCAAACTTTTCAAATCCAACCTTCTTCAGGTACTCAGCAGCAGGATACTTGGAGTACTCAGAGATTCAATTCTGCCAAGACAGGAAGGGGACTGTGTGAAAATAAAAAAATAGGAAACTTGATCTTCCCTGCAGGCTGGAGTTGATTTAAGACAAGATTTAACTGTTATCACATTGCTAAGTACGTCACTGACCAAAAATACTTTACAATCTGTTAATGAATATAACATCAAACACACAAATGATCTTCAAATATGAAATGTTTGTCACCAGCTCACACCAAATATATCTCACAATGAGCAAAATGCTGTGTTTATTTATTAATCTGTTTATTTGTCAGGGACATTACATGTAAGCATTGTTAAATCTAATTAAAGTGCAACAGATGTAATGTATCTAGGACTTCTAGACATGGCTAATTTGCAGTCCTTGTTCCGGGTTAGGCTTTGAGGAAATAACACAGATGATACACCAACGCAGTAAAATAGACATACAAACTGACATTTGCAGCAGATAAAGATGCATAACAACAAACAGCAAAGCAGACATAGACACGCAGATTGAAAATAATTACTAACTAAACACATATTTTATGCTATACTCACCAGATCAAAAGATCACTGTACGAGTTGTTATCTTTAAGTGCAGACGCGAAGAAGCATAGAAACAGGAGAAAAGTTTATCAGTCTTGGTCAGCAACCAATCAAAAGTCTTTCTGTGAGTTCAGGACCACCCTTATTTTTAAAGCAGCTGACTTTTAAGAAACATGCTGATTTACAGGAACAGTAGAAGCTGCATGCTCTCATGCCTTCTGCAGGTTAATAATAGCGCAAATCTTTATTGTGGCTGATGCTAGAAATCCTCCTTTTCTACATTTTTAGTTTTCATCAAAGCTTTGTCTGTTCAAAAACTAGTGTTTTTTTGGGAGCCCTTATTGTGTGATATCTTCAGCTTTCAACAGCACTAATAATGGTGAATAATATCAGAAGCATGGGGATGTTTCAGCAGCTCTGAAAAAAATGTGTTTTAGCTTTTTACTAATTTACAAATGTTATTTTTCATGGCAAAAGCTTTCACTTTTATTTCGTACTTCTTCGATTCTTTTCTCAGGTTTATTGAGAGGACAGGAAATCACTCCATGGGAAAGGGAACAAGCACATAAGATTGTGGTGAGACGTCCTCGTCTCTGAGGTGTTGCATGCAGAAGTTTCTGTGACTGATGATTGCATCAGCGGTCAACTGGCTGTTTTTTTGTGTCTACAAAAGTTATAATACGTGCTCACTAAGGTGAAACGTTTTAATGACACCGCGCAAAAAAAGGAAAACTCACCACACCAACTCATGACAGTGGGCTACTTCTCTCAAGTGTGGGAACATTTAGTGAGCTGTTTCTCACCTAGGTTTGAATGTTTTAGTGTGTGTGTGTGTGTGTGTGTGTGTGTGCGTGTTGTAATTATGTTTATGTAGTAGTTTTTCTGTAGCTTTGTTCATGTGTGTGTGTCTGTATTGTGTGTGTTCAGGTTTGTCTGGTTGTCCTCAGCTTCTAACAGGCTGTGATACATTGTGCAGCTCTAATCTCACATTTTGGTTTTATTCCCAGCAGATACAAGAGAGTTTGTGTGTTGTGTGTTCAAATTCAGGATGTACGTGTGTAATTTTCACTTTAATAAAGTGCTTAAAAAAATGAAATCAGGGCGGCAGTAGCTCAGTGTGTAGGGACTTGGGTTGGGAATTGGAGGGTCGCCAGTTTCCGGAACAAGTCTGGAAATTGGTCTGGTAGCTGGAGAGGTACCAGTCCACTTCCTGAGAACTGTTGAGGTGCCCTTGAGCAAGGCACCGAACTCCAAAACTGCTCTGGAGTGCTCACTGTGGGCAGCCCCCTCACTCTGAGACCTCTCCATTAGTGCATGTTCATATGATCCTGTTTGTGCATCTTTGTGTATTTCAGCAAAGGACTGTGATGTCACAAGATAGTTGTGATGTCACTGCCAGCCTGTTATTTGTGTCCTAGAACACACAAACGTCTAGAAACACATAGCTAACACAGCCACAGAGACAAACAGGAGCAAAACAAACCTCATCCCAGTTCAAAGTCTATTATTTTGTCAGGTGCGATTGAGTTTTATAGAATAACAAACACAATGGCAAACAGACAACCGGAGCAGGAATTTCTCTCTATCCAAAAGAAGAGAGCCATGATTTTGGCATCTCTGGTGATAAAAAGATGTGAGATTAAGAAGTTTCACAAAGCTATAGAAGCAAAGGAGCAGGATGTATCACAGCTTGAGCGGCGGCTTGATCGTATTAAAAAAGGTCACAGGGAGTCACTCAACAGAGCTGAGGAAAGACTTGCAAAAGCCAACTTGGACTTTGATAGAGCGCACAATTCAAAAGAGGATTTAAACGTGATAAGTGAGGACTTACATGACAAAATAGCGACCATTAACAATGAATTGGAACAGACTGAAGAAATCATGCGTAAATACGATAAGTATAAAAAAATTGTCATCGACTTCTTGTGTGCAGCCTTGGTGGGGAGATGCCTGGACAGTCCACGGCCCAAAACAAAAATTCTGAACTGGATGGTGACAGCTCGGAACTTGAGCAGAAATGAAAGAAAATGCTGTCTGATCCCAAGCAGATTGTGGATCAGAGCCAGCAGCTGGTCAAGCTACACCTAGTCCTGTGTCAGAGCGTCACCAGAAACAACGAAATGCTGAAGGAGTTTCGTCTGCAAACAGAGAAAACTGTAAATGCATTAAATGTGGAAGAAGAGAAGCTAAACTCTGAGCTAAATGAAGTAAAGGATCAAATCAAGAGATACAAAGAAAGAGGTGCCCAACTCAAACGCAAGGTTCAGCTCCATGATTCAATACCTAAAGATGACCAGGATCTCTTGCTGGAAGCTCTGGGTTTGAGGGTGACTGATGTGTATCGCACCATAGTAGATACTCGGTTTAACACTCTCGACACTTTGGAGAAAATGACCAGTATAGAGCGCCGCATGTTTAGACTGTTTGATCAGCTTGACAAAATTCCTGAAGAAGTCTTGGCAGAAATGAGAAAGAAGCATTACATAGAGATGATGATGAGGCTGCGTGCAGAGGAGTTTAGGTTGAAACTTGAGAAACTGAAAGAAAGGGAGGAGAAGTGTATGCAAAGATCTACTGCTAATAACAAGCCGGTAAAGTGTAAAAAGCTCATGTTCAGATCACCATCAGCATAGAGAAGCAAGAAGAAGAAAAGAAAGATGATTTGCAGGAGGAATATGACCCCTTTCTATCATTGGACAAGGAGACTAAAATATTTAACAAATGGGATGACAGGTGGAGGCTGAGAAGTCCTACATCCATTTCCTGTAGAGACAATTTCAGGGCTGGAGAAACTTCAGCCGAGTGTTCTCCTGCTAGTGCAGAGTTGTCTCAGCATCAAGCACAAAATGGTACAGAGAAAACTTTGCATAACTCTGGCACTGCTCACATTGAAGAGCTAGGTGAGGTACATCTAAAGCAGAACCTCTGTCTCTCAATTTCTGACACCCAAGAGTCTGGATATACAGAGCACCACAAAGTGTTTAAAACAGAACAAGACGCCACCATCTAACAGAGCCAACAAATGGATCAATCCGCTGGTAAACCGTTTGCCATCTATTAACTGAAAGAACACATTCAAAGGACAGTCCTGCCCCCAGCTTGCCGAGAATTACAAGTACCATTCTAAGGAGTCTCGAGAATCCTTGAGGAGATTGGCCACTGTGCAGACCAAGTACATTAAGCAAAACTTGGAGTTCAAAAGGCTGCTGACCAGAAAGACCTAAATGGTTAACAGACATCATTGTCCTGTCCCTTTCTTCTCTTTCTACTCAACCTTTCTGTTCCCCTCTTCTATTTCCCTTTTCGGGTCACCATGAGGCATCAGCGGCTAGCGGCACATGAATGTCCTCCTTTGTGTTGATGAGATTGGATGTTCTGTGTGTGTTAGGGTTTACTCCAGGTGCTCTGGTTTCTCCCACAAAATCTCACATTAAAAAAAAACACTGAACAGAATCAATCAACACAAACAACAATGAATAATGAATGATAATAAACAGCATTAAAAATCTAAAATTGGGACGGCCATATCTGTATCAATGCAACATTATGTCAGAATTCGGTTTGGTGCGCTTTTGTTCCCACCAAAGTCCTCTGAGTGCAACTACTGAGATAAGATATAAGATATGTTTATTGTCACTGTACAAGTACAACAAAATATTGTTGGAGCAAGCCTGTAGATGCCTAATATCAGAAATATACAAATACTAAAGCTACCTTAGAAATCAGTGATTTGACACATACGATAATTATGAAATTACTTTATTAATATCTCCGAGCACAAACAGCAAATTAACCATCACAAAACTTTGACAGGGAACAGGTTTATGTGTTATTTGTACGGAAGAGGAGTAGGGCCACGGAAAAATAATCTGCAACTATGTAAAGAGTAATGGGTATAGAACGGTCACCTCACTGTCATGTTTCCAGTTTGCACTAAAGAGGTCAAAGTAAAGTATAGCCTACACTGTCTAAACATTTCACTTTATACTAGATTTGGAGGGGAATGCTGAAAGTAGTTACTGTTATATTTCCTACAGTCGAGACAACCCCAAATGTCAAATGCTCAGACATGTAGTGAAGTTTTTTACAGCAACACGAAGCAGGTGAGAAGAGGTCATTTAGAGACACACACACACTCCTCTGTTCCCATTCATCTGTTTCTGCCAGCTTTAACAGGTCAAGTACCTAGACTTCATTCTTAATTTAATATTTTTCATAGTTCATTGAGGTGAACCAAAAAATAAAAAAAATAATTCAACATGTAATAAAAATAGAGGCTGCTCTCAGTTTGCTCCAAAAACAATAGAGAAACACTGAAGCCTAACCTCTATTCTTAGCAGTTTGCACTTTCTGAAAGTGTTGTAAGATAGAAATTAATTTCAGAAACTTGTTGATTTGCAGCTTCAGTCATGTCAGTGTTTGTCTGCCCCACAGGGATGTAAGGTTCATAGTAACGAGTATATTGTCACATTTAAACTAACCAAAATATTGTTGCAGAGATTAAGTTTTAACTTCATGTGAAAAGAAACAACATCTAGTGGTCAAATCACCAACTATAGCACAAGGCTTTAAAACACTTCACAATCATTTCTGAGGGATGTAAACTCCAGTGGGAACTAACCTATGCTTGGATTTATGCACAGCTGGTGCAACCCATTGCTGATTTGTTTTTCATTTTTAAGATTATTTTTCAGTCTTTTTGTCTTTATTGGACAGGGAAAGCTGAGAAGAGACAGAGAATGAAATGACGTGCACCAAATGGTCATGGTCAGGAGTCAAACAAGCATTGAGGCCTCAGTATGTGGGACTCATGCTCTACCAACCGAGTTAAACCAGCGTCCCACCAGAGCTTTCATGTGTCATGGCATGCTCTCCACACAGTCTTTCACATTGCTGTTGGGGGACATGATACCACTCTTGACGCAAAAATTCAAGCAGCTCAGCTTTATTGAATGGCTTGTGAGGTGGTCACCAAATCCTCAATTAGTATAATGAGGTGTGCCTCCTTTGAATTTTGTCAGACACTACAAAAGGATGCCTTCTATGAATAGAGATGCTGATTTAAGAACTATTTGCAGTGGTCTCTTCATTTTTTCTATAACTTTATATATTTTCTTCTTTCTGAACACTACCTTCAGCTTGTAAAGCATACATGAAATCAAGTGAAAAAGGTGCACTTCTTCATGCCGATTACAAATCATTGATTCTCAGTTTTCTTCATGAGGATTTATTGTTGAGGGGGAAGGTCTGCGGGCGACGATGAAAGTCCCTCTTCCCGCCTGACTTACTGACCAGTTTGACATCTGTGATGACGATGTCACGGCTCACGGCCTTGCACATGTCGTAGACGGTCAATGCCGCAACAGAAACTGCTGTCAAGGCCTCCATCTCGACCCCTGTCCTTCCCGTAGTGCGACACGTTGCTGTGATGGCCGCAGCGTCCTGCAGCTCATCCAGGTGAAAGGTGACGGAGACGTGGTCCAAGGGGAGCAGGTGGCAGAGTGGGATGAAGGCTGAGGTCTGCTTGGAAGCCATGATGCCAGACAACTGTGCCACGGCCAGGGCATCACCCTTGGCCAGCTGGTTGTCCCTCAGCAGCTGGAATGCGATGGGGCCCAGGATGACGGTGGCACTGGCTGTGGCCGCTCGCCGTGTGGGATTTTTCATATCTTTGTTTTTAATATCCAGGTATTTCACCTGCTCTTTTCCTGATTTCTTCTGTGTGTTGCGTGAATGTGTTAGAGATTTATTGCTGTACGCAGCTGAATGAAGTGCGTACAGCAAGTGTCCACAACATGCTCTTATCAATGAATGAGAAACCCAAAATGGCCTCCTACAGAGAGCCATGAGGTCCAAAAAACTCAACAACAAATGTAGCACCCCCTAGTGGCTGCAAGGTGACCTACAGCTCCTTGCTTAGGCCAGAACAGACCAAACCCAAATCCATATTGTTTGATAACACCGCCAAGCAAGGCTGTATCAACAGCGACAGAAACACCTGGAACTGGCACAGCTGCTCCAATAGCAGATAGAGTAGCCCAGTATTTGACTTTGGCTTGGAAAGCCTTTTTCTTTTCTTTGATCATGTCCAGACTGATATTGGGCATGGCAAGCAGAAAGGCTTCCTTCTGGAGTTCAGGAAGTTCTTCCTTCAGGGTCTCCACTAACAGAGGGAAATCATACAGTTTTAGGTCAAAGCTGGACACCAAGAAGACCTGAGGAGACTTGAGACCTTGATCCTGAAGACCTCAAAGTCAAAGTCAAAGTCAACTTTATTGTCAATTTCAAAATATGCCAGACATACAGTGGAATCGAAATTGCGTTTGTCTCCGTCCCGCGGTGCAATACAACCAAAATAAGGTAAAATAAAATGAGGTAAAAATAAGATAAATAATATTTATAATAATAAGACCTGAAGTTATTTGAGGACAGTTTGTTCTCAAAGCAGCAAAACTTCATAATCATTAAAGTAATTTGATCTTAACAGATAATTACTTTAATCCAATAACTGTACTGGTTTGTAGTTTATATATTTTGACATGCTATCAAACATCAAATAGGAGTTCATCACGATTAAACAAGCTGAGTGTGGCTGCATGTTGACAATGAAACACTGCTCTCAATTAGACGTCTTTAAAGAAGGTCATTGTAGTGTAACAGGTTTTTTTCACACAAGTGCTATAGAAATTAATATTGAATAAAAAAAATATGTGTATATCTATATATATATATATATATAGATAGATATACACACTATACAAAAAGTAAGGAAATGTGTGTTTTGTAGATTATTCCTTTGTTGTAACAATGCTTCTTGGCAATAGATCTTTTACTGTTGGAAACTCCTAACATCATAGGAGGCAATCTCAATTTAGACAGATATCGAGATGAGATTATGCAACCAGTGACAATCCCATATCTCTACAGTCTCCATGATGGGGTTTATCGGAGACTACCTCCAGAATTTGGGAGTGGATAGCCAGAGAGAGACTGCCTACCTGCAGTCCTGACCTCATTGAACACTTGTGAGATCAGCTTGGACGTGCTGTTCATGACAGTGACCAACACAACCACATTGGCTGACTTGCAACGAATGCTGGTAGAAGAATGGGATGCTATCCCACAGCAGTGTGTGACCAGGCTGGTGACCAGCATGAGGAGGAGGTGCCAGGCTGTTGTGGCTGTGTATGGTTCCTCCGCACGCTCCTGTTTGTTAAATGAATAAATTGTTACAGAGCCAATATGTCTTGTTTATTCAGACTTGTAACCTCTTCCTCTCTGAGAAAATTGACATGCACCTTGTCTGTATGTGGTTGTACATTTGTGCTGCGTTGCTGTAGCCTCTATTTATATCTTGACCGCTCGGAGGGAAGTCTTGAAATGCCATAAGTTGTCCAGCTGTCTCAGGGGTCGTTTGAACAGCTTGCATTACAGGTTTAGTTGTGGCAAATAATCCTAGAGCATCTAATTCTCTTATTTTCTTCAACAGTTATTGGGCTCAATTTTGTAAGAAATCTGTCAGATCATGAATGTGAGTCTCTTTATGTTTTTTCGTAAACTATGGAAATTAACTTCAACTAAGCGTCACTTAAGCGTCAACTAAGAGCTCCACCAATTAATAAATCCTTTTGAATTAGTTAATGGTGGTGGTGCATCTTGCGTTTGTTAAAACAAAAAAATAATCTACCAAACACAAATGTCCCTACTTTTTGTACAATGTATATTTATGAGAGAGACAGAGAGAGAGAATTAATGTCAAAAAACATCATAAGCAGTGAAGTAAAACATTTTATTGTTTGATTTTCGATACATCACCAACCCTTGATGCAGTTGTTCCTGATTTGTATCAGGGTCCTTTCTTCATTGAAGTCTCTCTGACCTCTTTCCTCATTCTGTATGTTATCATCAATCTTTGATAAACATCATGCACAAAGAAACTCGATTCAAAACGCGATTCAATTCTGCCAAGACAGGAAGGAGGCTGGGTGAAAATGAAAAATAGGAAACTTGATCTTCCCTGCAGGCTGGAGTTGATTTAAGTCAACATTTAACTGTTATCACAGTGCTAAGTACGTCACTGACCAAAAAGACTTTACAATCTGTTAATGAATATAACAACAAACACACAAATGATCTTCAAATATGAAATGTTTGTCCCCAACTCACACCAAATACATCTCACAATGAGCAAAGTGCTGTGTTTATTTATTAATCTGTTTATTTGTCAGGGACATTACATGTAAGCATTGTTAAATCTTATTAAAGTCCAACAGGTGTAATGTATCTAGGACTTGTAGACATGGCTAATTTGCAGTCCTTGTTCCGGGTTAGGCTTTGAAGAAATAACACAGATGATACACCAACGCAGTAAAATAGACATACAAACTGACATTTGCAGCAGATAAAGATGCATAAAAACAAACAGTAAAGCAGACATAGACACACAGATTGAAAATAATGACTAACTGAACACATACTTTATGCTATACTCACCAGATCAAAAGATCACTGTACGAGTTGTTCTGTGAGTTCAGGACCACCCTTATTTTTAAAGCAGCTGACTTTTAAGAAACATGTTGATTTACAGGAAATGTGAAAGCTACGTGCTCTCATGCTTTCTGCAGGTTAATAAGAGCATGCCACACCCTGAGACCACACCCTGAGAAGTAAACAAGCACTAAGATTGTGGTGAAACTTCCTCGTCTCTGAGATGTTGCATGAAGCAGCAGTTTGTATGTCTGACGATTTCAGCAGCTGTTAATTGACTTTAAAAGTTTTTTGTGTCTACAAAAAATATTACTTTACTTATTTAATTAATTTATACATTTATTTGTCAGGGACACTATGTTTAGGCATTGTTACATCTTGTTATACCTCAGTGCAACCAATGCAATGTATATGGGACTTTATGGTTAATTTGCAGTCCTTGTCCCTGTTTAGGCTTTTAGGAAATAACACAGATGATACAACAACGCTGTCCAACAGACATAAGCAGCGGCATAGATGCATAAAAACAGTAAAGAAAACATAGACAGGCATGTTGATGATAATGACCAGGATATAATAATAATAATAACAATAATAATATAAGGGTTATCTCAACCGGCTCACCTTTACAGGTACTCTCCCCTGCACTATCTGTGAGCCGGTGGAATCGCTCTCTCCATTTTCCCTCCCTCACGTTACCCCCCTCCAAACTGGACATGAGTTAAGTGGCTTCTGCAGGTTTCAAATTGGACACCCCCCTTCCTCGATGTTTCGTCTGTGCTGTTTGAGATTTGTTGCTGTATGCAGATGTATTAGGCAACAAACTGTTTCTTCATCCTGCATACCCGTACTGCCAGCATCATCATTTTTGTTTCAATTATCATTTTAACGAGGCTGACCAGTTCTATTATACAAGAAAAAACAATGAAGAACCTAACAGATGGAGGTTTACAATGTTGAAGCTAATAGACTCAGGTTTGTGTAAATAAACAGCAAAGGTATGTTATTTTCCATCTGTCTCAATTTAGGGAAAGTCAGTGTTGGTTTTACTTCATTTTACAACATTTGTTCTGATTTGGAGCTATACAAATAAAGATTGATTGATTTTTTCAGAGGAGATGAGGGATCTGGCTCATGTTGTCTCAGTGGTGTTACCTCATCATGAAGCAGGTGTTCTCAAGAACTCCTGGCACTTGATTTCCTGATTTCTTTGTGTGTTGAGTGACTGTGTTGTTTGATATTCATTTCTGTATGCAGCTGAATGAAGGAACAAACTGTTTTATACTGCATACCCGTACTACCAGTATATTTTCACCCTGTGTATGTTTCAAGTGTTAACTGTTGAAACATTTTGACAACACCAGCTGGTTCTATTAGAAACAAATAATTCAGGGTCACTGGTAGCATAGTGGTTAGTGTGCCAGCTTCCTTATGGAGGTTGTAGTTCTTTAAGTGGGCGGTCCGGGATCAATTCTGACATAAAGCTCCTTTTCCACATGTCATTCCACCCCCCACAACATGGGGGAAGAGAGACTTCTGCAATGAAGGGAACAGCTTTGTTAAAGTGCACCATCTATTGGACATCTTCTCTCAAAGTTTCAAATGATAGGCGTCTATCTCCTGAAATAAATAAATAAATTACAAATAAGTAAGAAGCATTGTGCTGCAGCTAGACTTACTCAGTCTGCATTTCTCTTTTTCTAGCTGGTTATTTCTGACTTCTACATTTTCACTGTAGTCAGTTCTTCATATTAATGTGTTCATTTACAAATTAATTTAATTTGTTTCATGGTTTTTCTCTTTTTAACATCTTATTTTCAATTAATAACTCAAAATGTACACATTGTTTTGACAGCACAAATAAGTACTGAATGCTATTTCCTTAACAATATCACTCTGTGGTGTTCAAGTGCAGACCCTGGTAAATACTTTCTCTGCATCGTCAGCAATCATGTCGAGGATTATGTTAAGACTGCTGTAGGTAAAGGCAAAAGAGAGGCCCATTGATACTGGGATTCCAAGTATTGGAATGAATCTGAACCCTTCCTCTGCTGCCAGTAATAAAGCTAAACTGCCAAATTGAACCAACAACCTCAATAAAAGTTCAGGAGTTAATTCTGTTGCTATCAGAGGTGACATGATGACTTCCTTCAATTCCTCATAAGGAACACCTGAGTAGTTTGCCATTCTCTTCAGTGATGGGATGTCAAGACCAAACCCCAAAACATATGTTGTGACGACACCGACCAGCAAGGCTGTATCAACAGCAACAGAAACCCCCGGAACTGGCACAGCTCCTACAGCTGCAGATAGAGTAGCCCAGTATTTGACCTTTGCTTTGAAAGTCTTTTTCTTTTCTTTGATCATGTCCAGACTGATATTGGGCATGGCAAGCAGAAAGGCTTCCTTCTGGAGTTCAGGAAGTTCTTCCTTCAGGGTCTCCACTAACAGAGGGAAATCATACAGTGTCAGGTCAACGCTGGACACCAAGAAGACCTGAGGAGACTGGAGACGTAGATCCTGAAGACCTGTGTCAGGAAAAATAAGTTATTAAGGGACAGTTCATTCTTAGATCAGCAAATTAGATTTATTGCCAAGAAGAATTGTTACAACAAAGAAATAATCTACCAAACAAATGTACCTTACTTTTTGTGGGATGTTTATATATATACAGTAAATATAGATAGAGATAAAATAATACTCAAAGTTAATGACAGCATTAATGTCAAAAGAACATTCTAAGCACTGAGGTAAATCAGTTTATTATTTAATTATTTCTTAAAGGATATATCACCTACCCTGGATGCAGTTTTTCCTGATTTGTATCAGGGTCCATTCTTCATTGAACTCTGTCTGACTTATTTTCTCATTATGTACGTTATCATCAATCTTTGAGCGAACAAAGTAGAACTTCTTCTCCATCTTTTGAATCTCCTTAGCCAGCTTCACATCATTTTCTTTGAAGCGATCAGCTGAGATGATGATGAAGAAGTCAAACTTTTTAAATTCATCCGTCTTCAGGTAATTAGCAGCAGGATAACCAGCGTTGCCGATACCAGGAAGATCCCAGAATATCAAATTGGGATAGTTTGGATGGGGGTACGGTTTGACCTCCATGGTGGTTTCTACACAACCAGTAGGAGCAGCTTTCTCATCCTTGTTGTCTATGCCTCTAATGGCATTAACAAAGGTGGATTTACCAACACCACACTCTCCTGTGACAGCAATATTTAGAGGAACATTTTGGTCCTTGTCCAAACACTCCTGGATCTTTACACCAGCTAAGTTTTGATCATTTTTCTCCAGAGCTTCTTTAATTTCTGTTTCTATTTGTTGACGACCAGATTGATTCCCCATGGTGCTTCTTGAAAACTGGAATAAAAGAGATGTTATAAAGTCACTATAATCCTCTGACAAATAAAAGTGAATGTAAGACTACAATGATAGACATCACACACAAAAAAGTATGATAGAAGAAAACACTTTTATTTGCATAAAGGAAGGGTTCTGAGGGAAAAAGACAAACAGGAAACTTGATCTTTCCTGCGGGCTGGAGGTGATTTACAACTTTGACTGTACGCCACTGACCAAAAGACTTTATAACCTGTTAATTAATATAACATCAAACATACAAATGATCTTCAAATATGTAATGTTTGTCCACTGCCTTTTAACATGAACATTATGATGATGAAGACTTACATGAATTCATCCCTTTTAGCAAAGCTGAGTTCACTTTTATTGAAATATTCATGAATCCCCTTTATTTCTTTGTTCTTTGCACTACGATCAATTAATTAATTCAGTATTCATCTTTTTTCATACAGCTCTTGTATATATGTTATACTGTTTGCTGCATATAGTTCTGTTTACATCTGTTAGTATGTCCCCCCCCCCTCATCGCACAGCCTCTGTCTTAGTTCTCCTTTGTCCCCAAATGAACTATCCAACATCACCGCTAGTATATGAAGTGCTCAACCGGTACCCTCGACCCCATCCCATCCAGTCTTGTCAAAACTGTCTCTGAGCCATCCTGCCACTCATAACCACAATCATCAACTCCTCCCTCTGCTCTGGTTCAGTCTACCAAACACTCAAACTGGCAGCCGAAACCCCAATCCTCAAGAAACCTGGACTCAATTCTGACAGCATATGCAATTTCCGACCCATCTCCAACCTCCCCTTTCTGTCAAAAATACTAGTGTTGTCGCCTCTCAAATAAAATCCCACCTCTGTTCCAATAACCTATTTGAACCATTCCAGTCTGGCTTCAAAGACACCAACAACCTCTTCCTCTCATTAGACTCTGGCCACCTCAACATCCTCATCCTTCTCTACCTCACTGCTTCACAATAGACAAGTCCACTCTCTCCCCCTCCCCTCATATCTGCAATCTTAGAGTCATTGTTGACAGCCACCTCTTCTTTGATCACCACGTCACCCAACTCACAAGAACCGCCTTGTTCACCTTAAAAATATAGCCTGTTTCCGTCCAATACTCTTATTCTCTGCTGCTGAAACCCTAATTCATGTATGTATTACATCTGGACTCGCTTAATGCAATAGTATCCTGTACGGCACATCATCCAAAGTCCTCAATAAAATCCAATACATCCAGAATTCTGCTGCGAACCCGATCACCTGCACCCTATCACCCCTGTCCTGCAAGATCTCCACTCACTGTCCTGCTTTAATTTAATCTTTATTTGCAGTCGTGTACTCTGTACATTCTGGTGAAGTCTTACTAGGAAGGCGAACTTCTCACACTTACTAAACAGAACAGGCTCCATCTGCATACACCACGATCAGGCTCAGTCAGCAACCAGGAGGGACACATGTTACTAACTTACAACAGTGTCGCTAAGCAACCACAATGATATTCTGTGAGAATATTAAACTCCTCACACATAAAGCCTTTAACAACAAGGCCCCTTTCTACCTCATTGCTCTCCTACTTGTCACACTTAATGCAGCCTTCATTCTCCCAACACCAACCTTGTATCTTCCCCACATAGAGCCAAGCACCAAACCTGGGGGGACAGGGCTTTCTCCATAGCTGCCCCCTCCCTCTGGAACTCACTCCCGCACATATTCAACACTGCACTGACCCTTCTACATTTAAATCATTACTCAAGACTCACCTCTTCAAAAGAGTTGTTTTGGTCTTACTGTTTTTTCTTGATCTATCTTTTTTAACCAATGTAGTGTCTTTGAGTTCCTGAACAGCACTTAATAAATAAAATGTTTCATTATTATTATAACAATGTAAAATAAACATAAAAACTGACATTTGCAGCACACATTGAAGCAAACAACAAAAAAAACAGTAAGAAAGAAAATGGATAATGACTAATAATATATAACCAACAGAGAAAATAAAACTGAAATAAAATCACAATATGAAAGCACCCACAAACACAAGGAACATAAGATGACCTGACCTTTAAGAGTAAAGGTCAGTAGCGACTTAAAAATGCCAAACAACTGAACACATCTTTTATGCTATACTCACCAGATCAAAAGATCACTAGTTGCTCACCTTTAAGAAAAGCAGACACAAAGTAGCATAGAAACAGGAGAAAAGTTTAGCAGAGTTTATTGAGGCAGCAACCAATGAAAAGTGCTTCTGTGATTTCAAGACCACCCATTGATTATTTTTAAATCACCTGACTTTTAAGAAAAATAATGATTTACAGGAACAGTGAAAGCTGCGTGCTTTCACGCCCTCTCCTGGTTAATAAGAGCATGAATCTTTATTGTGGCTGCTGGTAGAAATCCTCCTTTTCTACTCTTTTGTTTTCAAAGCTTTGCCTCTTCAAAAACTAGTGATGTTGGGAGCCCTTATTGTGTGATATCTTCAGCTTTCAACAGAAGCTTCCGGATGGTTCCGCATGGTGGTTTTGATTAGTGCATGGTTGTATTTGTGGAATTTGAGATTTTTACAGATTTACAAATGTAATTTTCCATGGTAAATATTGAGAGAAAATCTTTTTCATGTGTTATGTTACTTTGATTTCGTACTTCTTAGATTCTCTCCTCAGGTTTATTGAGAGGACAGGAAATCACTCCATGGGAAAGGGAACAAGCACATAAGATTGTGGTGAGACGTCCTCGTGTCTGAGGTGTTGCATGCAGAAGTTTCTGTGACTGATGATTGCATCAGTGTCTACAAAAGTTATAATACGTGCTCATTAAGGTGAAATATTTAATGACACTCACCGCACAAAAAAAGGAAAAGAAACTCACTGCACCGACACTTGACAGTGGGCTATTTTTCAAAGTGTAGGGCTGTGGTCTGGGTATATTAAGCTGTGTTTCTCACCTAGATGGGCCATCCAGGTAAAAACTACCAAGGTCCCTTTGAGACCAAGGTACATTTTAACAGTCTGTTTTAAGTGACAGGCAGAAACCAGAAAAAAAATAAAATCTTTTTTTTATGAATGGCAAAAAACTTGAAGTCAGCTTGTTTTTCTGTTTCTTCAATAATTTTGGGGAAAAAAGAAAAATTCCAGCTGAAATTTCCTTTTCCTTTACCGTCAACACAAAATTACCAATCAATATTTAATTTAATTGAAGATGGGCCTTCAGTGCCCCTTTGTTCTGATTGCCTTTATTAGATAGGACAGCTAAAGAGAGACAAGAAATGCGCTACCGCAGGTCGTTCATCCCATCTGCAGTCAGACTGTTTAATCTGACTATTTAACAGCATCACCACTTCATGACTCATATCAATAATGCTACACACTGTGTGTGTTTTTAATAACAATAACTCTTTCCACAAGTGGAAGTGTAGATACCTTGTATTTTTTTTATTTAACTGATGTAAATATGTTTGATTTTTAACTTCTATTTTTATTTTTAATAATTATATTCCTGTTTCCTGTTTTCTTGAGCTGCTGTAACGCAAAAATTTCCCCCATGGGGGATCAATAAAGTTTATCTTTATCTTTATCTTTAAATGTTGGGAGGAGAGAGTGGGGGATGACATGCAGCAAAGGGCTAAATTCAGATTCGAACCCACGGCACAGCCGCTGCGACGGTGCTCATCATAACCACTAGGTTATCTGCAAAGTTTTTGGATTAGAAAAAGGCTAAACGAGAAGCTCCCACAATTTATCTGAGACAAAAATCGACTAATTGATTAAACACAATGTTTTTCTGCAGTGTTTCTCCTTCAGTGCAGCAGCAGCTGTGGTGATTTTACACCAATAACTTTTATGTATTAATCATCGCTTTTCATTATTTTAATCTGTCAAAAGCAGACAGCTGGTATCCTTCCTTTAATCTCCTATAATGTCAATACATTTTGCATCATAGAAAGTTAGGTCTGTGAGCATAACTTTATCTGTCTGTCTGTTTATATTCCACATGAAATACTTTTATGTAAACATGTCACAGTTTAAAGGAAGAGTAAAACCTTTATTTTGAAGTGATAAAACAATTTCAGCACACTTTGCCAATCAGAAGCAAAGGGGCACTGAAAGCCAACCCCCACAATGAAAGTGTTCATTTTGTTTTTATGAGAAAAAAAGGAAAAGATTTGAGCTAATATTTTCTTTATTTTTTTCGCCAACAAAAAAGAACGGAAACACAAAACAAAAACATAACCTTAACGTTTTTAAGATTTTGTTGTCTTTTACGTCCTTACAGAAATTAATAACTCACGATCTGAAAAAGGAAAGAAGAAAATCCGTCATCTGTAGCAGTTGAAAGCCAGTAAAAACTTTGACCAATGTCTGCCACGAGGTACCAATCTGATGAACCAATCAGATGCCTCCCTGTCTCCCTGCTCGTTCTCTACACCTTGAATGCACTAGCTCACACTCAAAGTGTTTTACTGTAGTTTATACTGTGAGTTTACTTACCGCTGAATGAGACGACGTAGTTTCTACACAATGCAAGCGATGAGCTGAGGGCCGCGTTTGGAGCAACAGCGCTGGTGCATGTGAGGGGGCGTAGCTTTTGAGGGAGCACAGAGGGAAGGGGGGGGGTGGGTGTAGACGGAGCACTGAGGGAAGGCTACTTTCAAAATCATACTAGTTTTCAGGAAAATTACCAACACTGCCTTTAATTGTCGTTTTTGCCATGAATTGAAAAAATAAAAAACGACCTGTATCACACACTGTCAAAACAGTCTTAAATGTACCTTGGTCAAATCGGTACCAATTACTGTGCGCCCGCTTCTGCAATCGGTGGGCACGGTTTCACAAACTGTGTGCACAGATTTGCACTAAAAATCAAATCTATTTTTAATATAATTTAATTTTATCTGGCCATCAGAAATGTGTCAAATGTTTGTATAATGAAGAATCTGAAAGTGTTATTAGGTCATTATGAACTGCTGGTTCATAAGTTTAAATAAAATTATCAAAATGGAACTGTTTTTTTCTGTCTTTGTGTGCAGACAGTTACATGGAACAGAGGGTATTATGGATCGATAACTAAATATGTATTATTGAATCTTTTATTACTACAAGGCTACAGAAAATTTACTGAAGACGATTAGGGCCACTGAAATCTTCTGTGAGAAATAACCTTTTTAAATTTAAACATAAAATATGTGTAGTGGTTCTTAACAAGTCAAAAAAAAGAGCTTGTTTTAATGATTTTATTTATATTTTATTGATTATAAGATTCAAGAACATCAGTTATATGAAACATTTTGATCTCAACACTCATGTTTCCTGATTTGAACAGATTACTGATATGTGCAGCTGGATTATAAATCAGTTTAGTATACAGCACTTAAAAACAGCAGAGCTGTACATAAATAATTGTTAAGCTCCATGCATTATAAACCTTTATACAAAAATAACATTATCACTATGAAGACGATCAATAGGCATGTTTTTAATGTGATTTAATGCTAAAAGTTATTCAGTAATACAGACATTTAAAAAAAAAATTCTAAATGGGATTGGATGTAAGAAAAAAATCAAAGACTTGACTGATATTGGGCAATGCAAGCAAAAAGACTTCCTTCTGTAGTTCAGGAAGTTCTTGGTTCAGGGTCTCCACTAACAGAGGGAAATCATACAGTGTCAGGTCAAAGCTGGACACCAAGAAGACCGGAGGAGGCTGGAGACCTAGATCCTGAAGACCTGTCAGGAAAAAAAGTTATTTGGAGACAGTTCTTTCTCAAAGCAGAATAACTTCTTATTCACTGAAGTAGTTTGATCTCAACAGAGAATTACTTTAATCAAATAACTTTACAGATTTGTAGTTCCAAGGGGTTTTATTTCTTTTGACATAACAAAACACTTTAAATAGTGTAGCATTGCTTTTTCAAGTTTCCCTTTTTTGCCACATATACAGAGATAAAAGAAACAGAGAGTATAATATTCTTAATTAGCGACAGCATGTCAGAAAATATCATGAGCACTAAAGTAAACCATTTTATTCTTCAAAGTCTTTTATAGGCTATATCATCTGCCCTGGCTGCAGTAGTCCTTGATTTGTTCAAGGATCTTTTCTTTATCAAACCCTTTTCTGACTTATTTCCTCGTCATGTATGTTATAGTCAATCTTTGAGCACACAAAGTAGAACTTCATGCATTCATGCATAGCTTCATGTTATTATGAAGCGTGCTCAGTTTACAAACAGATGGACACGTGGCCGAGTCAGAGAACAACACAGAGAACATGACAGCTACTTTACTGACCTGTTGTTTTATTTTGAGTCATTTTAATCAGATACAGTAAACATATGTTTGCAGTGTTCTCTTAATTTTCCTGAAGCTGTAAGTTACAGATATTATGCAAACCTCTGCCTGTAGGATACTACTGCTTCAGTTATATTCCAGTCACGTCTGCCACTCAATTTGAATATCATCACTAATCTGTTCCTCAAATGACTTTCTATCTTACAACACATAACCGACATACAGAAGGTGCAAATTGCTAAGAATAGAGGCTTCAGTGTTTCTCTTTTTTTTATAGCAAACTTAGAGCAGCCTTTAATTTTTTTTTTTTGTAAGCCTGAATGGTTGAAACAGAAAAATAGGAACAGAGGAGTGTGCGTGTGTTTGTCTCTAAAATACCTGCTTTGTGTCTCTGTAAATAACTGCACTCAGTGGGCCTGATGCGCTAAAGGTTTGCTTGTCTTAAAATGTGTGCAAACTTGATACCACCGCAAAAGAAAATGTGCTTTCTGATCTACTATAGGTGCGCAGTGCATCTCTTTCATATGAGCAAAACAGTACGCTTTGTTCATTTAGTACATTTGCCTTAATGAATATGCAATATGGGGCATTTCTGCCCTAGTGTGCAAAATACTGGGAGGAGAAAATGCAAAGAAATTAAAGGCTGAATATGCTGCATTTTACACAAAAATATAGCAGAAATCGAAGTATATCCTCTGAAAATAACTCTGAGTCATGACTGTCTACAATGAGTGTAACACCCGAGTCCCACTGTCTGTGATGCTGTCTGATCCGTATCTACAGCGTGTTTACATGGACGGGATGGCCGGCCAGCTAATCCCCTCGTGTATAAAAGTTGTTTAATTGAGGGACTAGAGAAAAGAAGAATAACATACTGTACTCACTGCTTATTTGAAGCATTTTTAGATCACGCTCATTTCAGGTAATTTTACATGCAGTGTGAAGATACGAGCATAATAAAGATCGCAAGCATTAGCATGCTAACACAACAATGCAGCGCAAGTTGTTTTGGTTTCATGCTGGTGCTCAAGGGCGACATCTGCTGGATCAAAAATGTGCAATTCTTCCTTTAAATTATGACACGCATTGGCCCTCACTTATCAAACGTACGTACGGCAGAAAAATGGCTATACGGTCATTTCTACGCAAAGTTTGGCACTTATCAATTTGGACGTGAGCGGAGGGTACGCTCAAATCTCACACCAGGTCTCAGTTCTTGTACGTACATTTTCAACTCAGTGTGGACTTGCGGTGCAGCGAATCTGTCTGTGTCGGAGAATAATTAGATCATACTATAACAGCACTTGTTAAGACGGATAGATAGAGGTTCACAGATTTACTGTTAGATAAGATATCTCAAATGTATTTCATATTGCGCTTCACCTCAAACGATCTCTGTAGGCTACATTGCTTTTTAAATAATGTTGAGCAGCACAAGCTGTCAGGTGATTTCTTTAGTTGTGTGTTTTATTTGATTATTTTTTGTTTGTTTAATCGATTTACTTTTAAGATTAGAGAGGCTACTTTCAGTAAATACATGTTAAATGTTCATGTGCAGAAAATACTGAGACAAATTAAAACAGAACAACTATAAACAGTTAGCCTTCTTTAAAAGGACAGAAAAACTTCCAGAGGATAGTAAATACAACTTTTAGCCTCTGAAATATGAAATATTTAGGAATACAGAACATTAACATTAGATCATGACTAATCGGTATGTCCGGAGATTAAATAATAAATACGCTGATGTGCCACATGCGTAATAACGCACAGCAGACGCACATAGGCCAGAGATTACATGTGACATAATAACGAATAAAGAAATCCGGGGGGCTGTAAGACGGAGTCAGGACCTTCTTTTATGCAAGTGTTAAATTCTTATGTTTGGAAAGAAGGCTAATCGGATGAGAAGTGCACATTGCACAGCGTTTGATCAAACACTTTATTCATGTGATGCTCCGGGAGCTGCTTCTTTTAAGACCCGCAAAACTAGGCTACATTGTAGCGACCGTATGGTCTGACCAGGTTTTTTAAACTAAAAGTATTAAAAAAATATATATTATAGCCTAGATTATGTACATTATGTACAACATTAAATATTAAAAACTCTGCTGGAGTTCGGTTATCCTCACCATCGCTGTTGAGATTTCCGTGCAGGCTAATTTCTTCTGAAGCTCTTTAATCCTACATTTCAGGCTGCCAAACAACATAATGTTATTCCTCTTTACTTTTCTCTGTTATGGTGTCACTCAGGTCATATCTCGTTTCTCTTATTTGCCATATTAAGTTTCTCCATGCCATAAACTCCGGGGGCGAGGACAGCTGAGCCGTGAATAAATAGGGGCATGGTATTTAAATGACA
This sequence comes from Labrus bergylta, assembly GCF_963930695.1. Lineage (NCBI taxonomy): Eukaryota > Metazoa > Chordata > Actinopteri > Labriformes > Labridae > Labrus > Labrus bergylta. Next base: position 4,806,204 of record NC_089212.1, on the reverse strand, counting down.
ATCGTTTCCAGCCGCCACACTTATCAACACCCGGTCTTGCGTACGCTGTGATCAGCCAGATACGTACGTTTCATAGGTCCCACGTGGACCCTGTCGTACGATGATTTCTACACCCAAATCTGCGCTGGTTTCTACACCAGATTGATAAGTGAGGGCCATTGTGATTTACCAAGCCTGACAAAACTGCTGTGATTGTGACGGTGTCTGTATTTATCACCTTTTTGAAAGGAAGGTGCTAATCCAAGAGCCCAGTGTTACGCACAACAGGTTGCTATTATTGTAGTGTAGCCGTTATCAGCAGCCACGTTTACAACTCTCTTCCTGCAGGACTCAGGACTGTGGATTAACATTACTTTTACCAAGGAACAAAGGAACTGATCAATGATTTAAGTCTCCCTCTCAGACAGGATGTTATGAACTTTTACAACACCTGGAATAAACAATCGAGCAGAAACAGAACACTCTGCTATCTACGAATTGACCCCAAAGACATGAACTGTGACCGAAACCAGTCTCTGCAAAGTCGTAAAATTGACCATCTGTTGAAGGACTTCTGAAGAACTGAATTAAACCACAGCTTTCAATTCTGCATCAAATGAAAATGTATGTCTTTCTTCATCTAGATATTTGTAATTGTCACATTGAATGTATTATAATCATCTTTTTAAACTCAAAATCTGATCTTCAGAATAGGAATAAGAGTTATATTATGTTTAATAGGAATTTGACGTGGAGCGCTATTGCCATCTAGTGTTAGAATATCCATGAATACGTAACCTTCATAATTATACATTTAGACGTGTTATAAAGCATACTCTTTGATATTAGCTATAGAAGGTTTTATTTAAAGACACCAATTTCTTTTTCTACTTTATTAATATGTCTTATTAAGAATGTTGACTGTATAACATGTTTTTGTTCACCTACAGGCTGGGATTAACTGAGGATGTTCCCAGATGGTGTGATTTTCATCTCAACATGAATCTGATAGAAATGTTTGTCTAAATATATGACGTGAACCTACATCAACGTGGATCTGATAGAAATAATGAAATGAATGTATGGTGACGTATATATGTTTAGATTCTTATTCTTAATCTTATTGAGTAAACTCGGTTTAGTTTAAACAATTGTCCTCCGGTCAGAATGGGAGTCACCCGTGGGCGGCACCCCTCTTTGCCTGCAGACCCCCCCTCCTCCCATCCAGGTGATAAGAGTTCACACTCAGCTGAGATCTTGGGTTCTTCTTAGTTTTGGTTTCTTGAAGTTTAGAGCTTCAGCTCTTACTCTCTTCTCTTCTGACTTCGGTCCGAATCACTTCTTTTAAGTTTGTGCCGTAGAGACGAGTCTCTGCCAAACTTTCTTTTTCACGCAAATTTTTGGAAACATCAATTCTTTCTGGCTCAAGCAAGGTTTTTGAACTTTCTTCTCCGAAGTCTTTGCTCTTCAATTTTGAACGCCAATTCCTTAATTTGGATTCATCAAGATGGCCATCCGGTTAATCTGAATTGGAAATCGACGTATCAAAAGGCTCTTTAATATTTTTCCTGTAGGATCCTCTTGGAGCTTCTGAGACGACAGCTGAATCGACGTACAATCTCCATCCCAGCTGCATACTCCGACCAAGTTGTTAAGGCATCTAATCTGGCCTGTGGACCTCTCTGGGCCTGAAAAGAACCGCTTGCCAGAGACTGAAACGCGGGACCAGCCGACGGAGCTCAATTGAACACATCTCACGGTAAGACTGCTGGTGGCAAGGGGTGTTGGAAGATTGAGTCTTGAGTCGTGTCTATTCAGAGCCCTCCTTTAAATCCAAATAGAATCCCAAAATTCCTTTATCAACTTTTTCTTTTTGACCATTTTCTGATTAAGTCATTCAGACAAGCAGGAGGTGTCCTCTGTGGCACGAGCGCTGAGGCGCGACACTCGGGCCATTTTCGCGCACACCAGACAGCTGGTCAGTCTGGTCTGGCAATGGCCACTAATGCCCTGGCAAGAGGGATGGAAGCTGGGGTAAAAGCACTTGTGAGGTCTCCTCATGTTCTCTATATAATGCTTCTTTCTCATTTCTGCCAAGACTTATTCAGGAATTTTGTCAAGCTGATCAAACAGTCTAAACATACGGCGCTCTATACTGGTCATTTTCTCCAAAGTGTCGAGAGTGTTAAACCGAGTATCTACTATGGTGCGATACACATCAGTCACCCTCAAACCCAGAGCTTCCAGCAAGAGATCCTGGTCATCTTTAGGTATTGAATCATGGAGATGAACCTTGCGTTTGAGTTGGGCACCTCTTTCTTTATATCTCTTGATTTGATCCTTTACTTCATTTAGCTCAGAGTTTAGCTTCTCTTCTTCCACATTAAATGCATTTACAGTTTTCTCTGTTTGCAGACGAAACTCCTTCAGCATTTCGTTGTTTCTGGTGACGCTCTGACACAGGACTAGGTGTAGCTTGACCAGCTGCTGGCTCTGATCCACAATCTGCTTGGGATCAGATAGCATTTTCTTTCATTTCTGGTCAAGTTCCTAGCTGTCACCATCCAGTTCAGAATTTTTTTTTTTGGCCATGGACTGTCCAGGCATCTCCCCACCAAGGCTGCACATAGCCTTGGACTGAGTCAAGAAATTGATTACAATTTTTTTGTACTTATCATATTTACGCATGATTTCTTCAGTCTGTTCCAATTCATTGTTAATGTTCGCTATTTTGTCATGTAAGTCCTCACTTATCGCGTTTAAATCCTCTTTTGAATTGTGCGCTCTATCAAAGTCCAAGTTGGCTTTTGCAAGTCTTTCCTCAGCTCTGTTGAGTGACTCCCTGTGCCGATTTTTAATACGATCAAGCCGCTGCTCAAGCTGTGACACATCCTGCTCCTTTGCTTCTATAGCTTTGTGAAACTTCTTAATCTCACATATTTTTATCACCAGAGATGCCAAAATTATGGCTCTCTTCTTTTCGATAGAGAGAAATTCCTTTCTCCATTGTGTTTGTTATTCTATAAAACTCAATCGCACCTGACAAAATAATAGACTTTGAACTAGGATGAGGTTTGTTTCACTCCTGTTTGTTGTCTCTGTGGCTGTGGTAGCTATGTGTTTCTAGACGTTTGTGTGTTCTAGCACACAAATAACAGGCTGGCAGTGACATCACAACTAACTCTCTAAGTCATGACTGTTTCCAATGAGTGAGAAACTCCAGTCCCACTGGCTTTGTTGATATAGAAGCAATGTTTATCTAGCCGGCCCGGCCGCCCCCTCCTTTAGGCCTGCCCCTTGTGTATAAAAGCGCAGCCGCAGACCACCCCTACACCGAGGGAAGAAGTGTTACAAATGGTGGACTCCAGTGCGAAGCGTACGACGGAAGACCTTCCACGGGCTGGTCCCCCACCTAAAAAATAACGGTCTTTTGCTAGAACAGCAGCAGACAAAGACCGGAGTAGAACTAGAATCAACATTGGGCTGGCTTTTCCACGATGGAGAGCCCTACACTCAACGAAGGGGCTCAAACACGACTCTGAGCTGGGATGGCTTTTCCACAATGGAGGGCCCTACGCTCAACGAAGGGGCTCGAACACGACTCTGAGCTGGGATGGCTTTTCCACGATGGAGAGCCCTACACTCAACGAAGGGGCTCGAACACGACTCTGAGCTGGGATGGCTTTTCCACGATGGAGGGCCCTACGCTCAACGAAGGGGCTTGAACTCGACTCTGAGCTGGGATGGCTTTTCCACGATGGAGGGCTCTACGCTTAACGAAGGGGCTCGAACACGACTCTGAGCTGGCGTTGCTTCTCCTGGATGCGTAAGTACCCCGATAGATTTCTACTGGTCCAGGAATAATGGCTTGCTGTAAATAAATAAACAATTAAAAATGAATGTACTTACTACAATGATTTAATAATTTAATGATTAAGCTTCCAGTGTTAATTTTCTGTAATAGGTGAGAGTTAATACACTGCACTGTATGCAAGTGCATTTAGACACTAAATTAAATTTGTGTAAATAAGTAGTTTTTAGGGTACCTGTGTGAGTGTAAATAAATTATAAAAACGTGTGTTGTCTCTGCAAGTGGTCTTTGGGTTACTTGCCTTTACATAACAATAATTCATAACTAAAACAACAAGGCATATTGATTAGATGTAAATTGTCTTTGTCATTGCAGAAAACATCATGTACACCACAGCAAGCACCCGTCTTGACAGATAGCATCCTCAACATGCTCGTCGCTGACATGAGGCCTCTGACGATGTTGAAAATGAAGCTGTAACTTCACTACAATGATCCCCACCTTGAACCCTGGCTACACTCTTCCCTCAAGGACCCATTTCACAAAGCTCATTTAGACGTCCAAGCAGTAACCTGTTGTTTTTGCACTTTTGTTTGCACTGTCAATGAACTTTTGAATAAACGCATGGAAATTCAAAATGTTATTTTTTTATCCGATTAATCGATTATTAAAATAATCGTTGGTGTTAGCAGCCCTAACACACACACACACACACACACACACACACACACACGCACACACACTAAAACATTCAAACCTAGGTGAGAAGGTGATTCATAGTGATAATGTTATTTTTGTATAAAGGTTTATAATGCATGGAGCTTAACTATTATTTATGTACAGCTCTGCTGTTTTTAATTGCTGTATACTAAACTGATTTATAATCCAGCTGCACATATCAGTAATCTGTTCAAATCAGGAAACATGAGTGTTGATATCAAAATGTTTATAACATGTTTAAACTGATGTTCTTGAGTCTTTAAATAAAATCATTAAAACAAGCTTAAAGGGTCTATATGTAACTTTCAAAAATACTGCGTTTGCAGAGATACCTCATGGCCGGTAGGTGAACTGCACCGGTAACCTGTTGCTCGCGCTCCCTCGCGTGCTCCTCATACGTGCTTGTACGTACCATAGACTGTAAATATTACTGGACAAACCCTGACGCGTCTGTGACATAGGCAGAAAATGAGTCCAATCGACGGCCGCATCCATATTGGATTTGCTGTCTCAACCTAACTTTGGATCAACCTAGTAACAGCAGTAAGGCGGGACTGTGGGCGGGACCAAAGTTCGCCGACCGACCGACGCGACCGACGAGCTTGACGCTAGCAGCCTAGCAGGCTACTTCACAGCCGTTCACAGCATAGCTAACAACTGCTCTATGTGCTACTGCTGTCCTTCTCCCACTCGTCCATAACTATAAACAGTAAGTTAACCTTAAACTTTTCTATAACACAGTTAAAACGAATTATCTTCAACCCAAATATATAATTAAAGTCTTAAAACTACACTTTAAAAAAATTATTACCGGTGGTTATTTGTCACAGCAGTGACTTTGTCCGCAGGCTACCTTGGGCTCTCACACAGACATTGACACCTACACTTCTTCTGTGCTGGATTATATCAACACCACCATCGACAGTGTTACAACATGGAAGCAGATCACCACGTACCCAAATCAGAAGCCATGGATGAACAAGGAGGTGCGTCTCCTGCTGAAGGCCCGCAACACCGCCTTCAGATCAGATGATGCAATGGCCTACAGCGTATCCAGGGCAAACCTGAGGAGGGGCATCATCAAGGCCAAGCACTGCTACAAGCTGAAGGTAGAGGAACACTTCTCCAACTCCGACCCCAGACGCATGTGGCAGGGCATCCAGGCCATCAGTGACTATAAACCCAGAAACTCCACCCCGATAACCACAGATGTCTCCTTCCTGAACGAGCTAAATCACTTTTATGCTCGTTTCGAAAGAGACAACAGAGAGACACAGACCACGAACAGACCTCCTGCAGACAACCAGCCCCTCTCACTCACCTCCACAGACGTCCACGCTGCACTGAGCCGGATCAACGCTCGAAAGGCTGCTGGTCCAGACGGCACCCCCGGGCGCGTGCTTAGAGCATGTGCGGAGCAGCTCACTGGGGTTTTTACGGACATCTTCAACCTGTCCCTCGCCCAAGCAGCTGTGCCAGCATGCTTCAAAGCCACCTCCATTGTCCCAGTGCCGAAACACTCCAGCCCGACAGGCCTGAACGACTACCGCCCTGTGGCACTCACACCCATCATGATGAAGTGCTTTGAGCGACTGGTCCTAGCACACCTGAAAAACTGCCTCCCACCCACACTGGACTCATACCAGTTTGCCTACCGCAGCAATAGGAGTACAGAGGATGCAGTCTCCACTGCGCTGCACTCTGTGCTCACTCATCTGGACAATAACAACACATACGCACGAATGCTGTTTGTTGATTTTAGCTCAGCATTCAACTCTGTCATCCCCTCCAAGTTAAACACTAAACTCGGAGACCTGGACTTCAACACCTCCCTCCGTCACTGGATAATGGACTTTCTGACCAACAGACCCCAGTATGTTAGGTCAGGACACACCTGCTCCACCACCATCACACTCAACACAGGCGTACCACAGGGCTGTGTGCTGAGCCCATTCCTCTACTCCCTCTTCACCCACGACTGCAGACCTGTACATGGATCCAACACCATCATCAAGTTTGCGGACGATACAGCGGTGATTGGCCTCATCAGCAACAACGATGACACGGCCTACAGGGAGGAGGTACAGCATCTGGCCGCCTGGTGTGCTGACAACAACCTGCTCCTCAACACCAGCAAGACGAAGGAGATCATCGTGGACTTCAGGAGAGAAAGAGGAAGCACGCACAACCCCATTCACATCAACGGGATGGCTGTTGAACGTGTCTCCAGCTTCAAGTTCCTGGGGACCCACATCACAGAGGACCTCTCCTGGTCCACTAACACCTCCAGTCTGGTTAAGAAGGCTCATCAACGCCTCTTTTTCCTGAGGACACTGAAGAGACACCACCTGTCTTCAGCTGTACTGATGAACTTCTACCGCTGTGTGATTGAGAGCATCCTGACCAGCAGTGTCTCAGTCTGGTACGGAAACTGCTCTGTCGCAGACCGTTTCTCTACTGAACTCTACCCCCCGAACTCTGAACTCTGTCTCTCTCTCTCTCTCCCTCTCTCTCTCCGCACCCTGCTGACCCCCCTTTCCCCTCCATATCACCTCACACCCATCATCCCCCCACCACTCCTCCTGGTCACACACACACATCTCTCATCCATCTGTATTATTGTATTATAGTATGTTCATATTATATCCATATTCTTTATATTATCTGTAAACTAGTATAACATGCTCACTGCATCTTAATCTGTATATTATTAGTATAGCATGCTCACTGCACCTTAATCTGTATATTATTAGTATAGCATGCTCACTGCATCTTAATCTGTATATTATTAGTATAGCATGCTCACTGCACCTTAATCTGTATATTATTAGTATAGCATGCTCACTGCATCTTAATCTGTACATTATAATCCCAAGAACACACTTATTTTGTAGCATTACTTATTTATAGCATTTATTTATATTTATTGCATCCCATTAATCCAGCCATCCAGATATACCTAATAATTCACTTTTTTTGTCTACGTCTGTAAATTTTGCAATTACTGTACATAGCACAGAATTACTGTACATAGTACAGACTCTTGCACTCAATTACTGTACATAGCACAGACTCTTGCACTTTCTGCTTATTTGCACTTCTGGTGAGATGCCAAACCTCATTTCGTTACTCTATACTTGTATATGTGTAATGACAATAAAGTTGAATCTCATCTCAACAAAACATTAGCAAAGTTGTAACATAAAATGTAAGAAACAGTTTGAGGCTAATCTTTACATTAAAATTCTCACATCGTGTTACAAATCATTACTTGGGTGTAATAACATGTTTAAAGTTTAGAAGTCTGTTTGAAAACCATAAAAGAAAGATATTTGGCGCTTTTTTTCTTTTCTTTTCGTTGTTGTTGATGAAACTACTGTTCGACATAAACTGTAAATAAACATGTGAGACATCCAGAAGAAATCAATATTACAAAGCATACAGTTCATGTTACTGTTCTGACAAAAAGAGGAATGTCTGTGTCTTATATTTACTGATGTCAGCAGTGATGATGGTGAACATGACAACTAAAAAATAAATATTTTATATTATTCATAAGATATTTATTTTCTATAGAATCCTCTGAAGTCATGGAGTCTGTGGCCAGTGATGGAGTGTCAGCTTCACCCGCCAAAACCTGTAAGTATTAGAATAAATTGTATTTTAAGACTGGCATCTATTATTATGAGCTGCAGCTACCTTGTTCAATATTATTCCTGCAGATGAGGCTAATAACAAAAAAAACAGCCTGAGCTGTCACATGTAGTTAACTGTACATTTTGTCTTGTCTGAGGCATTAATTGAACATTTTTGTATTTCTCCCTTAGACACCGTGTGGATTATTGGTGACAGCTGTGTCCGTCGAGGTGCCCAGAGAGCTGCAGAGACAGAGGGAAGGAACCTGGGCTTGAAGAACGTCAACATGAGTTGGTTCGGCTGGGGTGGACTTCGCTGGAAAGGCCTCCTTCCCTTCTTTGAAAACTCACTCTGAGGGAGGTCTCCCCCGGATGGCCTCATCATTCATTGTGGGGGCAACAGCATGGGACATGTCAGTGGTGTCGTGCTGGTCAATATGATGAAGGAGGACCTTCAGCAACTCCACGCACGACACCCTGGCATGAAGATCATGCTGTCTACCCTCACCCAGAGGTGCCAGTGGAGGCATGGCATCCATCCGGGGAAGATCGACAAATCTTGTAGGTTTGTCAACAGTGTTATGGCTACATTTGTTGGATCCATAAGCGGTGCGATGATTGAGCACCCTCAAATTAGACATGACAGTCCTGGGCTATTTTTGAAAGATGGAGTTCATTTCACATCTAGGGGAAATTATATATTTTTAAGTAATTTTGCTCATTGCCTTAAAGACCACTTCCAAATACAGTGAAACTCCACTGGAATTTGAAAGTGGCCTTTAGGACCTTTTTTTAGATGCCAAATTCATAGCCCACTGCCATGGCTAATGTTGAGTTTCTTTATACTTTTGTTAAACATCCGCTTCTGTAGCCATGACACTGTGTCCCTCCCCCCCCCCCCCCCCCCCAACCAACCACCCACCCACTCTTTGCAGCTCCCTGGGCTCATGATGGACATAGCTGTCACCATACATGTTATGTAAATATGAACGTTTGAAGCCTGAGTGAGTTCCTGTTCCTGCAGTCCCCGTCTGTTCCTGCAGTCCCCGTCTGTTCCTGCAGTCCCCGTCTGTTCCTGCAGTCCCCGTCTGTTCCTGCAGTCCCCGTCTGTTCCTGCAGTCCCCCGTCTGTTCCTGCAGTCCTGTCTGTTCCCGCAGTCCCATCGATGGACAATAACTATCACCCCTATTTGTTTTTGCACCAGGCTTGTTATTTATTTTGGTGGTTATTTATTTTTTATTAAAAAAGTATTCAATGTATATTCACTCCTTTGTCTCTACTTATGAGTATACATTTTCATTCTTTTTACCTTTTTTTTTTTTACCAAATAGTAATGCAGTTAATATCTGTTTGGGTAGTTAGAGTATTTAGCTTTATAATTAAAGACAACTAAATGTCCCTGACACCAGAGCTATAATAATTTTTAGAGCATCCCTTTTGTTACTTGCTTTAGATACAAAAATCCTTCCTTTATCTCTAATAATGTAAAGTGGAGAGATTTCTGCTCTTTCTGTTCCAATATGTGCCACAAGAAGTCCCCATATACAAATTCAAAACAATCAAAATCAAGATTCAACCAGAGTAAATTACATTAATTACGTGTGGTTAGAAAAATGTTTAAAAATCATTCAGAAATGTGGTCTTCCTAGATCAATATCACATAATATCGTCTAGTTTACCCATCTAAACTATACAAATGATGTGTTTTATCATTTATATTTATAAAATATATCAAAAAGAACCAATGTTTTACAGTTATAAGAGGTTAAGAAATGGAAACTAGTAGGAGACTTCTGATACGATTAGTACAAATTCTGGACCCAAAAGCACGACTCAGATAGGCAGGATAAAGTTACAAAAAGTTTATTCCAAATGTGACTCAAAAAGTGCAAGGGGAGGGGTAGTGCGAGGTTCCAAGTGGCGGTGTCCGTGATCCCAGAGTGGTGTCCCAAAAGCACAGGTGAGGTGAAGCAAAAAACACAAACAGCGATCTGACGCAAGGCAGAGAAGAAAAACGGGGTTAGCTACACAAGCTATCACAACGAGAACTAGTAATCACAGAGAAGCCAAGAGAGTACAATACCACGCGAGCTGGTGAAACAATCTGGCGGCGAGGTGAAGCAGAGGGAAGTCTTTGTAGTAGAGATCCTGATGACCAACGAGCTGCACCTGGTGCCGCCTGGGAACATGAACCCACCACACTCACACAGACAGGGGAGAGACACATGAGGATTAAACAGACAGGGAATGACAAACAACACCACTGTAGGAGCCATGTTTATGAAGTGCAAACACAAATTGTTCCAGCAGGTGTCGCCTTCAGGTTAAGGTGTACGCCACGCTATGAGGTAACAGGAGTGATTGTAAATGGACATGTCTGGATTACTGTTTGAACAGCTCACGTGACAGTGATCAAGACAACGATGGAATAAGAAATAAATATTCCTAAAGGAAGAAGATATATATATATAACATGGAATTCACAACAACAAAGCTAACATTAAAAACATAATAATTTTTTTGTTGAAACTAGTAATACCTTCAACCTTTGAACCATGCCTTGCTTGTCACACTTGCGAGGTTGTTGAAACACAACTCCCTGGTGTCCTACATCCTACATGAGAGAGAAAATGAGAGGTTAAAACTCTGGTTTTAAACATGCAGTATGGCCTGTCTTGGTTGAAAGCCCACTCACCACGACAAGGTGCAGGCCAAGAGTAGGAACATATAACACGGGACAAACACACAAGACACTATACAGCACAGGACATGTGAAAATGAAAAGCAAGAATACAACAACAATGCAAAAGTTACGTACTATTACTGAACCCGAGGGTGAGCAATGGGGACAAAATTAACCACAAAATAAATCAGGAAGTATGTTTATCTACCTTATAACAACTATGTAACAATAACAATTTCCAAAAACCCTCAGCAAAATTAACAATCAATTCAAAATACATAACTTAAATATTAATATATAACATTTTTATCAAACTTGGAGATCCAAAAATGTGTTGGTGAACTCTATAATACAAATCAGAAAATTGAACATACAGTACATTTGAACATCTTGAAGTTTTTTTTGTTGTTTTACGTAAATTCTATAATATGTATTTTTTGTAGACATTTTAAATTTTAAGTAAACTTTTAATTGGACAAACAATTCCATAAACTATGTACATAATAACTACAATGAATCTGACACTGAAAATGATTAACAGATCAACATCATCTTAGGTCCCGTTCATGCAGACTCTAAAAGACATTGACCAGTCATTCATGTGTTCAGTTTTTATCTGACATTGGCTTTAAGTAGTGGTGAGGTGAGGTTTCTCTTTAAAGGCTCTATGTACAGTTTTGAGAATTCTATTTTCATTATGTCTTGAAGTAGCATCCCAGTAGATTTTTAATAGAAAAGTTGGGCCCCGTTCATGCAGACTCCAACTGATAATCATCTATGTAATCGGTGGGTTTTTCTGAGAAAAAAGAAAGAAAGTCTTTTCACTAAGAACTAAGGCCCCGTACATGCAGGCTCTAAGTTCAATTATTGTTTTAATTCCAGCTCTGTACATTCAAGATTTCTGCTCACTTGTGACAACATGTGCACTTTCTAAACGGCAGACATTGAAAGTTACTTGTGCCCCGTTCATGCAGGCTCCAAGTAACAGTTTCAATGTTGTTCTATAGCATTATTATACTTACCATTTCCCATGTTGCAAGAAAAACATCAAAAAGGAGTTGGCCACATTCTGATATGCAGGAAATAGAATTTGTTGTACAATTAGAGAACCATATACACAAATATACATATATATATAGACATAAAGAGATGCAGGTAGAAGAACATACTGTACAGATATAGAAACATACATAAAAATATATACACATACAAATATGCACATATAAACAAAGAGAAGCAGGTAGAAGAACATACTGTACAGTAATAGAAACATACATATAAATATATACACATATGTACAATATCAAAATATATATTAACTTATGTACTTTAACCACACACAGAAGTGACCAAACACCTTTTATTTAATCTCCATAAAAATGGATTAATTTAGTAAGCTTTCTGCGAACCACTTTACCTTCCTTTATTTTTTCTGCCTCTCTTCTTGCTATGTGGTTCAGTCGAACTTTGCAGTACCATGCACTAGCCATCCTTACCAAAACATGGACATGGTTGGCTTCAACACACATGTCAAACATGTGGCTGTGCAGCTGGGGAAAGAGATTCTTCTCTGAACAATCTGCAAGAACCTGGGTGACAATTGCTGCAGTTGTTCCTCTTCCCAGTGGAGGCTTGCCCTCATTGATTTTTAGAAGCCTCTGAAAGCGTCTTTCAGTAGCTTGGCAAACTGCAGTGATGTCCGGTGATGGTTTCTGGAGGCCACCTCTGTTCTTCAAAGTAATGAAATGGTGAACTGAGTCATCTGAGGTCAGTGCTTGTGAGCAAGCCATGCATGTTATCTTCTGTTTCATCTTCTTGACGATGAAGCCTGTGATGTAAGAAATTGCTGCGTCTTTGTACTCAGATAGACTGTCAACGTCTGGAAGGTCAGACAGACTGTCATCCTCAGGCACAAGCACTTCAACTGGCTTCACATCCAACCTGCGCGCAACATTCACAGTCGCGGGTGTTGAATCAAGGATGGTTGTGTTGTCACGAAGGAGACAGTTACCTGTGCCTCTTTTTACCTGATGCCTTACAAGGAGGCACTTATAAGCTCCTCTAAACTGCCTCACATTGGGGTTGTTGTTAAATCCGCCACGTGCTCTGATTGCAGAGAAGAACAGCTCCAAGTGGTCCTGGCTGAGTTTGTATGTCAGAAGGTATCGGCATGGGGCTGCTGGCTGCTCTACCAGATCTTCATAGATGCCCATCACACTTCTTGCACAAGCAATGAAACCATAAATGGCAGTTCTCTTCTGTGTAGAGTGCACATGTACAAGTGTGTTGTCTCTTCCTGTCATTCTGAGCCCACAAAGGAGTGACTCTGCTTCATCTAAAATGGCCTTGGCATGGTGTTTGTTTGCTGGCTTCAGGGGGGCTTTAAATCCCTTTCCAAGTGGGTTCCTGCTGTTAAGGACATCAAAAGCAGCATCAATGGTGCGCAAGAATTGAACAGTGGCTGAATATCCAAAGAACTGGGGATATTTAAGACCCCTCTCACAATACTCAATGGCATCAGCCACACTGCTGCTGAAGAGTTGGGCTGCAAGATGTACCTTCATTTTTTGATTGCGCCACTGAATATGTGCCATCTTCAGTTTGTTGCCAAGGCACAAACCCTCCTTCTCCTGAAGCTTGTTGAGCTCCTTGATGTACTGCCATCTTATCTGCTGGCCATCTTCTCTCACCAGAACCTCGACTGTTGAAAAGACATTCCGAAGAAGCTTGAGCATGTGACATGGATCCAAGAGAACATGGACTTTTTGTGTAAGATCTTCAGGATGGAAAAAGAAGGGTTTCATGTCCACGAGGTCCAACTTGGCACCAAGCTCTTTGACCATTGCAAAGTTTTGAGATGGTCCATCACATGTCAATGAGACAACCCTAACACCGATTTCATAAAGCCTAACTAGGCTCTCTCGGACAATGTTTGCTCTCTCTTGTCCGGTCATGCTGTTGATGAGGAAGTAAGCAATGGGGATCTTCCAAGACGCATTAACTGCAACAACCATGAGGACCAATGCTTGTGTTGCAATTACGTTTTCAATTTCACCAGCTCCGTTGTCAACATAGCCGTGAATTTGGTCCCCCCCAAACTCAGTCTGCTTATGAATGTACATTTCATCCATCATCAATGAGCAAACTATGTCCTTACCTAATCCTTTCTGATCAGCAACATGACTTTTTAAAGCTGTGAAAGAAGCAACAGTAAATCCAGGATCTGCAGTGATGCTACTATACCACTTTCTTATGGTTTGTGGATGAGGCAAAGCCAAAAGAAATTTCTCTCTGACATAGTCATAGGCTTTCGGAGAGTAGAAGTGCAGTGTTGTGGCGAATTGTTTCAGATTCTCTGAAAACACAGACTTCTTCTTTTTTAGTCTTTGAAAGATCTCTCTTGGAACATCTTCGAGATCAGAAAGAAGAGAGGCACATTCCGATGAAATTAGAAGTTTCTTCTGAAGCACTTTGACTAAACCTTTCATTGAAGAAACTTTTGCCTTCAATCTTCTTGTGTGCTGGACTTTCAACCTCAGCTTTTTTCGAGCTGCACAGAGCTTTATCTCTGTAGCAGAAGCCATCCTCTTCAGTGTTCTTGGAGAATGAGAAACACCGTAAGAGTGATCACCCTGAGATACGGCCATCAGATCAAAACTTAGCTGTTTTGGCCTAATGTAACAGTGATCTAATGCTGTCCAATTTTTACTCTGATGTATGGGTTGATTGCTGCTACCTAGACCAACATCTTCCCCTGCATTCACTGTCAGCGTAATGTCATCATGAATGACATCTTGAGCAACAAAGGCTTCTTGGGGTGTGTCTTCCATCATGACATTGCTGTGATCAGCAATGAGATTTACGGCACTGCTAACATAACCTACATCTGAAACCTCCTCACCGCTACTCAGAACAACCATGCCATTGTCACTTACCTTATTTGCACTTACCACCAAGCATTTTCCTCCTGGCACTTCTTCCTCTGGGAAGTGGAAAATGGTAGGCACAGCAGTGTTCTTTAGACATTTCCTCCCCTATTAAAAAGTAAAAAGAAAAGGGAAAAAATTAGTTAGACAGAAAATAGCAGTTATCCATTAAATCCATTTTGTGTTAATTTACTGTATTCATCTGTGTTGCACTTACACTGTGCAATTAAGCAGTTTATTGTGGATAGTACTTCATCAGTTTAAATCAATACATTTCTTTGTTAATAATAATATTTAAAATATCTCCATACCCTGGAATCAGTGCCAATGTGACAGCTTTCAAAGTGTTCACTGCATAGACGAGAAGCCTTGTTGGGAGTCCAGTTCTGTCTTCTCAGGTTGAGCATCCACTGCTCCAGCCTATCTGAATCACCTAGAGGAAAACTATTTACAGGCAAAATGTGTTAACACATATGTCAGTCTATCTTATTCACATACATCAACATGGCTGTATTCTTAAAACTATTTATTGTACATATTGCTTTACTGTATATGTAATTTTCATTCTGTATGTTATTTATATATATATATATATATATTACTACTGCTATATTCTTTGTAAGAGCATCCATATCGATTAAGAACGCTTCATTTGTAGGAGCACCGAGAGTGCTGTTCCGTCGCGGCAAGAGGAGACAAAAAAGTCAAAAATATTTAGAGCCTCTGGCATTGAACTGATTATTGATTGAAGTTTATGTTTCATATCTCTCTACCTCTGTGCGTAATGGCACACTTGGCACAGCTTCAATATATAGCTGATCTCTACCCGTCGAGTTGTTCTTGTTATCGCATGTTTATGTTATAAAAATCATGACAGAAAATATAATTTTCAGTTTGTGGGCTGTCGAAATGAACATCAACCAAAAAAATAATCTCAAAATTAACAATGACATATTACATTATTATTGGAAAGTACGAACGCAGAATTAATATCCAAAGTTTATTTATAAATTTCGACATTTATGTTGAGTATAGCATTCATCATAACGTCAGGTAATCATATTCAAAGTCTGTGGTTAACCACCGAGGTGAACCTTTAGCTTCACACAAAGTCATTCTTTTCAACATCTTAACAACTAAAATTTCTAACTCTTTGGAATTACTTTTTTCCCCAATTAAATAATGCTGGCTAGAGATGTTAACTTTAGCATCTTTGGCATGAATGGGAGATCGGCTAAACCATTGACCGTAAATAATGGGCTACACTGAGGCCAATTGTACAGTTAGCCGGCTGGTTTACAAGCTAATGCTAAACAAGCTAGCCCCGCAAAAATAGACAGACACCTGACAGAGTATTCAATAAATATATAACACTACTATATTACTCACCGAAAAAACTGCAGAATCGACTTCTTGGATGGTCTGTTACTACAATTAACCGCACAGCAAGACATATTCGTTGTTAGATATTTGCTAAACAAACACTCCAAACGAAGAAAAAAAGATGAAGAAAGCTAACGGTTCAAGGTCGGGAACGGGATGAAGCCGAATTAAGCTAGTGTTGAGTACCTAGCTCCTGCTCCTGACGCGACCATGGACGCGTCAGACAGATGCGGCGCGCAGAGCTGTCAATCAAACTGTCACAATCCTAATATGGGCATAGTCGTTTTTCTTAATAAAAAACAATCCGATGAGTTATAAAAAAATTCACCCCCCCACAGTGTGAGGAGAAGGGGCCGTCAACTTCTCAGATATATCTCGTTTTTTGAACCAGGCTGTAAACATGGTGATTCCTGTGGTAAAAACGGGCTTTTTTTGGCTGTGGGCCTATGGCACTTCCGGCGCTTCTGCAGCCAGCCTCGAGCGGAACCTCGAGGAACTGCAGTTTTTTGTACTTCCGCATAGGCTTCATTTTTCAAGACCGGAGGTTGCCCCTTGGTACGTACACAAACAAGCATCATCATCATCATCATCATCATCATCGGCTGTGAAAAACTGGAAATTTATATTACAGAGGAGGTAAGTGGTCATACACATGTGAAAGTCTGTGAAGGAGTCTGTGTGTCTGTATTCAGTCTCCATCCTACAAACGACAGTCTCTGCACGCACTGGCTGAGAGCAGGAGTGTGTGATGAGTTTGTCCGCCTTTGAAAGCTCTTAGGGTGGATAGAAGTGTGTGGAAGTCGGCCTCTGGCTGTGGAGGTGAAGACCGGAAGGGTGTGATGAGTTTGTACTGTTGATCTCTGTAAGTGGAGTGAGGAGGACATTGAGAATGTGCATAAAATGTCACTTCCTGGAGCTTTCACAGAAAATACGACCCGGGTAAAAAATGTATACGATTTTTTTTTTTTTTTTTTTTTATACAAAAAACGATTTATTCATGTAAAAAGTTACCTTTTAAAGCCCCTTTAAGTTAATTATTTTGACTTGTTAAGAACCACGTTGATTTTTTAAATGTTTATATTAAAGGTGATACCATTGGACAAAGAGATGTTCATGTAAAAGAAACATGTTGGAGTCTCTGAGAGACATGAACAAGCTGAAGGAAGCACTGTCCAGTATGAACACAGAACCAAAAGCAACAAGTCCAGAGGGAGTTTGATTTTTGATTTCATTACTCAACGCTATTTTTTAGAAACAATATATTTGATATCTGCTATAATGTTTAAAATGTTGCATACAATACCTTTAAAGTTACTCCTGTTGAAAGACACAAGGGTGTGTCAGGTAGTAACTTTGTTAAGCAGCAAATATTTTGATTTTTTCCTTTATTTTTCCACAGATTTTGTAGGAGCACCGTAGCTGTTGTGTGTCTGGTGAGCTGGAGGTTCAGAGGGCCTCATAAAAAGTCTGCTTAGGGCTTAGGGAGCATTTTTGGCTGCAGCTTGTAAACAGAGCCCTCTCCTCTTGGGGCTGATCGTCCCCAGAAGTGCACACTCACTGCAGGATGTAGTGTGTACTGCTTGTACTTACACTGTAAGCTACCGCACGCTAGCACAAGCTAACTACCGGTGTTTGTTGGCACCTGCCTGTCCAACAGAAAGCAGGCCAACTCCCAATGTTCACCATCATTTTGGAACGAACTTTATCCCCTTTTGCGGTTTGAATCACGTCCAAATTGCTGAATCGTGTCCACTCCTAAATTCACCTGAGCTGTCATTGGCTGGAGATAACACACCAGCGACCTACCCAGAAACATCCCGAGTCAACCAAAACATCAAAATCTTCCCTACAGACACTACAGTCTCCACCACACGTGGATGGAGGCCCAGAAGTGATGATTGAGTGACATTATTTCTTTATTAAGTGTATATTCTGTTTTTTCCAGAAAAACCTCCTGACTCTGCCTTTAAGCTGGATGTTCACTCCACACTCAACTAACGTTGAAACTTGTTGATTTGCAGCTTCAGTCATGTCAGTGTTTGTCTGCCCCACAGGGATGTAAGGTTCATTGTAATGAATATATTGTCACATCTAAACTGACCAAAATATTGTTTCAGAGATGAAGTTTTAACTTCATGTGAGCAGTCAGTGGAAAGCTTTTATCTTAATGCAGTGTGTTTGTCTCTCAAGCCTTGTTGTCTTTAAAACAGACAAACAGCTGAGAGTAACTTCTGTTAATGGACAAAGAGCAACAAAAAAGTTCTGCAAAATATGACAAGGCAGGATGATCAGGTTATAACTAAAAACTACATTCTTAATGTACAGCTGGTGTAAAGAAACAACGGTGACATCTAGTGGTCAAATCATCAACTACAGCACAAGGCTTTAAAACACTTGACAATCATTTCTGAGGGATGTAATCTCCAGTGGGAACTAACCTATGCTTGGATTTATGCAGAGCTGGTGCAACCCATTGCTGATTTGTTTTTTCTTTTTAAGATTATTTTTCAGCCTTTTTGTCTTTATTGGACAGGGAAAGCTGAGAAGAGATTGGAAATACAGGATAGAGAAGGGAGTGACGTTCAACAAATGGTAATGGTCAGGAGTCAAACAGGCTTTGAGGACTTTGTGACCTCAGTACGTGGGACTTCTGCTCTACCAACCGAGCTAAATCAGCGCCCCACCACAGCTGATTTTAATCGATGCTTTCATGTGCTGTTGGGGGACATTATACCACTCTTAATCCAAAATTACCAACCCTGCCTTTAATTCGGAAAAACTGAACAGATTTTTTCTGATGAATGAGATATCTATGTCATTAATTCAGAAGAACCGGGAAGATTTTTATTTTCTCAAGTGAAAGCCATATCTTTATTTTTTTTCCCCTCAAAACACACACAAGTTGATTATTAAAATTGAATGCATGTATTATAACTTGATGAATTAGGTGGTGTGTAACTCATTACTATGACCACTGAATGGAAGTGAACACTCATCCCATTAAGTGCTAAAGAGAGTGAAGACAGAGGAACAGAGGGTATTATGGTTTAAAAACTACATATTTCATATCAAATCTATTAAATAATCTTTCATATAAACATTTAAAAAAATCAAAGTTCTTAACAATTCAAAATTACTAACTTAAGCTTGTTTTAATGATTTTATTTAAAGACTCAAGAACATCAGTTATATGAAACATTTTGATATCAACACTCATGTTTCCTGATTTGAACAGATTACTGATATGTGCAGCTGGATTATAAATCAGTTTAGTATACAGCACTTAAAAACAAAATAATAGTTAAGCTCCATGCATTATAAACCTTTATACAAAAATAACATTATCACTATGAAGACGATCAATAGGCATGTTTCAATGTGATTTAATGCTAAAAGTTATTCAGTAATACAGACATTTAAAAACAAATTGTTTTAAATGGGATTGGATGTAAGAAGAAAATGAAAAAACATGAAGCACATTCTCTAAAATGGGCAGCTGAAAGTCAAAAGTTGATTCATATAAACAACATTTAAGGATGAGATGAATCACATAGATCAATAATGTGAGAAGCATTGTGCTGCAGCTAGACTTACTCAGTCTGCATTTCTCTTTTTCTAGCTGGTTATTTCTAACTTCTACATTTTCACTGTAGTCAGTTCTTCATATTAATGTTTTCATTTACAAACTAATTTAATTTAATCGTGGTTTTTCTCTTTTTAACATCTTATTTTCAATTAATAAATCAAAATGTACACATTGTTTTGACAGCACAAATAAGTACTGAATGCTATTTCCTTAACAATATCACCCTGTGGTGTTCAAGTGCAGACCCTGGTAAATACTTTCTCTGCATCGTCAGCGAGCATGTCGAGGATCATGTTAAGACTGCTGTAGGTAAAGGTAAAAGAGAGGCCCATTGATACTGGGATTCCAAGTATTGGAATGAATCTGAACCCTTCCTCTGCTGCCAGTAATGCAGCTAAACTGCCGAATTGAACCAACAACCTCAGTAAAAGTTGAGAAGTTAATTCTGTTGCTATCAGAGGTGACATGATGACTTCCTTCAATTCCTCATAAGGAACACCTGAGTAGTTTGCCATTCTCTTCAGTGATGGGATGTCAAGACCAAACCCCAAAACATATGTTGTGACAACACTGACCAGCAAGGCTGTATCAACAGCAACAGAAACCCCCGGAACTGGCACAGCTCCTACAGCTGCAGATAGAGTAGCAAAGTATTTGACCTTTGCTTGGAAAGCCTTTTTCTTTTTTTTGATCATGTCCAGACTGATATTGGGCATGGCAAGCAGAAAGGCTTCCTTCTTGAGTTCAGGAAGTTCTTCCTTCAGTGTCTCCACTAACAGAGGGAAATCATACAGTGTCAGGTCAAAGCTGGACACCAAGAAGACCTGAGGAGACTGGAGACCTTGATCCTGAAGACCTGTGTCAGGGAAAATAAGTTATTCAGGGACAGTTCATTCTTAGATCAGCAAATTAGATTTATTGCCAAGAAGAATTGTTACAACAAAGAAATAATCTACCAAACAAATGTACCTTACTTTTTTTGGGATGTTTATATATATACAGTAAATATAGATAGAGAGAAAATAATACTCAAAGTTAATGACAGCATTAATGTCAAAAGAACATTCTAAGCACTGAGGTAAATCAGTTTATTATTTAATTATTTCTTAAAGGATACATCACCTACCCTGAATGCAGTTTTTCCTGATTTGTATCAGGGTCCTTTCTTCATTGAACTCTTTCTGACTTCTTTTCTCATTACGTATGTTATCATCAATCTTTGAGCGAACAAAGTAGAACTTCTTCTCCATCTTTTGAATCTCCTTAGCCAGCTTCAGATCATTTTCTTTGAAGCGATCAGCTGAGATGATGATGAAGAAGTCAAACTTTTTAAATTCAACCTCCTTCAGGTACTTAGCAGCAGGAAAATTGGGGCTGCCGATACCAGGAAGATCAGAGAATATCACATTGGGATAGTTTGGATGGAGGTACGGTGTGACCTCCATGGTGGTTTCTACACAACCAGTACGAGCAGCTTTCTCATCCTTGTTGTCTATACCTCTAATGGCATTAACAAAGGAGGATTTACCAGAGCCAGTCTTTCCTGTGACAGCAATATTTAGAGGAACATTTTGCTCCTTATCCAAATACTTCTGAATCTTTGCACGAGCTAAGTCTTGATCATTTTTCTCCAGAGCTTCTTTAATTTTTGTATCTATTTGTTGACCACCAGATTGATTCCCCATTGTGCTTCTGGAAAACTGGAATAAAAGAGATGTTATAAAGTCACTATAATCCTCTGACAAATAAAAGTGAATGTAAGACTACAATAATAAACATCATGCACAAAGAAACTATGATGGTAGAAAACACTTAGTAAGTCAAGTACAGCAGCACATGAAGCTTTTCTCTGCATAAAGTCAGAGATTCAATTCTGCCAAGACAGGAAGGGGACTGTGTGAAAATAAAAAATCGGAAACTTGATCTTCCCTGCAGGCTGGAGTTGATTTAAGTCAAGATTTAACTGTTATCACAGTGCTAAGTACGGCTCTGACCAAAAAGACTTTACAATCTGTTAATGAATATAACATCAAACACACAAATGATCTTCAAATATGAATGTTTGTCCCCAGCTCACACCAAATACATCTCACAATGAGCAAAGTGCTGTGTTAATTTATTAATCTGTTTATTTGTCAGGGACATTACATGTAAGCATTGTTAAATCTAATTAAAGTGCAACAGATGTAATGTATCTAGGACTTCTAGACATGGCTAATTTGCAGTCCTTGTTCCGGGTTAGGCTTTGAAGAAATAACACAGATGATACACCAACACAGTAAAATAGACATACAAACTGACATTTGCAGCAGATAAAGATGCATAACAACAAACAGTAAAGCAGACATAGACACGCAGATTGAAAATAATTACTAACTAAACACATATTTTATGCTATACTCACCAGATCAAAAGGTCACTGTACGAGTTGTTATCTTTAAGTGCAGACGCGAAGAAGCATAGAAACAGGAGAAAAGTTTATCAGTCTTGGTCAGCAACCAATCAAAAGTCTTTCTGTGAGTTCAGGACCACCCTTATTTTTAAAGCAGCTGACTTTTAAGAAACATGCTGATTTACAGGAACAGTAGAAGATGCATGCTCTCATGCCTTCTGCAGGTTTATAATAGCGCAAATCTTTATTGTGGCTGATGCTAGAAATCCTCCTTTTCTACATCTTTAGTTTTCATCAAAGCTTTGTCTGTTCAAAAACTAGTGTTTTTTTGGGAGCCCTTATTGTGTGATATCTTCAGCTTTCAACAGCACTAATAATGGTGAATAATATCAGAAGCATGGGGATGTTTCAGCAGTTCTGAAAAAAAATTTGTTTTAGGTTTTTACTAATTTACAAATGTTATTTTTCATGGCAAAAGCTTTCACTTTGATTTCGTACTTCTTAGATTCTCTCCTCAGGTTTATTGAGAGGACAGGAAATCACTCCATGGGAAAGGGAACAAGCACATAAGATTGTGGTGAGACGTCCTCGTGTCTGAGGTGTTGCATGCAGAAGTTTCTGTGACTGATGATTGCAGCAGCGGTCAACTGGCTGTTTTTTTGTGTCTACAAAAGTTATAATACGTGCTCACTAAGGTGAAACGTTTTAATGACACCGCGCAAAAAAAGGAAAACTCACCACACCAACTCATGACAGTAGGCTACTTCTCAAAGTGTGGGAACGTTTAGTGAGCTGTTTCTCACCTAGGTTTGAATGTTTTAGTGTGTGTGTTGTAAATATGTTTATGTAGTAGTTTTTCTGTAGCTTTGTTCATGTGTGTGTGTCTGTATTGTGTGTGTTCAGGTTCGTCTGGTTGTCCTCAGCTTCTAACAGGCTGTGATACACTGTGCAGCTCTAATCTCACATTTTGGTTTTATTCCCAGCAGATACGAGAGTTTGTGTGTTCAAATTCAGGATGTACGTGTGTAATTTTCACTTTAATAAAGTGCTTAAAAAAATAGAATGTACCTGAAATCAGGGCGGCAGTAGCTCAGTGTGGAGGGACTTGGGTTGGAAATCAGAGGGTCGCCAGTTTCCGGAACAAGTCTGGAAATTGGTCTGGTAGCTGGAGAGGTACCAGTCCACTTCCTAAAAACTGTTCAGGTGCCCTTGAGCAAGGCACCAAACCCCAAAACTGCTCTGGAGTGCTCACTGTGGGCAGCCCCCTCACTCTGAGACCTCTCCATTAGTGCATGTTCATATGATCCTGTTTGTGCATCTTTGTGTATTTCAGCAAAGGACTGTGATGTCACAAGATAGTTGTGATGTCACTGCCAGCCTGTTATTTGTGTCCTAGAACACACAAACGTCTAGAAACACATAGCTAACACAGCCACAGAGACAAACAGGAGCGAAACAAACCTCATCCCAGTTCAAAGTCTATTATTTTGTCAGGTGCGATTGAGTTTTATAGAATAACAAACACAATGGCAAACAGACAACCGGAGCAGGAATTTCTCTCTATCAAAAAGAAGAGAGCCATGATTTTGGCATCTCTGGTGATAAAAAGATGTGAGATTAAGAAGTTTCACAAAGCTATAGAAGCAAAGGAGCAGGATGTGTCACAGCTTGAGCGGCGGCTTGATCGTATTAAAAAAGGTCACAGGGAGTCACTCAACAGAGCTGAGGAAAGACTTGCAAAAGCCAACTTGGACTTTGATAGAGCGCACAATTCAAAAGAGGATTTAAACGTGATAAGTGAGGACTTACATGACAAAATAGCGACCATTAACAATGAATTGGAACAGACTGAAGAAATCATGCGTAAATACGATAAGTATAAAAAAATTGTCATCGACTTCTTGTGTGCAGCCTTGGTGGGGAGATGCCTGGACAGTCCACGGCCCAAAACAAAAATTCTGAACTGGATGGTGACAGCTCGGAACTTGAGCAGAAATGAAAGAAAATGCTATCTGATCCCAAGCAGATTGTGGATCAGAGCCAGCAGCTGGTCAAGCTACACCTAGTCCTGTGTCAGAGCGTCACCAGAAACAACGAAATGCTGAAGGAGTTTCGTCTGCAAACAGAGAAAACTGTAAATGCATTAAATGTGGAAGACGAGAAGCTAAACTCTGAGCTAAATGAAGTAAAGGATCAAATCAAGAGATACAAAGAAAGAGGTGCCCAACTCAAACGCAAGGTTCAGCTCCATGATTCAATACCTAAAGATGACCAGGATCTCTTGCTGGAAGCTCTGGGTTTGAGGGTGACTGATGTGTATCGCACCATAGTAGATACTCGGTTTAACACTCTCGACACTTTGGAGAAAATGACCAGTATAGAGCGCCGCATGTTTAGACTGTTTGATCAGCTTGACAAAATTCCTGAATAAGTCTTGGCAGAAATGAGAAAGAAGCATTATATAGAGATGATGATGAGGCTGCATGCAGAGGAGTTTAGGTTGAAACTTGAGAAACTGAAAGAAAGGGAGAAGAAGTGCATGCAAAGATCTACTGCTAATAACATGCCGGTAAAGTGTAAAAAGCTCATGTTCAGATCACCATCAGCATAAAGAAGCAAGAAGAAGAGAAGAAAAATTATTTGCAGGAGGAATATGACCCCTTTCTGTCATTGGACGAGGAGACTAAAATATTTAACAAATGGGATGACAGGTGGAGGCTGAGAAGTCCTACATCCATTTCCTGTAGAGACAATTTCAGGGCTGGAGAAACTTCAGCCGAGTGTTCTCCTGCTAGTGCAGAGTTGTCTCAGCATCAAGCACAAAATGGTACAGAGAAAACTTTGCATAACTCTGGCACTGCTCACATTGAAGAGCTAGGTGAGGTACATCTAAAGCAGAACCACTGTCTCTCAATTTCTGACACCCAAGAGTCAGGGTCAATATATGACACTGAAGATATACAGAGCACCACAAAGTGTTTAAAACAGAACAAGACGCCACCATCTAACAGAGCCAACAAATGGATCAATCCGCTGGTAAACCTTTTGCCATCTACTAACTGAAAGAACACATTCAAAGGACAGTCCTGCCCCCAGCTTGCCGAGAATTACAAGTACCATTCTAAGGAGTCTCGAGAATCCTTGAGGAGATTGGCCACTGTGCAGACCAAGTACATTAAGCAAAACTTGGAGTTCAAAAGGCTGCTGACCAGAAAGACCTAAATGGTTAACAGACATCATTGTCCTGTCCCTTTCTTCTCTTTCTACTCAACCTTTCTGTTCCCCTCTTCTATTTCCCTTTTCGGGTCACCATGAGGCATCAGCGGCTAGCGGCACATGAATGTCCTCCTTTGTGTTGATGAGATTGGATGTTCTGTGTGTGTTAGGGTTTACTCCAGGTGCTCTGGTTTCTCCCACAAAATCTCACATAAAAAAAAAACAGTGAACAGAATCAATCAACACAAACAACAATGAATAATGAATGATAATAAACAGCATTAAAAATAAAAAATTGGGACGGCCAAGTCTATATCAATGCAACATTATCACGGAATTCGATTTGGTGCGCTTTTGTTCCCACCAAAGTCCTCTGAGTGCAACTACTACCTTAGAAATCAATCATTTGACACAAATGATAATTATGAAATTACTTCTCCAAGCACAAACAGCAAATTAACAAACACAAAACTTTGACAGGGAACAGGTTTGTGTTATTTGTACGGAAGAGGAGTAGGGCCACGGAAAAATAAATGTTAGGGTTTGGACTTTAATCTCAGGATTCTGACTTTTTTTCTCAGTCAGACTTAAAAAAATAAAAAATAAATAAAACGGACCCCCCCAAAAAATGTTTCAGTGGCCCTAATACTCTCCTCTCATAATCTTTATCTGCAACTATGTAAAGAGTAATAGGTATAGAACGGTCACCTCACTGTCATGTTTCCAGTTTGCACTAAAGAGGTCAAAGTAAAGTATAGCCTACACTGTCTAAACATTTCACTTTATACTAGATTTGGAGGGGAATGCTGAAAGTAGTTGCTGTTATATTTCCTACAGTCGAGACAACCCCAAATGTCAAATGCTCAGACATGTAGTGAAGTTTTTTACTGCAACACGAAACAGGTGAGAAGAGGTCATTTAGAGACACACACACACTCCTCTGTTCCTATTCATCTGTTTCTGCCAGCTTTAACAGGTCAAGTACCTAGACTTCATTCTTAATTTAATATTCTTCATAGTTCAGTGTAGTTAACCAAAGAATTCAACATGTAATAAAAATAGTCATTTCAGAAACTTGTTGATTTGCAGCTTCAGTCATGTCAGTGTTTGTCTACCCCACAGGGATGTAAGGTTCATTGTAACGAATATATTGTCACATCTAAACTAACCAAAATATTGTTTCAGAGATGAAGTTTTAACTTCATGTGAGCAGTCAGTGGAAAGCTTTTATCTTAATGCAGTGTGTTTGTCTCTCAAGCCTTGTTGTCTTTAAAACAGACAAACAGCTGAGAGTAACTTCTGTTAATGGATAAAGAGCAACAAAACAGTTCTGCAAAATATGACAAGGCAGGATGATCAGGTTATAACTAAAAACTACATTCTTAATGTACAGCTGGTGTAAAGAAACAACGGTGACATCTAGTGGTCAAATCATCAACTACAGCACAAGGCTTTAAAACGCTTCACAATCATTTCTGAGGGATATAATCTCCAGTGGGAACTAACCTATGCTTGGATTTATGCACAGCTGGTGCAACCCATTGCTGATTTGTTTTTTCTTTTCAAGATTATTTTTCAGCCTTTTTGTCTTTATTGGACAGGGAAAGCTAAGAAGAGACAGAGAATGAAATGACGTGCACCAAATGGTCATGGTCAGGAGTCAAACAAGCATTGAGGCCTCAGTATGTGGGACTCATGCTCTACCAACTGAGTTAAACCAGCGCCCCACCAGAGCTTTCATGTGTCATGGCATGCTCTCCACACAGTCTTTCACATTGCTGTTGGGGGACATTATACCACTCTTGACGCAAAAATTCAAGCAGCTCAGCTTTACTGAATGGCTTGTGAGGTGATCACCAAATCCTCAATTAGTATAATGAGATGTGCCTCCTTTGAATTTTATCAGACACTACAAAAGGATGCCTTCTATGCATATAGAGATGCTGATAGAAATATTTGCAGTGGTCTCTTCATTTTTTCTATAACTTTATATATTTTCTTCTTTCTGATCACTACCTTCAGCTTGTAGAACATACATCAAATCAAGTGAAAAAGGTGCACTTCTTCATGCCGATTACAAATCATTGATTCTGAAAGTCCCTCTTCCCGCCTGACTTACTGACCAGTTTGACATCTGTGATGACGATGTCATGGCTCACGGCCTTGCACATGTCGTAGACGGTCAATGCCGCAACAGAAACTGCTGTCAAGGCCTCCATAAAGATAAAGATAAAGATAAAGATAAACTTTATTGATCCCCCATGGGGGAAATTTGTGCATTACAGCAGCTCCAGAAAACAGGGGACGAGGAATATACTTATAAAAAATAAAAATACAGGTTAAAAAACAGATCAAACATATTTACATCATTTAAATAAAAATAAAAAATACAATAGTGTAAAAAAATACAATAATGTACATGTAAAATTACACAGTAACTTGTTATTAACAAAACACACACAGTGTGTAGCATGAGGTGGTGATGTTGTTAAACAGTCTGATCAAACAGTCTGACTTCAGATGGGATGAACGACCTGCGGTAGCGCTCTGTCTTGCAGGGTGGATGTCTGAGTCTGCTGCTGAAGGAGCTGCTCAGGGCCCCCACAGTGTCATGCAGGGGGTGAGAGGGGTTGTCCATGATGGATGTCAGCTTCACTAACATCCTCCTCTCACCCACCTCCTCTACAGAGTCCAGAGGACAGTCCAAGACAGAACTGGCCCTCCTGACCAGTCTGTTCAGTCTCTTCCTGTCTCTCTCTGTGCTCCCTCCTCCCCAGCAGACCACTGCATAGAAAAGTGCAGACGCCACCACAGTGTCATAAAAAGTCCGTAGCAGAGTCCTGCACACTCCAAAGGACCTCAGTCGTCTCGGCAGGTGAAGTCGACATTGGCCCTTCTTGTACAGGACGTCGGTGTTGTGTGACCAGTCCAGTTTGTTGTTGAGGTGAACACCCAGGTATGTGTACTTCTCCACCCTCTCGATGTCCAAGCCCTGGATGTTCACCAGTGCAGTCTGGGGTGAC
The DNA here is from genome assembly GCF_963930695.1 of Labrus bergylta. Lineage (NCBI taxonomy): Eukaryota > Metazoa > Chordata > Actinopteri > Labriformes > Labridae > Labrus > Labrus bergylta. The sequence continues at coordinate 4,777,850 of NC_089212.1, read as the reverse complement.
TGCGGAAGTCAATCACCATCTCCTTTGTCTTGCTGGCATTGAGCTGAAGGTAGTTGAGCTCACTCCAGTCGACAAATCTCGACCCCTGTCCTTCCCGTAGTGCGACACGTTGCTGTGATGACCGCAGCGTCCTGCAGCTCATCCAGGTGAGAGGTGACTGAGACGTGGTCCAAGGGGAGCGGGTGGCAGAGTGGGATGAGGACCGAGGTCTGCTTGGAAGCCATGATGCCAGACAACTGTGCCACGGCCAGGGCATCACCCTTGGCCAGCTGGTTGTCCCTCAGCAGCTGGAATGCGATGGGGCCCAGGATGACGGTAGCACTGGCTGTGGCCGCTCGCCGTGTGGGATTTTTCCCCCCTACATCCACCATGGAGGCACGGCCTGGGCGTCTGTGTGCGTCAGCTGGGCTTCAGTGGTTTCATTCTGGTGGGTGTTGGAGACGCTTGTGCTTGACCTACTCTGATCACTGACACACCGTCGGAGTTTAAGACTATGGTCTTCACTTGAGCTTTTATTATGGCACAGTCTAACATTGTAGTGCTTTACATTCATTTTGGCATTCATTAGTGTGCAAAAAACAGGCGTTCCTAGAGTCCTGAGTACGTTCTTCTTCAGAACGTTAGGACTCCTGGCTATTGCGTACCTGAGACAGCCTTCATTAATGCTTCTCCTGATATTTGTGCGGGAGGTTGAATTTGAAGTCTTGCTGAAATTGAGACTATCTGCAATCTCAGAGGAGGGAAGAAGTGTTTCACTTTGGATGTTTTCTGTCACATTGGGTGTTTCATTGTTCATTTCTGACCAGGCATGTATTCCCCCACTCATTTGGGTCCTAGAGGAGCAAAAACAGTCTCCTTGTATTGAACGAGTGCAGTGTGGAAGGCACAATAAATCCATTTCTCTCATTGGGACTCTTCTGCTGCCTGAAGCGCACATGTGAGGAGTTGTGTCTGCAGAGAGGACTGTGTTGTTTGGAAGCTGGGAAACAATGGGGAAATCTCTCTGGCTGTCTTGTGACATAGGCGGTTGGAATCTGGTACCTGTTGGAAAAAGGAGCATCTGTCAAGGACAATGCTAAAAACAAGAAAGTGTGTATGTAGATGAAGATGTAATACTACTTTAATATGGTAACACCTGATCCTTCTATATATATTTAGATCTAAATGACTTTGTGGTAATAAAGTTGGAATGGAAGTATTTTGATCAGTGTTTTTCATGCAAACAAACTGTTGCAAAAATTACAGCCAGTGTCACATCTGCTGGTTAAAGCGATCTCATTTCACAGCTTTTTGTACCTGTTTGTCATTTAGACCCCAAATTATAGAGCTCAGGTTCAAACATGTAGGAATACGATCAAGATTGTATCTGTCATTGGTTCAATGTACATTTGATTGTCTATATTTCAGTGTGAAAGGGCTGCAAATACAGTGGTATTTACAGAAAATCCTGACTGGGCAGTGATGGAAAAATCTGAGTGTGAGAGGTTTGTACGTACAGCCATGTCACCCACCAATGAGGATCATAGGCCGGTTCTTCATCTTGGAGATATTGAACATTCCTGGAGACGCAAACAGAAGATTGTAACATTTCATGTGGAAGTTTACCCCGACCCTGGTGTGTCTGAAGACAAGTCTACCTGCATGTTGTTTCTTCTTCCTGCCCACTGCTGCTCCGATAATCTGCAGAAGCTCTTCCTCTGATGATCCTGAGCGCAAGAAATCTCTCAAGGACACCTCAGAGTTCCCAAACAAACACACCTGAAAGAAGACAGACAAGGAGGGAACAGAGGACAATAAATGAAGGCTTATGTCTAAATGACTAATATGTACAAAAAGCTGTGAGACGGGCTGTAAAGTAATCTTAGAGGGAAAATGTGCTTTGTCAAAAGTCCTGTTCAGACTCATTTCTGCAACAGCGCGGTAATTAAGCTCAACCGTCATCTTTGTACATTCATATGGATTTGGCGGCAGCTTAATATTGGTGTCCCAGTTTGTGAATTCACATTGTGTTTCAAAAGCACTAGACAGTCCCTCCAGGATATTGCAGACTGTTTGGGGGATTGTTGCGGCTTAAAATGCCTGATTTTGCGGCAGCTTTTCAAAAAAATAAAAATAAAACGTGTGTGGATTAATTTAATCTTAATTTAAAGTCCCGACTGAAATCGCTACTTTTAGTTAACAACAAAAAATGTAACAAATGTATACATTATTATAAAACCTTTCCCCTCTATTTAAATAATTATTTCATTATTTAAATGCGTCTTTATTGGTTTATTTTATATTCTGTATATTACTGTCTTTCTTTTCTACTTTCCTTTATGTAGCCTACTGTATGCTATTTAGTTATTTAATCTGTCTTTTACTTGATTTACATTGTGATATTGTTTTTTGTTTACCTGACTGTATATGCGCATTACTCTTCTTGAATAAAGTTAAACAAAAAAAACAAAAAAAATGGGTGGATGCGGCCGGTTCGGGAAACGTAAATGACACCACTTCCTTACTGAATGAATCAGACGAAGTAGGAACAAATATCTGCCTACTGTGCGTGCCTACTAAATAGTAGGTACTAAACAGTATGCAGCACGGATAGTAGGTACTGTCTACTGCCTACTGACAGATTGAGTAGGTACTTGGCAATTCTGATACAGCCAGGGAATTAACAAACAACATATAAAAGGAAAGAGAGGAGCTGCCAGGATATGGATCATGACAGTAATGTTGCTTAGTGTTCATAATGGATTAATATCCAGGTATTTTACCTGCTCTTTTGTAAAGTGTCTTGAGATAACATTTGTTATGAAATGGGGCCATGCAAATAAAAGTTTGATTTCTTGATTTTTGCAGAGGAGATGAGGGATCTGGCTCAGTGGTGTTACCTCATCATGAAGCAATTTTATCTATCTCAAGAACTCCTGGCACTTGATTTCCTGATTTCTTCTGTGTGTTGCGAGAATGTGTTTGAGATTCATTGCTGTATGAAGGAACAAACTGTTTTATACTGCATACCCGTACTGCCAGTATCGTTTCACTTTTTTAATTTGAACAACACCAGCTGGTTCTATTAGAAAAAATAATTCAGGGGCGCTGGTAGCTTAGTGGTTAGTGTGCGACCCTCTTAGGGAGGCTGTATAGTCCTCTAGGTGAGATGAGTCTAAGAAATGGCTGCTCTCAATCCAGACACTGAGCGAGGGGTGGGGATGAGGAGGAGGGGAAGCAGTGCAATGAAGGGACAGCTTTGTTAAAGTGCACCATCTACTGGACATCTTCTCTCAAAGTTTCAAATGATAGGCGTCTATCTCCTGAAATAAATAAATAAATTACAAATAAGTAAGAATGATCGTTAAGGTTTATTGCTTACTGAAGTTTAATTTGATCAGATGAATCCTCTTTTACAGAAGCTTATTGCAATAACTAGTGAAAATAAAAAAACTCTTGTGTTTTTCTGAATAAATGAGTTAAGCCTCTAGCTAGTTAATAAAAACGGGGCAGTTTTTTTCCCTCTCAATGAGGTATCTAAGTCGTGAATTCAGACGAACGGAAGATTTATATTTTCTCAAGTGAAAGCCATATGTTCTTTATTTTTCCCTCAAAACACACACACACACACACACACACACACACACACACACAGATATGTGTGTAGAAGTGGATAAATCAGAATTCATTCATGTTATTTGATGACAAATTAATCATGTAAATTGTCGACACCAGTAATGTAAACAAGTGCTTATAATAATAAGTTGTGTTTTGATTAATGTTGATAATTTAAATTGAATATCTGTATTATAAATTTTAATTACATTTTGTGTAAATCAGTACAATGACCACATGTGGTGTAAAAGCGCTTTGAGTAGTCGGAAGACTAGAAAAGCGCTTTATAAGTTCAAGTCCATTTACCATTTAGATGGCAGTGAACGCTCATCATAATAAGTGCTAAAGAGAGGGTAGACAGTTACAAGGAACAGAGGGTATTATGGTTTAAAAACTAGATATTTCATATAAAATCTATTAAATAATCTTTAATATAAACATTTAAAAAAATCAAAGTTCTTAACAATTCAAAATAACTAACTTAAGCTTTTTTTAATGATTTTATTTAAAGACTCAAGAACATCAGTTATATGAAACATTTTGATATCAACACTCATGTTTCCTGATTTAAACAGATTACTGATATGTGCAGCTGGATTATAAATCAGTTTAGTATACAGCACTTAAAAACAGCAGAGCTGTACAAAAATAATAGTTAAGTTCCATGCATTATAAACCTTTATACAAAAATAACATTATCTCTATGAAGACGATCAATAGGCATGTTTTTAATGTGATTTCAATGAATAGCTCAAAATGTACACATTGTTTTACAGCACAAATAAATACTAAATGCTATTTCTTTAACAATATCAGCATGAGATGTTCAAGTGGACCCTAGTAAATACCCTCTCTGCATCGTCAGCAAGCACGTTGAGGATCATGTTAAGACTTTTGTAGGTAAAGGTAAAAGAGAGGCCCATTGCTGCTGGGATTCCAAGTATTGGAATGAATCTGAACCCTTCCTCTGCTGCCATTAATGCAACTAAGCTGCCTAATTGAGACAACAACTTCTGTAAAAGTTCAGGAGTTTGATTTACTGTTGCCAGAGGTGACTTGAGGACTTTCCTCAATTCCTCATAAGAAGCCCCTGAGTATTTTGCCATTCTCTTCAGTGATGGGATGTCAAGACCAAACCCAAATCCATATTGTTTGATAACACCGCCTAGCAAGGCTGTATCAACAGCGACAGAAACCCCCGGAACTGGCACAGCTGCTCCAATAGCAGATAGAGTAGCCCAGTATTTGACCTTTGCTTGAAATGCCTTTTTCTTTTCTTTGATCATGTCCAGACTGATATTGGGCATGGCAAGCAGAAAGGCTTCCTTCTTGAGTTCAGGAAGTTCTTCCTTCAGGGTCTCCACTAACAGAGGGAAATCATACAGTTTCAGGTGAAAGCTGGACACCAAGAAGACCTGAGGAGACTTGAGACCTAGATCCTGAAGACCTGTCAGAAACAAAAAGTTATTTGAGGACAGTTTTTTCTCAAAGCAGCAAAACTTCTTAATCATTAAAGTAATTTGATCTTAACAGATAATTACTTTAATCCAATAACTGTACTGGTTTGTAGTTTATATATTTTGACATGCTATAAAACATCAAATAGGAGTTCATCACGATTAAACAAGCTGAGTGTGGCTGCATGTTGACAATGAAACACTGCTCTCAATTAGACGTCTTTAAAGAAGGTCATTGTAGTGTAACAGGTTTTTTTCACACAAGTGCTATAGTAATAGTAATAATATTAAATACATTTAAATATATATATATGTATATATATATATACATATATATATATACACTATACAAAAAGTAAGTAAATGTGTGTTTTGTAGATTATTCCTTTGTTGTAACAATGCTTCTTGGCAATAGATCTTTTACCATTGGAAACTCCTAACATCATAGGAGGCAATCTCAATTTAGACAGATATCAAGATGAGATTCTGCAACCAGTGACAATCCCATATCTCTACAGTCTCCATGACGACAATGCTCGCCCTCACAGAGCGGGGTTTATCGGAGACTTCCTCCAGAATTTGGGAGTGGATAGCTAGAGAGAGACTGCCTGCCTGCAGTTCTGAGTCTTGAAATGCCATAAATTGTCCAGCTGTCTCAGGAATCGTTTGAACAGCTTGCATTACAGGTTTAGTTGTGGCAAATAATCCTAGAGCATCTAATTCTCTAATTTTCTTCAACAGTTATTGGGCTCAATTTTGTGAGAAATCTGTCAGTTCCTGAATGTGAGTGTCTTTATGTTGTTTCGTAAACTATGGAAATTAACTTTCCAATTTCATTTCAACGATCATTTTCATAGCTCAATGTATCACATTCATCAATCTATGTTTCTATGTTTATATTAGGCATTGAAGTAGGAAGGAAATAACAGATTGATCCAAGCGTCAACTAAGAGCTCCACCAATTAATAAATCCTTTTGAATTAGTTAATGGTGGTGGTGCATCTTGCATTTGTTAAAACAAAGAAATAATCTACCAAACACAAATGTCCCTACTTTTTGTGCAATGTATATTTATGAGAGAGCGCGAGAGAGATAATTAATGTCAAAAAACATTACAAGCAGTGAAGTAAAACATTTTATTGTTTGATTTTCGATACATCACCAACCCTTGATGCAGTTTTTCCTGATTTGTGTCAGGGTCCTTTCTTCATTGAACTCTTTCTGACTTCTTTCCTCGTCACTTATGTTATGGTCAATCTTTGAGCGAACAAAGTAGAACTTCTTCTCCATCTTTTGAATCTCCTTAGCCAGCTTCACATCATTTTCTCTGAAGCGATCAGCTGAGATGATGAAGAAGAAGTCAAACTTTTCAAATCCAACCTTCTTCAGGTACTCAGCAGCAGGATACTTGGAGTACTCAGAGATTCAATTCTGCCAAGACAGGAAGGGGACTGTGTGAAAATAAAAAAATAGGAAACTTGATCTTCCCTGCAGGCTGGAGTTGATTTAAGACAAGATTTAACTGTTATCACATTGCTAAGTACGTCACTGACCAAAAATACTTTACAATCTGTTAATGAATATAACATCAAACACACAAATGATCTTCAAATATGAAATGTTTGTCACCAGCTCACACCAAATATATCTCACAATGAGCAAAATGCTGTGTTTATTTATTAATCTGTTTATTTGTCAGGGACATTACATGTAAGCATTGTTAAATCTAATTAAAGTGCAACAGATGTAATGTATCTAGGACTTCTAGACATGGCTAATTTGCAGTCCTTGTTCCGGGTTAGGCTTTGAGGAAATAACACAGATGATACACCAACGCAGTAAAATAGACATACAAACTGACATTTGCAGCAGATAAAGATGCATAACAACAAACAGCAAAGCAGACATAGACACGCAGATTGAAAATAATTACTAACTAAACACATATTTTATGCTATACTCACCAGATCAAAAGATCACTGTACGAGTTGTTATCTTTAAGTGCAGACGCGAAGAAGCATAGAAACAGGAGAAAAGTTTATCAGTCTTGGTCAGCAACCAATCAAAAGTCTTTCTGTGAGTTCAGGACCACCCTTATTTTTAAAGCAGCTGACTTTTAAGAAACATGCTGATTTACAGGAACAGTAGAAGCTGCATGCTCTCATGCCTTCTGCAGGTTAATAATAGCGCAAATCTTTATTGTGGCTGATGCTAGAAATCCTCCTTTTCTACATTTTTAGTTTTCATCAAAGCTTTGTCTGTTCAAAAACTAGTGTTTTTTTGGGAGCCCTTATTGTGTGATATCTTCAGCTTTCAACAGCACTAATAATGGTGAATAATATCAGAAGCATGGGGATGTTTCAGCAGCTCTGAAAAAAATGTGTTTTAGCTTTTTACTAATTTACAAATGTTATTTTTCATGGCAAAAGCTTTCACTTTTATTTCGTACTTCTTCGATTCTTTTCTCAGGTTTATTGAGAGGACAGGAAATCACTCCATGGGAAAGGGAACAAGCACATAAGATTGTGGTGAGACGTCCTCGTCTCTGAGGTGTTGCATGCAGAAGTTTCTGTGACTGATGATTGCATCAGCGGTCAACTGGCTGTTTTTTTGTGTCTACAAAAGTTATAATACGTGCTCACTAAGGTGAAACGTTTTAATGACACCGCGCAAAAAAAGGAAAACTCACCACACCAACTCATGACAGTGGGCTACTTCTCTCAAGTGTGGGAACATTTAGTGAGCTGTTTCTCACCTAGGTTTGAATGTTTTAGTGTGTGTGTGTGTGTGTGTGTGTGTGTGCGTGTTGTAATTATGTTTATGTAGTAGTTTTTCTGTAGCTTTGTTCATGTGTGTGTGTCTGTATTGTGTGTGTTCAGGTTTGTCTGGTTGTCCTCAGCTTCTAACAGGCTGTGATACATTGTGCAGCTCTAATCTCACATTTTGGTTTTATTCCCAGCAGATACAAGAGAGTTTGTGTGTTGTGTGTTCAAATTCAGGATGTACGTGTGTAATTTTCACTTTAATAAAGTGCTTAAAAAAATGAAATCAGGGCGGCAGTAGCTCAGTGTGTAGGGACTTGGGTTGGGAATTGGAGGGTCGCCAGTTTCCGGAACAAGTCTGGAAATTGGTCTGGTAGCTGGAGAGGTACCAGTCCACTTCCTGAGAACTGTTGAGGTGCCCTTGAGCAAGGCACCGAACTCCAAAACTGCTCTGGAGTGCTCACTGTGGGCAGCCCCCTCACTCTGAGACCTCTCCATTAGTGCATGTTCATATGATCCTGTTTGTGCATCTTTGTGTATTTCAGCAAAGGACTGTGATGTCACAAGATAGTTGTGATGTCACTGCCAGCCTGTTATTTGTGTCCTAGAACACACAAACGTCTAGAAACACATAGCTAACACAGCCACAGAGACAAACAGGAGCAAAACAAACCTCATCCCAGTTCAAAGTCTATTATTTTGTCAGGTGCGATTGAGTTTTATAGAATAACAAACACAATGGCAAACAGACAACCGGAGCAGGAATTTCTCTCTATCCAAAAGAAGAGAGCCATGATTTTGGCATCTCTGGTGATAAAAAGATGTGAGATTAAGAAGTTTCACAAAGCTATAGAAGCAAAGGAGCAGGATGTATCACAGCTTGAGCGGCGGCTTGATCGTATTAAAAAAGGTCACAGGGAGTCACTCAACAGAGCTGAGGAAAGACTTGCAAAAGCCAACTTGGACTTTGATAGAGCGCACAATTCAAAAGAGGATTTAAACGTGATAAGTGAGGACTTACATGACAAAATAGCGACCATTAACAATGAATTGGAACAGACTGAAGAAATCATGCGTAAATACGATAAGTATAAAAAAATTGTCATCGACTTCTTGTGTGCAGCCTTGGTGGGGAGATGCCTGGACAGTCCACGGCCCAAAACAAAAATTCTGAACTGGATGGTGACAGCTCGGAACTTGAGCAGAAATGAAAGAAAATGCTGTCTGATCCCAAGCAGATTGTGGATCAGAGCCAGCAGCTGGTCAAGCTACACCTAGTCCTGTGTCAGAGCGTCACCAGAAACAACGAAATGCTGAAGGAGTTTCGTCTGCAAACAGAGAAAACTGTAAATGCATTAAATGTGGAAGAAGAGAAGCTAAACTCTGAGCTAAATGAAGTAAAGGATCAAATCAAGAGATACAAAGAAAGAGGTGCCCAACTCAAACGCAAGGTTCAGCTCCATGATTCAATACCTAAAGATGACCAGGATCTCTTGCTGGAAGCTCTGGGTTTGAGGGTGACTGATGTGTATCGCACCATAGTAGATACTCGGTTTAACACTCTCGACACTTTGGAGAAAATGACCAGTATAGAGCGCCGCATGTTTAGACTGTTTGATCAGCTTGACAAAATTCCTGAAGAAGTCTTGGCAGAAATGAGAAAGAAGCATTACATAGAGATGATGATGAGGCTGCGTGCAGAGGAGTTTAGGTTGAAACTTGAGAAACTGAAAGAAAGGGAGGAGAAGTGTATGCAAAGATCTACTGCTAATAACAAGCCGGTAAAGTGTAAAAAGCTCATGTTCAGATCACCATCAGCATAGAGAAGCAAGAAGAAGAAAAGAAAGATGATTTGCAGGAGGAATATGACCCCTTTCTATCATTGGACAAGGAGACTAAAATATTTAACAAATGGGATGACAGGTGGAGGCTGAGAAGTCCTACATCCATTTCCTGTAGAGACAATTTCAGGGCTGGAGAAACTTCAGCCGAGTGTTCTCCTGCTAGTGCAGAGTTGTCTCAGCATCAAGCACAAAATGGTACAGAGAAAACTTTGCATAACTCTGGCACTGCTCACATTGAAGAGCTAGGTGAGGTACATCTAAAGCAGAACCTCTGTCTCTCAATTTCTGACACCCAAGAGTCTGGATATACAGAGCACCACAAAGTGTTTAAAACAGAACAAGACGCCACCATCTAACAGAGCCAACAAATGGATCAATCCGCTGGTAAACCGTTTGCCATCTATTAACTGAAAGAACACATTCAAAGGACAGTCCTGCCCCCAGCTTGCCGAGAATTACAAGTACCATTCTAAGGAGTCTCGAGAATCCTTGAGGAGATTGGCCACTGTGCAGACCAAGTACATTAAGCAAAACTTGGAGTTCAAAAGGCTGCTGACCAGAAAGACCTAAATGGTTAACAGACATCATTGTCCTGTCCCTTTCTTCTCTTTCTACTCAACCTTTCTGTTCCCCTCTTCTATTTCCCTTTTCGGGTCACCATGAGGCATCAGCGGCTAGCGGCACATGAATGTCCTCCTTTGTGTTGATGAGATTGGATGTTCTGTGTGTGTTAGGGTTTACTCCAGGTGCTCTGGTTTCTCCCACAAAATCTCACATTAAAAAAAAACACTGAACAGAATCAATCAACACAAACAACAATGAATAATGAATGATAATAAACAGCATTAAAAATCTAAAATTGGGACGGCCATATCTGTATCAATGCAACATTATGTCAGAATTCGGTTTGGTGCGCTTTTGTTCCCACCAAAGTCCTCTGAGTGCAACTACTGAGATAAGATATAAGATATGTTTATTGTCACTGTACAAGTACAACAAAATATTGTTGGAGCAAGCCTGTAGATGCCTAATATCAGAAATATACAAATACTAAAGCTACCTTAGAAATCAGTGATTTGACACATACGATAATTATGAAATTACTTTATTAATATCTCCGAGCACAAACAGCAAATTAACCATCACAAAACTTTGACAGGGAACAGGTTTATGTGTTATTTGTACGGAAGAGGAGTAGGGCCACGGAAAAATAATCTGCAACTATGTAAAGAGTAATGGGTATAGAACGGTCACCTCACTGTCATGTTTCCAGTTTGCACTAAAGAGGTCAAAGTAAAGTATAGCCTACACTGTCTAAACATTTCACTTTATACTAGATTTGGAGGGGAATGCTGAAAGTAGTTACTGTTATATTTCCTACAGTCGAGACAACCCCAAATGTCAAATGCTCAGACATGTAGTGAAGTTTTTTACAGCAACACGAAGCAGGTGAGAAGAGGTCATTTAGAGACACACACACACTCCTCTGTTCCCATTCATCTGTTTCTGCCAGCTTTAACAGGTCAAGTACCTAGACTTCATTCTTAATTTAATATTTTTCATAGTTCATTGAGGTGAACCAAAAAATAAAAAAAATAATTCAACATGTAATAAAAATAGAGGCTGCTCTCAGTTTGCTCCAAAAACAATAGAGAAACACTGAAGCCTAACCTCTATTCTTAGCAGTTTGCACTTTCTGAAAGTGTTGTAAGATAGAAATTAATTTCAGAAACTTGTTGATTTGCAGCTTCAGTCATGTCAGTGTTTGTCTGCCCCACAGGGATGTAAGGTTCATAGTAACGAGTATATTGTCACATTTAAACTAACCAAAATATTGTTGCAGAGATTAAGTTTTAACTTCATGTGAAAAGAAACAACATCTAGTGGTCAAATCACCAACTATAGCACAAGGCTTTAAAACACTTCACAATCATTTCTGAGGGATGTAAACTCCAGTGGGAACTAACCTATGCTTGGATTTATGCACAGCTGGTGCAACCCATTGCTGATTTGTTTTTCATTTTTAAGATTATTTTTCAGTCTTTTTGTCTTTATTGGACAGGGAAAGCTGAGAAGAGACAGAGAATGAAATGACGTGCACCAAATGGTCATGGTCAGGAGTCAAACAAGCATTGAGGCCTCAGTATGTGGGACTCATGCTCTACCAACCGAGTTAAACCAGCGTCCCACCAGAGCTTTCATGTGTCATGGCATGCTCTCCACACAGTCTTTCACATTGCTGTTGGGGGACATGATACCACTCTTGACGCAAAAATTCAAGCAGCTCAGCTTTATTGAATGGCTTGTGAGGTGGTCACCAAATCCTCAATTAGTATAATGAGGTGTGCCTCCTTTGAATTTTGTCAGACACTACAAAAGGATGCCTTCTATGAATAGAGATGCTGATTTAAGAACTATTTGCAGTGGTCTCTTCATTTTTTCTATAACTTTATATATTTTCTTCTTTCTGAACACTACCTTCAGCTTGTAAAGCATACATGAAATCAAGTGAAAAAGGTGCACTTCTTCATGCCGATTACAAATCATTGATTCTCAGTTTTCTTCATGAGGATTTATTGTTGAGGGGGAAGGTCTGCGGGCGACGATGAAAGTCCCTCTTCCCGCCTGACTTACTGACCAGTTTGACATCTGTGATGACGATGTCACGGCTCACGGCCTTGCACATGTCGTAGACGGTCAATGCCGCAACAGAAACTGCTGTCAAGGCCTCCATCTCGACCCCTGTCCTTCCCGTAGTGCGACACGTTGCTGTGATGGCCGCAGCGTCCTGCAGCTCATCCAGGTGAAAGGTGACGGAGACGTGGTCCAAGGGGAGCAGGTGGCAGAGTGGGATGAAGGCTGAGGTCTGCTTGGAAGCCATGATGCCAGACAACTGTGCCACGGCCAGGGCATCACCCTTGGCCAGCTGGTTGTCCCTCAGCAGCTGGAATGCGATGGGGCCCAGGATGACGGTGGCACTGGCTGTGGCCGCTCGCCGTGTGGGATTTTTCATATCTTTGTTTTTAATATCCAGGTATTTCACCTGCTCTTTTCCTGATTTCTTCTGTGTGTTGCGTGAATGTGTTAGAGATTTATTGCTGTACGCAGCTGAATGAAGTGCGTACAGCAAGTGTCCACAACATGCTCTTATCAATGAATGAGAAACCCAAAATGGCCTCCTACAGAGAGCCATGAGGTCCAAAAAACTCAACAACAAATGTAGCACCCCCTAGTGGCTGCAAGGTGACCTACAGCTCCTTGCTTAGGCCAGAACAGACCAAACCCAAATCCATATTGTTTGATAACACCGCCAAGCAAGGCTGTATCAACAGCGACAGAAACACCTGGAACTGGCACAGCTGCTCCAATAGCAGATAGAGTAGCCCAGTATTTGACTTTGGCTTGGAAAGCCTTTTTCTTTTCTTTGATCATGTCCAGACTGATATTGGGCATGGCAAGCAGAAAGGCTTCCTTCTGGAGTTCAGGAAGTTCTTCCTTCAGGGTCTCCACTAACAGAGGGAAATCATACAGTTTTAGGTCAAAGCTGGACGCCAAGAAGACCTGAGGAGACTTGAGACCTTGATCCTGAAGACCTCAAAGTCAAAGTCAAAGTCAACTTTATTGTCAATTTCAAAATATGCCAGACATACAGTGGAATCGAAATTGCGTTTGTCTCCGTCCCGCGGTGCAATACAACCAAAATAAGGTAAAATAAAATGAGGTAAAAATAAGATAAATAATATTTATAACAATAAGACCTGAAGTTATTTGAGGACAGTTTGTTCTCAAAGCAGCAAAACTTCTTAATCATTAAAGTAATTTGATCTTAACAGATAATTACTTTAATCCAATAACTGTACTGGTTTGTAGTTTATATATTTTGACATGCTATCAAACATCAAATAGGAGTTCATCACGATTAAACAAGCTGAGTGTGGCTGCATGTTGACAATGAAACACTGCTCTCAATTAGACGTCTTTAAAGAAGGTCATTGTAGTGTAAGAGGTTTTTTTCACACAAGTGCTATAGAAATTAATATTGAATAAAAAAAATATGTGTATATCTATATATATATATATATATAGATAGATATACACACTATACAAAAAGTAAGGAAATGTGTGTTTTGTAGATTATTCCTTTGTTGTAACAATGCTTCTTGGCAATAGATCTTTTACCGTTGGAAACTCCTAACATCATAGGAGGCAATCTCAATTTAGACAGATATCGAGATGAAATTATGCAACCAGTGACAATCCCATATCTCTACAGTCTCCATGATGGGGTTTATCGGAGACTACCTCCAGAATTTGGGAGTGGATAGCCAGAGAGAGACTGCCTACCTGCAGTCCTGACCTCATTGAACACTTGTGAGATCAGCTTGGACGTGCTGTTCATGACAGTGACCAACACAACCACATTGGCTGACTTGCAACGAATGCTGGTAGAAGAATGGGATGCTATCCCACAGCAGTGTGTGACCAGGCTGGTGACCAGCATGAGGAGGAGGTGCCAGGCTGTTGTGGCTGTGTATGGTTCCTCCGCACGCTCCTGTTTGTTAAATGAATAAATTGTTACAGAGCCAATATGTCTTGTTTATTCAGACTTGTAACCTCTTCCTCTCTGAGAAAATTGACATGCACCTTGTCTGTATGTGGTTGTACATTTGTGCTGCGTTGCTGTAGCCTCTATTTATATCTTGACCGCTCGGAGGGAAGTCTTGAAATGCCATAAGTTGTCCAGCTGTCTCAGGAGTCGTTTGAACAGCTTGCATAATAGGTTTAGTTGTGGCAAATAATCCTAGAGCATCTAATTGTCTAATTTTCTAAAACAGTTATTGGGCTCAATTTTCTAAGAAATCTGTCAGATCATGAATGTGAGTCTCTTTATGTTTTTTCGTAAACTATGGAAATTAACTTCAACTAAGCGTCACTTAAGCGTCAACTAAGAGCTCCACCAATTAATAAATCCTTTTGAATTAGTTAATGGCGGTGGTGCATCTTGCGTTTGTTAAAACAAAAAAATAATCTACCAAACACAAATGTCCCTACTTTTTGTACAATGTATATTTATGAGAGAGACAGAGAGAGAGAATTAATGTCAAAAAACATCATAAGCAGTGAAGTAAAACATTTTATTGTTTGAGTTTCGATACATCACCAACCCTTGATGCAGTTGTTCCTGATTTGTGTCAGGGTCCTTTCTTCATTGAAGTCTCTCTGACCTCTTTCCTCATTCTGTATGTTATCATCAATCTTTGATAAACATCATGCACAAAGAAACTCGATTCAAAACGCGATTCAATTCTGCCAAGACAGGAAGGGGGCTGGGTGAAAATGAAAAATAGGAAACTTGATCTTCCCTGCAGGCTGGAGTTGATTTAAGTCAAGATTTAACTGTTATCACAGTGCTAAGTACGTCACTGACCAAAAAGACTTTACAATCTGTTAATGAATATAACATCAAACACACAAATGATCTTCAAATATGAAATGTTTGTCCCCAACTCACACCAAATACATCTCACAATGAGCAAAGTGCTGTGTTTATTTATTAATCTGTTTATTTGTCAGGGACATTACATGTAAGCATTGTTAAATCTTATTAAAGTCCAACAGGTGTAATGTATCTAGGACTTCTAGACATGGCTAATTTGCAGTCCTTGTTCCGGGTTAGGCTTTGAAGAAATAACACAGATGATACACCAACACAGTAAAATAGACATACAAACTGACATTTGCAGCAGATAAAGATGCATAAAAACAAACAGTAAAGCAGACATAGACACACAGATTGAAAATAATGACTAACTGAACACATACTTTATGCTATACTCACCAGATCAAAAGATCACTGTACGAGTTGTTCTGTGAGTTCAGGACCACCCTTATTTTTAAAGCAGCTGACTTTTAAGAAACATGTTGATTTACAGGAAATGTGAAAGCTACGTGCTCTCATGCTTTCTGCAGGTTAATAAGAGCATGCCACACCCTGAGAAGTAAACAAGCACTAAGATTGTGGTGAAACTTCCTCGTCTCTGAGATGTTGCATGAAGCAGCAGTTTGTATGTCTGACGATTTCAGCAGCTGTCAATTGACTTCTACAAAAAATATTACTTTACTTATTTAATTAATTTATACATTTATTTGTCAGGGACACTATGTTTAGGCATTGTTACATCTTGTTATACCTAAGTGCAACCAATGCAATGTATATGGGACTTCATGGTTAATTTGCAGTCCTTGTCCCTGTTTAGGCTTTTAGGAAATAACACAGATGATACAACAACGCTGTCCAACAGACATAAGCAGCGGCATAGATGCATAAAAACAGTAAAGAAAACATAGACAGGCATGTTGATGATAATGACCAGGATATAATAATAATAATAACAATAATAATATAAGGGTTATCTCAACCGGCTCACCTTTACAGGTACTCTCCCCTGCACTATCTGTGAGCCGGTGGAATCGCTCTCTCCATTTTCCCTCCCTCACGTTACCCCCCTCCAAACTGGACATGAGTTAAGTGGCTTCTGCAGGTTTCAAATTGGACACCCCCCTTCCTCGATGTTTCGTCTGTGCCGTTTGAGATTTGTTGCTGTATGCAGATGTATTAGGCAACAAACTGTTTCTTCATCCTGCATACCCGTACTGCCAGCATCATCATTTTTGTTTCAATTATCATTTTAACGAGGCTGACCAGTTCTATTATACAAGAAAAAACAATGAAGAACCTAACAGATGGAGGTTTACAATGTTGAAGCTAATAGACTCAGGTTTGTGCAAATAAACAACAAAGGTATGTTATTTTCCCTGTGTCTCAACTTAGGGAAAGTCAGTGTTGGTTTTACTTCATTTTACAACAGTTGTTCTGATTTGGAGCTATACAAATAAAGATTGATTGATTTTTTCAGAGGAGATGAGGGATCTGGCTCATGTTGTCTCAGTGGTGTTACCTCATCATGAAGCAGGTGTTCTCAAGAACTCTTGGCACTTGATTTCCTGATTTCTTTGTGTGTTGAGTGACTGTGTTGTTTGATATTCATTGCTGTATGCAGCTGAATGAAGGAACAAACTGTTTTATACTGCATACCCGTACTACCAGTATATTTTCACCCTGTGTATGTTTCAAGTGTTAACTGTTGAAACATTTTGACAACACCAGCTGGTTCTATTAGAAACAAATAATTCAGGGTCACTGGTAGCATAGTGGTTAGTGTGCAAGCTTCCTTATGGAGGTTGTAGTTCTTTAAGTGGGCGGTCCGGGATCAATTCTGACATAAAGCTCCTTTTCCACATGTCATTCCACCCCCCACAACATGGGGGAAGAGAGACTTCTGCAATGAAGGGACAGCTTTGTTAAAGTGCACCATCTATTGGACATCTTCTCTCAAAGTTTCAAATGATAGGCGTCTATCTCCTGAAATAAATAAATAAATTACAAATAAGTAAGAATGATCGTTAAGGTTTATTGCTTACTTAAGTTTAATTTGAAAAGATGAATCCTCTTTTACAGAAGCTTATTGCAATAACTAGTGAAAATAAAAAATCTTGTGTTTTTCTGAATAAATTAGTTAAGCCTCTAGTTAGTTATTAAAAACGGGGCAGTTTTTTTTCCCTCTCAATTAATGAGATATCCAAGTCGTTAATTCAGACGAACAGGGAAGATTTATATTTTCTCAAGTGAAAGCCATATCTTTGTTTTTCTCCCTCAAAACACACACACACACACACACATGTGCGCTCGCGTTAATGATTAAAATTGAATATCTGTATTATAAATTTCATATGAATAAAGTGATGTTTAAATCAGTACTATGACCAATAGATGGCAGTGAACGCTCATCACAATAAGTGCTAAAGAGAGTGTAGACAGTTACAAGGAACAGAGGGTATTATAGTTTTAAAACTACTTATTTAATATAAAATATATCATTATTACAAAGATCCTGAAGACCTGTCAGGAAAAAAAGTTATTTGGAGACAGTTCTTTCTCAAAGCAGAATAACTTCTTATTCACTGAAGTAGTTTGATCTCAACAGAGAATTACTTTAATCAAATAACTTTACAGATTTGTAGTTCCAAGGGGTTTTATTTCTTTTGACAAAACAAAACTTTAAATAGTGTAGCATTGCTTTTTCAAGTTTCCCTTTTTTGCCACATATACAGAGATAAAAGAAACAGAGAGTATAATATTCTTAATTAGCGACAGCATGTCAGAAAATATCATGAGCACTAAAGTAAACCATTTTATTCTTCAAAGTCTTTTATAGGCTATATCATCTGCCCTGGCTGCAGTAGTCCTTGATTTGTTCAAGGATCTTTTCTTTATCAAACCCTTTTCTGACTTATTTCCTCGTCATGTATGTTATAGTCAATCTTTGAGCACACAAAGTAGAACTTCATGCATTCATGCATAGCTTCATGTTATTATGAAGCGTGCTCAGTTTACAAACAGATGGACACGTGGCCGAGTCAGAGAACAACACAGAGAACATGACAGCTACTTTACTGACCTGTTGTTTTATTTTGAGTCATTTTAATCAGATACAGTAAACATATGTTTGCAGTGTTCTCTTAATTTTCCTGAAGCTGTAAGTTACAGATATTATGCAAACCTCTGCCTGTAGGATACTACTGCTTCAGTTATATTCCAGTCACGTCTGCCACTCAATTTGAATATCATCACTAATCTGTTCCTCAAATGACTTTGATGAAACAAATGATCTTACAACACATAACCGACATACAGAAAGTGCAAATTGCTAAGAATAGAGGCTTCAGTGTTTCTCTTCTTTTTTTTATAGCAAACTTAGAGCAGCCTTTAATTATGTTGAATACATTTTTTTTGTAAGCCTGAATGGTTGAAACAGAAAAATAGGAACAGAGGAGTGTGCGTGTGTTTGTCTCTAAAATACCTGCTTTGTGTCTCTGTAAATAACTGCACTCAGTGGGCCTGATGCGCTAAAGGTTTGCTTGTCTTAAAATGTGTGCAAACTTGATACCACCGCAAAAGAAAATGTGCTTTCTGATCTACTATAGGTGCGCAGTGCATCTCTTTCATATGAGCAAAACAGTACGCTTTGTTCATTTAGTACGTTTGCCTTAATGAATATGCAATATGGGGCATTTCTGCCCTAGTGTGCAAAATACTGGGAGGAGAAAATGCAAAGAAATTAAAGGCTGAATATGCTGCATTTTACACAAAAATATAGCAGAAATCGAAGTATATCCTCTGAAAATAACTCTGAGTCATGACTGTCTACAATGAGTGTAACACCCGAGTCCCACTGTCTGTGATGCTGTCTGATCCGTATCTACAGCGTGTTTACATGGACGGGATGGCCGGCCAGCTAATCCCCTCGTGTATAAAAGTTGTTTAATTGAGGGACTAGAGAAAAGAAGAATAACATACTGTACTCACTGCTTATTTGGAGCATTTTTAGATCACGCTCATTTCAGGTAATTTTACATGCAGTGTGAAGATACGAGCATAATAAAGATCGCTAGCATTAGCATGCTAACACAACAATGCAGCGCAAGTTGTTTTGGTTTCATGCTGGTGCTCAAGGGCGACATCTGCTGGATCAAAAATTAGCAATTCTTCCTTTAAGTTATTACACGCATTGGCCCTCACTCATCAAACGTACGTACGGCAGAAAAATGGGTATACGGTCATTTCCACGCAAAGTTCGGCACTTATCAATTTGGACGTGAGCGGAGGGTACGCTCAAATCTCACACCAGGTCTCAGTTCTTGTACGTACATTTTCAACTCAGTGTGGACTTGCGGTGCAGCGAATCTGTCTGTGTCGGAGAATAATTAGATCATACTATAACAGCACTTGTTAAGACGGATAGATAGAGGCTCACAGATTTACTGTTAGATAAGATATCTCAAATGTATTTTATATTGCGCTTCACCTCAAACGATCTCTGTAGGCTACATTGCTTTTTAAATAATGTTGAGCAGCACAAGCTGTCAGGTGATTTCTTTAGTTGTGTGTTTTATTTGATTATTTTTTGTTTGTTTAATCGATTTACTTTTAAGATTAGAGAGGCTACTTTCAGTAAATACATGTTAAATGTTCATGTACAGAAAATACTGAGACAAATTAAAACAGAAAAACTATAAACAGTTAGCCTTCTTTAAAAGGACAGAAAAACTTCCAGAGGATAGTAAATACAACTTTTAGCCTCTGAAATATGAAATATTTAGGAATACAGAACATTAACTTTAGATCATGACTAATCGGTATGTCCGGAGATTAAATAATAAATACGCTGATGTGCCACATGCGTAATAACGCACAGCAGACGCACATAGGCCAGAGATTACATGTGACATAATAACGAATAAAGAAATCCGGGGGGCTGTAAGACGGAGTCAGGACCTTCTTTTATGCAAGTGTTAAATTCTTATGTTTGGAAAGAAGGCTAATCGGATGAGAAGTGCACATTGCACAGCGTTTGATCAAACACTTTATTCATGTGATGCTCCGGGAGCTGCTTCTTTTAAGACCCGCAAAACTAGGCTACATTGTAGCGACCGTATGGTCTGACCAGGTTTTTTAAACTAAAAGTATTAAAAAAATATATATTATAGCCTAGATTATGTACGCAACATTAAATATTAAAAACTCTGCTGGAGTTCGGTTATCCTCACCATCGCTGTTGAGATTTCCGTGCAGGCTAATTTCTTCTGAAGCTCTTTAATCCTACATTTCAGGCTGCCAAACAACATAATGTTATTCCTCTTTACTTTTCTCTGTTATGGTGTCACTCAGGTCATATCTCGTTTCTCTTATTTGCCATATTAAGTTTCTCCATGCCATAAACTCTGGGGGCGAGGACAGCTGAGCCGTGAATAAATAGGGGCATGGTATTTAAATGACAATCGTTTCCAGCCGCCACACTTATCAACACCCAGTCTTGCGTACGCTGTGATCAGCCAGATACGTACGTTTCATAGGTCCCACGTGGACCCTGTCGTACGATGATTTCTACACCCAAATCTGCGCTGGTTTCTACACCAGATTGATAAGTGAGGGCCATTGTGATTTACCAAGCCTGACAAAACTGCTGTGATTGTGACGGTGTCTGTATTTATCACCTTTTTGAAAGGAAGGTGCTAATCCAAGAGCCCAGTGTTACGCACAACAGGTTGCTATTATTGTAGTGTAGCCGTTATCAGCAGCCACGTTTACAACTCTCTTCCTGCAGGACTCAGGACTGTGGATTAACATTACTTTTACCAAGGAACAAAGGAACTGATCAATGATTTAAGTCTCCCTCTCAGACAGGATGTTATGAACTTTTACAACACCTGGAATAAACAATCGAGCAGAAACAGAACACTTTGCTATCTATGAATTGACCCCAAAGACATGAACTGTGACCGAAACCAGTCTCTGCAAAGTCGTAAAATTGACCATCTGTTGAAGGACTTCTGAAGAACTGAATTAAACCACAGCTTTCAATTCTGCATCAAATGAAAATGTATGTCTTTCTTCATCTAGATATTTGTAATTGTCACATTGAATGTATTATAATCATCTTTTTAAACTCAAAATCTAATCTTCAGAATAGGAATAAGAGTTATATTATGTTTAATAGGAATTTGACGTGGAGCGCTATTGCCATCTAGTGTTAGAATATCCATGAATACGTAACCTTCATAATTATACATTTAGACGTGTTATAAAGCATACTCTTTGATATTAGCTATAGAAGGTTTTATTTAAAGACACCAATTTCTTTTTCTACTTTATTAATATGTCTTATTAAGAATGTTGACTGTATAACATGTTTTTGTTCACCTACAGGCTGGGATTGACTGAGGATGTTCCCAGATGGTGTGATTTTCATCTCAACATGAATCTGATAGAAATGTTTGTCTAAATATATGACGTGAACCTACATCAACGTGGATCTGATAGAAATAATGAAATGAATGTATGGTGACGTATATATGTTTAGATTCTTATTCTTAATCTTATTGAGTAAACTCGGTTTAGTTTAAACAATTGTCCTCCGGTCAGAATGGGAGTCACCCGTGGGCGGCACCCCTCTTTGCCTGCAGACCCCCCCTCCTCCCATCCAGGTGATAAGAGTTCACACTCAGCTGAGATCTTGGGTTCTTCTTAGTTTTGGTTTCTTGAAGTTTAGAGCTTCAGCTCTTACTCTCTTCTCTTCTGACTTCGGTCCGAATCACTTCTTTTAAGTTTGTGCCGTAGAGACGAGTCTCTGCCAAACTTTCTTTTTCACGCAAATTTTTGGAAACATCAATTCTTTCTGGCTCAAGCAAGGTTTTTGAACTTTCTTCTCCGAAGTCTTTGCTCTTCAATTTTGAACGCCAATTCCTTAATTTGGATTCATCAAGATGGCCATCCGGTTAATCTGAATTGGAAATCGACGTATCAAAAGGCTCTTTAATATTTTTCCTGTAGGATCCTCTTGGAGCTTCTGAGACGACAGCTGAATCGACGTACAATCTCCATCCCAGCTGCATACTCCGACCAAGTTGTTAAGGCATCTAATCTGGCCTGTGGACCTCTCTGGGCCTGAAAAGAACCGCTTGCCAGAGACTGAAACGCGGGACCAGCCGACGGAGCTCAATTGAACACATCTCACGGTAAGACTGCTGGTGGCAAGGGGTGTTGGAAGATTGAGTCTTGAGTCGTGTCTATTCAGAGCCCTCCTTTAAATCCAAATAGAATCCCAAAATTCCTTTATCAACTTTTTCTTTTTGACCATTTTCTGATTAAGTCATTCAGACAAGCAGGAGGTGTCCTCTGTGGCACGAGTGCTGAGGCGCGACACTCGGGCCATTTTCGCGCACACCAGACAGCTGGTCAGTCTGGTCTGGCAATGGCCACTAATGCCCTGGCAAGAGGGATGGAAGCTGGGGTAAAAGCACTTGTGAGGTCTCCTCATGTTCTCTATATAATGCTTCTTTCTCATTTCTGCCAAGACTTATTCAGGAATTTTGTCAAGCTGATCAAACAGTCTAAACATACGGCGCTCTATACTGGTCATTTTCTCCAAAGTGTCGAGAGTGTTAAACCGAGTATCTACTATGGTGCGATACACATCAGTCACCCTCAAACCCAGAGCTTCCAGCAAGACATCCTGGTCATCTTTAGGTATTGAATCATGGAGATGAACCTTGCGTTTGAGTTGGGCACCTCTTTCTTTATATCTCTTGATTTGATCCTTTACTTCATTTAGCTCAGAGTTTAGCTTCTCTTCTTCCACATTAAATGCATTTACAGTTTTCTCTGTTTGCAGACGAAACTCCTTCAGCATTTCGTTGTTTCTGGTGACGCTCTGACACAGGACTAGGTGTAGCTTGACCAGCTGCTGGCTCTGATCCACAATCTGCTTGGGATCAGATAGCATTTTCTTTCATTTCTGGTCAAGTTCCTAGCTGTCACCATCCAGTTCAGAATTTTTTTTTTTGGCTGTGGACTGTCCAGGCATCTCCCCACCAAGGCTGCACATAGCCTTGGACTGAGTCAAGAAATTGATTACAATTTTTTTGTACTTGTCATATTTACGCATGATTTCTTCAGTCTGTTCCAATTCATTGTTAATGGTCGCTATTTTGTCAAGTAAGTCCTCACTTATCGCGTTTAAATCCTCTTTTGAATTGTGCGCTCTATCAAAGTCCAAGTTGGCTTTTGCAAGTCTTTCCTCAGCTCTGTTGAGTGACTCCCTGTGCCGATTTTTAATACGATCAAGCCGCTGCTCAAGCTGTGACACATCCTGCTCCTTTGCTTCTATAGCTTTGTGAAACTTCTTAATCTCACATATTTTTATCACCAGAGATGCCAAAATTATGGCTCTCTTCTTTTCGATAGAGAGAAATTCCTTTCTCCATTGTGTTTGTTATTCTATAAAACTCAATCGCACCTGACAAAATAATAGACTTTGAACTGGGATGAGGTTTGTTTCGCTCCTGTTTGTCTCTGTCGCTGTGTTAGCTATGTGTTTCTAGACGTTTGTGTGTTCTAGCACACAAATAACAGGCTGGCAGTGACATCACAACTAACTCTCTAAGTCATGACTGTTTCCAATGAGTGAGAAACTCCAGTCCCACTGGCTTTGTTGATATAGAAGCAATGTTTATCTAGCCGGCCCGGCCGCCCCCTCCTTTAGGCCTGCCCCTTGTGTATAAAAGCGCAGCCGCAGACCACCCCTACACCGAGGGAAGAAGTGTTACAAATGGTGGACTCCAGTGCGAAGCGTACGACGGAAGACCTTCCACGGGCTGGTCCCCCACCTAAAAAATAACGGTCTTTTGCTAGAACAGCAGCAGACAAAGACCGGAGTAGAACTAGAATCAACATTGGGCTGGCTTTTCCACGATGGAGAGCCCTACACTCAACGAAGGGGCTCGAACACGACTCTGAGCTGGGATGGCTTTTCCACGATGGAGGGCTCTGTGCTTAACGAAGGGGCTCGAACACGACTCTGAGCTGGCGTTGCTTCTCCTGGATGCGTAAGTACCCCGATAGATTTCTACTGGTCCAGGAATAATGGCTTGCTGTAAATAAATAAACAATTAAAAATGAATGTACTTACTACAATGATTTAATAATTTAATGATTAAGCTTCCAGTGTTAATTTTCTGTAATAGGTGAGAGTTAATACACTGCACTGTATGCAAGTGCATTTAGACACTAAATTAAATTTGTGTAAATAAGTAGTTTTTAGGGTACCTGTGTGAGTGTAAATAAATTATAAAAACGTGTGTTGTCTCTGCAAGTGGTCTTTGGGTTACTTGCCTTTACATAACAATAATTCATAACTAAAACAACAAGGCATATTGATTAGATGTAAATTGTCTTTGTCATTGCAGAAAACATCATGTACACCACAGCAAGCACCCGTCTTGACAGATAGCATCCTCAACATGCTCGTCGCTGACATGAGGCCTCTGACGATGGTTGAAAATGAAGCTGTAACTTCACTACAATGATCCCCACCTTGAACCCTGACTACACTCTTCCCTCAAGGACCCATTTCACAAAGCTCATTTAGACGTCCAAGCAGTAACCTGTTGTTTTTGCACTTTTGTTTGCACTGTCAATGAACTTTTGAATAAACGCATGGAAATTCAAAATGTTATTTTTTTATCCGATTAATCGATTATTAAAATAATCGTTGGTGTTAGCAGCCCTAACACACACACACACACACACACACACACGCACACACACTAAAACATTCAAACCTAGGTGAGAAGGTGATTCATAGTGATAATGTTATTTTTGTATAAAGGTTTATAATGCATGGAGCTTAACTATAATTTATGTACAGCTCTGCTGTTTTTAATTGCTGTATACTAAACTGATTTATAATCCAGCTGCACATATCAGTAATCTGTTCAAATCAGGAAACATGAGTGTTGATATCAAAATGTTTATAACATGTTTAAACTGATGTTCTTGAGTCTTTAAATAAAATCATTAAAACAAGCTTAAAGGGTCTATATGTAACTTTCAAAAATACTGCGTTTGCAGAGATACCTCATGGCCGGTAGGTGAACTGCACCGGTAACCTGTTGCTCGCGCTCCCTCGCGTGCTCCTCATACGTGCTTGTACGTACCATAGACTGTAAATATTACTGGACAAACCCTGACGCGTCTGTGACATAGGCAGAAAATGAGTCCAATCGACGGCCGCATCCATATTGGATTTGCTGTCTCAACCTAACTTTGGATCAACCTAGTAACAGCAGTAAGGCGGGACTGTGGGCGGGACCAAAGTTCGCCGACCGACCGACGCGACCGACGAGCTTGACGCTAGCAGCCTAGCAGGCTACTTCACAGCCGTTCACAGCATAGCTAACAACTGCTCTATGTGCTACTGCTGTCCTTCTCCCACTCGTCCATAACTATAAACAGTAAGTTAACCTTAAACTTTTCTATAACACAGTTAAAACAAATTATCTTCAACCCAAATATATAATTAAAGTCTTAAAACTACACTTTAAAAAAATTATTACCGGTGGTTATTTGTCACAGCAGTGACTTTGTCCGCAGGCTACCTTGGGCTCTCACACAGACATTGACACCTACACTTCTTCTGTGCTGGATTATATCAACACCACCATCGACAGTGTTACAACATGGAAGCAGATCACCACGTACCCAAATCAGAAGCCATGGATGAACAAGGAGGTGCGTCTCCTGCTGAAGGCCCGCAACACCGCCTTCAGATCAGATGATGCAATGGCCTACAGCGTATCCAGGGCAAACCTGAGGAGGGGCATCATCAAGGCCAAGCACTGCTACAAGCTGAAGGTAGAGGAACACTTCTCCAACTCCGACCCCAGACGCATGTGGCAGGGCATCCAGGCCATCAGTGACTATAAACCCAGAAACTCCACCCCGATAACCACAGATGTCTCCTTCCTGAACGAGCTAAATCACTTTTATGCTCGTTTCGAAAGAGACAACAGAGAGACACAGACCACGAACAGACCTCCTGCAGACAACCAGCCCCTCTCACTCACCTCCACAGACGTCCACGCTGCACTGAGCCGGATCAACGCTCGAAAGGCTGCTGGTCCAGACGGCACCCCCGGGCGCGTGCTTAGAGCATGTGCGGAGCAGCTCACTGGGGTTTTTACGGACATCTTCAACCTGTCCCTCGCCCAAGCAGCTGTGCCAGCATGCTTCAAAGCCACCTCCATTGTCCCAGTGCCGAAACACTCCAGCCCGACAGGCCTGAACGACTACCGCCCTGTGGCACTCACACCCATCATAATGAAGTGCTTTGAGCGACTGGTCCTAGCACACCTGAAAAACTGCCTCCCACCCACACTGGACCCATACCAGTTTGCCTACCGCAGCAATAGGAGTACAGAGGATGCAGTCTCCACTGCGCTGCACTCTGTGCTCACTCATCTGGACAATAACAACACATACGCACGAATGCTGTTTGTTGATTTTAGCTCAGCATTCAACTCTGTCATCCCCTCCAAGTTAAACACTAAACTCGGAGACCTGGACTTCAACACCTCCCTCCGTCACTGGATAATGGACTTTCTGACCAACAGACCCCAGTATGTTAGGTCAGGACACACCTGCTCCACCACCATCACACTCAACACAGGCGTACCACAGGGCTGTGTGCTGAGCCCATTCCTCTACTCCCTCTTCACCCACGACTGCAGACCTGTACATGGATCCAACACCATCATCAAGTTTGCGGACGATACAGCGGTGATTGGCCTCATCAGCAACAACGATGACACGGCCTACAGGGAGGAGGTACAGCATCTGGCCGCCTGGTGTGCTGACAACAACCTGCTCCTCAACACCAGCAAGATGAAGGAGATCATCGTGGACTTCAGGAGAGAAAGAGGAAGCACGCACAACCCCATTCACATCAACGGGATGGCTGTTGAACGTGTCTCCAGCTTCAAGTTCCTGGGGACCCACATCACAGAGGACCTCTCCTGGTCCACTAACACCTCCAGTCTGGTTAAGAAGGCTCATCAACGCCTCTTTTTCCTGAGGACACTGAAGAGACACCACCTGTCTTCAGCTGTACTGATGAACTTCTACCGCTGTGTGATCGAGAGCATCCTGACCAGCAGTGTCTCAGTCTGGTACGGAAACTGCTCTGTCGCAGACCGTTTCTCTACTGAACTCTACCCCCCGAACTCTGAACTCTGTCTCTCTCTCTCTCTCCCTCTCTCTCTCCGCACCCTGCTGACCCCCCTTTCCCCTCCATATCACCTCACACCCATCATCCCCCCACCACTCCTCCTGGTCACACACACACATCTCTCATCCATCTGTATTATTGTATTATAGTATGTTCATATTATATCCATATTCTTTATATTATCTGTAAACTAGTATAACATGCTCACTGCATCTTAATCTGTATATTATTAGTATAGCATGCTCACTGCACCTTAATCTGTATATTATTAGTATAGCATGCTCACTGCATCTTAATCTGTATATTATTAGTATAGCATGCTCACTGCACCTTAATCTGTATATTATTAGTATAGCATGCTCACTGCATCTTAATCTGTACATTATAATCCCAAGAACACACTTATTTTGTAGCATTACTTATTTATAGCATTTATTTATATTTATTGCATCCCATTAATCCAGCCATCCAGATATACCTAATAATTCACTTTTTTTGTCTACGTCTGTAAATTTTGCAATTACTGTACATAGCACAGAATTACTGTACATAGTACAGACTCTTGCACTCAATTACTGTACATAGCACAGACTCTTGCACTTTCTGCTTATTTGCACTTCTGGTGAGATGCCAAACCTCATTTCGTTACTCTATACTTGTATATGTGTAATGACAATAAAGTTGAATCTCATCTCAACAAAACATTAGCAAAGTTGTAACATAAAATGTAAGAAACAGTTTGAGGCTAATCTTTACATTAAAATTCTCACATCGTGTTACAAATCATTACTTGGGTGTAATAACATGTTTAAAGTTTAGAAGTCTGTTTGAAAACCATAAAAGAAAGATATTTGGCGCTTTTTTTCTTTTCTTTTCGTTGTTGTTGATGAAACTACTGTTCGACATAAACTGTAAATAAACATGTGAGACATCCAGAAGAAATCAATATTACAAAGCATACAGTTCATGTTACTGTTCTGACAAAAAGAGGAATGTCTGTGTCTTATATTTACTGATGTCAGCAGTGATGATGGTGAACATGACAACTAAAAAATAAATATTTTATATTATTCATAAGATATTTATTTTCTATAGAATCCTCTGAAGTCATGGAGTCTGTGGCCAGTGATGGAGTGTCAGCTTCACCCGCCAAAACCTGTAAGTATTAGAATAAATTGTATTTTAAGACTGGCATCTATTATTATGAGCTGCAGCTACCTTGTTCAATATTATTCCTGCAGATGAGGCTAATAACAAAAAAAACAGCCTGAGCTGTCACATGTAGTTAACTGTACATTTTGTCTTGTCTGAGGCATTAATTGAACATTTTTGTATTTCTCCCTTAGACACCGTGTGGATTATTGGTGACAGCTGTGTCCGTCGAGGTGCCCAGAGAGCTGCAGAGACAGAGGGAAGGAACCTGGGCTTGAAGAACGTCAACATGAGTTGGTTCGGCTGGGGTGGACTTCGCTGGAAAGGCCTCCTTCCCTTCTTTGAAAACTCACTCTGAGGGAGGTCTCCCCCGGATGGCCTCATCATTCATTGTGGGGGCAACAGCATGGGACATGTCAGTGGTGTCGTGCTGGTCAATATGATGAAGGAGGACCTTCAGCAACTCCACGCACGACACCCTGGCATGAAGATCATGCTGTCTACCCTCACCCAGAGGTGCCAGTGGAGGCATGGCATCCATCCGGGGAAGATCGACAAATCTTGTAGGTTTGTCAACAGTGTTATGGCTACATTTGTTGGATCCATAAGCGGTGCGATGATTGAGCACCCTCAAATTAGACATGACAGTCCTGGGCTATTTTTGAAAGATGGAGTTCATTTCACATCTAGGGGAAATTATATATTTTTAAGTAATTTTGCTCATTGCCTTAAAGACCACTTCCAAATACAGTGAAACTCCACTGGAATTTGAAAGTGGCCTTTAGGACCTTTTTTTAGATGCCAAATTCATAGCCCACTGCCATGGCTAATGTTGAGTTTCTTTATACTTTTGTTAAACATCCGCTTCTGTAGCCATGACACTGTGTCCCTCCCCCCCCCCCCCCCCCAACCAACCACCCACCCACTCTTTGCAGCTCCCTGGGCTCATGATGGACATAGCTGTCACCATACATGTTATGTAAATATGAACGTTTGAAGCCTGAGTGAGTTCCTGTTCCTGCAGTCCCCGTCTGTTCCTGCAGTCCCCGTCTGTTCCTGCAGTCCCCGTCTGTTCCTGCAGTCCCCCGTCTGTTCCTGCAGTCCTGTCTGTTCCCGCAGTCCCATCGATGGACAATAACTATCACCCCTATTTGTTTTTGCACCAGGCTTGTTATTTATTTTGGTGGTTATTTATTTTTTATTAAAAAAGTATTCAATGTATATTCACTCCTTTGTCTCTACTTATGAGTATACATTTTCATTCTTTTTACCTTTTTTTTTTTACCAAATAGTAATGCAGTTAATATCTGTTTGGGTAGTTAGAGTATTTAGCTTTATAATTAAAGACAACTAAATGTCCCTGACACCAGAGCTATAATAATTTTTAGAGCATCCCTTTTGTTACTTGCTTTAGATACAAAAATCCTTCCTTTATCTCTAATAATGTAAAGTGGAGAGATTTCTGCTCTTTCTGTTCCAATATGTGCCACAAGAAGTCCCCATATACAAATTCAAAACAATCAAAATCAAGATTCAACCAGAGTAAATTACATTAATTACGTGTGGTTAGAAAAATGTTTAAAAATCATTCAGAAATGTGGTCTTCCTAGATCAATATCACATAATATCGTCTAGTTTACCCATCTAAACTATACAAATGATGTGTTTTATCATTTATATTTATAAAATATATCAAAAAGAACCAATGTTTTACAGTTATAAGAGGTTAAGAAATGGAAACTAGTAGGAGACTTCTGATACGATTAGTACAAATTCTGGACCCAAAAGCACGACTCAGATAGGCAGGATAAAGTTACAAAAAGTTTATTCCAAATGTGACTCAAAAAGTGCAAGGGGAGGGGTAGTGCGAGGTTCCAAGTGGCGGTGTCCGTGATCCCATAGTGGTGTCCCAAAAGCACAGGTGAGGTGAAGCAAAAAACACAAACAGCGATCTGACGCAAGGCAGAGAAGAAAAACGGGGTTAGCTACACAAGCTATCACAACGAGAACTAGTAATCACAGAGAAGCCAAGAGAGTACAAAACCACGCGAGCTGGTGAAACAATCTGGCGGCGAGGTGAAGCAGAGGGAAGTCTTTGTAGTAGAGATCCTGATGACCAACGAGCTGCACCTGGTGCCGCCTGGGAACATGAACCCACCACACTCACACAGACAGGGGAGAGACACATGAGGATTAAACAGACAGGGAATGACAAACAACACCACTGTAGGAGCCATGTTTATGAAGTGCAAACACAAATTGTTCCAGCAGGTGTCGCCTTCAGGTTAAGGTGTACGCCACGCTATGAGGTAACAGGAGTGATTGTAAATGGACATGTCTGGATTACTGTTTGAACAGCTCACATGTGACAGTGATCAAGACAACGATGGAATAAGAAATAAATATTCCTAAAGGAAGAAGATATATATATATAACATGGAATTCACAACAACAAAGCTAACATTAAAAACATAATAATTTTTTTGTTGAAACTAGTAATACCTTCAACCTTTGAACCATGCCTTGCTTGTCACACTTGCGAGGTTGTTGAAACACAACTCCCTGGTGTCCTACATCCTACATGAGAGAGAAAATGAGAGGTTAAAACTCTGGTTTTAAACATGCAGTATGGCCTGTCTTGGTTGAAAGCCCACTCACCACGACAAGGTGCAGGCCAAGAGTAGGAACATATAACACGGGACAAACACACAAGACACTATACAGCACAGGACATGTGAAAATGAAAAGCAAGAATACAACAACAATGCAAAAGTTACGTACTATTACTGAACCCGAGGGTGAGCAATGGGGACAAAATTAACCACAAAATAAATCAGGAAGTATGTT
The DNA here is from genome assembly GCF_963930695.1 of Labrus bergylta. Lineage (NCBI taxonomy): Eukaryota > Metazoa > Chordata > Actinopteri > Labriformes > Labridae > Labrus > Labrus bergylta. The sequence goes on along the minus strand of NC_089212.1, from coordinate 4,746,510 downwards.
TATCTACCTTATAACAACTATGTAACAATAACAATTTCCAAAAACCCTCAGCAAAATTAACAATCAATTCAAAATACATAACTTAAATATTAATATATAACATTTTTATCAAACTTGGAGATCCAAAAATGTGTTGGTGAACTCTATAATACAAATCAGAAAATTGAACATACAGTACATTTGAACATCTTGAAGTTTTTTTTGTTGTTTTACGTAAATTCTATAATATGTATTTTTTGTAGACATTTTAAATTTTAAGTAAACTTTTAATTGGACAAACAATTCCATAAACTATGTACATAATAACTACAATGAATCTGACACTGAAAATGATTAACAGATCAACATCATCTTAGGTCCCGTTCATGCAGACTCTAAAAGACATTGACCAGTCATTCATGTGTTCAGTTTTTATCTGACATTGGCTTTAAGTAGTGGTGAGGTGAGGTTTCTCTTTAAAGGCTCTATGTACAGTTTTGAGAATTCTATTTTCATTATGTCTTGAAGTAGCATCCCAGTAGATTTTTAATAGAAAAGTTGGGCCCCGTTCATGCAGACTCCAACTGATAATCATCTATGTAATCGGTGGGTTTTTCTGAGAAAAAAGAAAGAAAGTCTTTTCACTAAGAACTAAGGCCCCGTACATGCAGGCTCTAAGTTCAATTATTGTTTTAATTCCAGCTCTGTACATTCAAGATTTCTGCTCACTTGTGACAACATGTGCACTTTCTAAACGGCAGACATTGAAAGTTACTTGTGCCCCGTTCATGCAGGCTCCAAGTAACAGTTTCAATGTTGTTCTATAGCATTATTATACTTACCATTTCCCATGTTGCAAGAAAAACATCAAAAAGGAGTTGGCCACATTCTGATATGCAGGAAATAGAATTTGTTGTACAATTAGAGAACCATATACACAAATATACATATATATATAGACATAAAGAGATGCAGGTAGAAGAACATACTGTACAGATATAGAAACATACATAAAAATATATACACATACAAATATGCACATATAAACAAAGAGAAGCAGGTAGAAGAACATACTGTACAGTAATAGAAACATACATATAAATATATACACATATGTACAATATCAAAATATATATTAACTTATGTACTTTAACCACACACAGAAGTGACCAAACACCTTTTATTTAATCTCCATAAAAATGGATTAATTTAGTAAGCTTTCTGCGAACCACTTTACCTTCCTTTATTTTTTCTGCCTCTCTTCTTGCTATGTGGTTCAGTCGAACTTTGCAGTACCATGCACTAGCCATCCTTACCAAAACATGGACATGGTTGGCTTCAACACACATGTCAAACATGTGGCTGTGCAGCTGGGGAAAGAGATTCTTCTCTGAACAATCTGCAAGAACCTGGGTGACAATTGCTGCAGTTGTTCCTCTTCCCAGTGGAGGCTTGCCCTCATTGATTTTTAGAAGCCTCTGAAAGCGTCTTTCAGTAGCTTGGCAAACTGCAGTGATGTCCGGTGATGGTTTCTGGAGGCCACCTCTGTTCTTCAAAGTAATGAAATGGTGAACTGAGTCATCTGAGGTCAGTGCTTGTGAGCAAGCCATGCATGTTATCTTCTGTTTCATCTTCTTGACGATGAAGCCTGTGATGTAAGAAATTGCTGCGTCTTTGTACTCAGATAGACTGTCAACGTCTGGAAGGTCAGACAGACTGTCATCCTCAGGCACAAGCACTTCAACTGGCTTCACATCCAACCTGCGCGCAACATTCACAGTCGCGGGTGTTGAATCAAGGATGGTTGTGTTGTCACGAAGGAGACAGTTACCTGTGCCTCTTTTTACCTGATGCCTTACAAGGAGGCACTTATAAGCTCCTCTAAACTGCCTCACATTGGGGTTGTTGTTAAATCCGCCACGTGCTCTGATTGCAGAGAAGAACAGCTCCAAGTGGTCCTGGCTGAGTTTGTATGTCAGAAGGTATCGGCATGGGGCTGCTGGCTGCTCTACCAGATCTTCATAGATGCCCATCACACTTCTTGCACAAGCAATGAAACCATAAATGGCAGTTCTCTTCTGTGTAGAGTGCACATGTACAAGTGTGTTGTCTCTTCCTGTCATTCTGAGCCCACAAAGGAGTGACTCTGCTTCATCTAAAATGGCCTTGGCATGGTGTTTGTTTGCTGGCTTCAGGGGGGCTTTAAATCCCTTTCCAAGTGGGTTCCTGCTGTTAAGGACATCAAAAGCAGCATCAATGGTGCGCAAGAATTGAACAGTGGCTGAATATCCAAAGAACTGGGGATATTTAAGACCCCTCTCACAATACTCAATGGCATCAGCCACACTGCTGCTGAAGAGTTGGGCTGCAAGATGTACCTTCATTTTTTGATTGCGCCACTGAATATGTGCCATCTTCAGTTTGTTGCCAAGGCACAAACCCTCCTTCTCCTGAAGCTTGTTGAGCTCCTTGATGTACTGCCATCTTATCTGCTGGCCATCTTCTCTCACCAGAACCTCGACTGTTGAAAAGACATTCCGAAGAAGCTTGAGCATGTGACATGGATCCAAGAGAACATGGACTTTTTGTGTAAGATCTTCAGGATGGAAAAAGAAGGGTTTCATGTCCACGAGGTCCAACTTGGCACCAAGCTCTTTGACCATTGCAAAGTTTTGAGATGGTCCATCACATGTCAATGAGACAACCCTAACACCGATTTCATAAAGCCTAACTAGGCTCTCTCGGACAATGTTTGCTCTCTCTTGTCCGGTCATGCTGTTGATGAGGAAGTAAGCAATGGGGATCTTCCAAGACGCATTAACTGCAACAACCATGAGGACCAATGCTTGTGTTGCAATTACGTTTTCAATTTCACCAGCTCCGTTGTCAACATAGCCGTGAATTTGGTCCCCCCCAAACTCAGTCTGCTTATGAATGTACATTTCATCCATCATCAATGAGCAAACTATGTCCTTACCTAATCCTTTCTGATCAGCAACATGACTTTTTAAAGCTGTGAAAGAAGCAACAGTAAATCCAGGATCTGCAGTGATGCTACTATACCACTTTCTTATGGTTTGTGGATGAGGCAAAGCCAAAAGAAATTTCTCTCTGACATAGTCATAGGCTTTCGGAGAGTGCAGTGTTGTGGCGAATTGTTTCAGATTCTCTGAAAACACAGACTTCTTCTTTTTTAGTCTTTGAAAGATCTCTCTTGGAACATCTTCGAGATCAGAAAGAAGAGAGGCACATTCCGATGAAATTAGAAGTTTCTTCTGAAGCACTTTGACTAAACCTTTCATTGAAGAAACTTTTGCCTTCAATCTTCTTGTGTGCTGGACTTTCAACCTCAGCTTTTTTCGAGCTGCACAGAGCTTTATCTCTGTAGCAGAAGCCATCCTCTTCAGTGTTCTTGGAGAATGAGAAACACCGTAAGAGTGATCACCCTGAGATACGGCCATCAGATCAAAACTTAGCTGTTTTGGCCTAATGTAACAGTGATCTAATGCTGTCCAATTTTTACTCTGATGTATGGGTTGATTGCTGCTACCTAGACCAACATCTTCCCCTGCATTCACTGTCAGCGTAATGTCATCATGAATGACATCTTGAGCAACAAAGGCTTCTTGGGGTGTGTCTTCCATCATGACATTGCTGTGATCAGCAATGAGATTTACGGCACTGCTACCATAACCTACATCTGAAACCTCCTCACCACTACTCAAAACAACCATGCCATTGTCACTTACCTTATTTGCACTTACCACCAAGCATTTTCCTCCTGGCACTTCTTCCTCTGGGAAGTGGAAAATGGTAGGCACAGCAGTGTTCTTTAGACATTTCCTCCCCTATTAAAAAGTAAAAAGAAAAGGGAAAAAATTAGTTAGACAGAAAATAGCAGTTATCCATTAAATCCATTTTGTGTTAATTTACTGTATTCATCTGTGTTGCACTTACACTGTGCAATTAAGCAGTTTATTGTGGATAGTACTTCATCAGTTTAAATCAATACATTTCTTTGTTAATAATAATATTTAAAATATCTCCATACCCTGGAATCAGTGCCAATGTGACAGCTTTCAAAGTGTTCACTGCATAGACGAGAAGCCTTGTTGGGAGTCCAGTTCTGTCTTCTCAGGTTGAGCATCCACTGCTCCAGCCTATCTGAATCACCTAGAGGAAAACTATTTACAGGCAAAATGTGTTAACACATATGTCAGTCTATCTTATTCACATACATCAACATGGCTGTATTCTTAAAACTATTTATTGTACATATTGCTTTACTGTATATGTAATTTTCATTCTGTATGTTATTTATATATATATATATATATATATATATATATATATATATTACTACTGCTATATTCTTTGTAAGAGCATCCATATCGATTAAGAACGCTTCATTTGTAGGAGCACCGAGAGTGCTGTTCCGTCGCGGCAAGAGGAGACAAAAAAGTCAAAAATATTTAGAGCCTCTGGCATTGAACTGATTATTGATTGAAGTTTATGTTTCATATCTCTCTACCTCTGTGCGTAATGGCACACTTGGCACAGCTTCAATATATAGCTGATCTCTACCCGTCGAGTTGTTCTTGTTATCGCATGTTTATGTTATAAAAATCATGACAGAAAATATAATTTTCAGTTTGTGGGCTGTCGAAATGAACATCAACCAAAAAAATAATCTCAAAATTAACAATGACATATTACATTATTATTGGAAAGTACGAACGCAGAATTAATATCCAAAGTTTATTTATAAATTTCGACATTTATGCTTGAGTATAGCATTCATCATAACGTCAGGTAATCATATTCAAAGTCTGTGGTTAACCACCGAGGTGAACCTTTAGCTTCACACAAACTCATTCTTTTCAACATCTTAACAACTAAAATTTCTAACTCTTTGGAATTACTTTTTTCCCCAATTAAATAATGCTGGCTAGAGATGTTAACTTTAGCATCTTTGGCATGAATGGGAGATCGGCTAAACCATTGACCGTAAATAATGGGCTACACTGAGGCCAATTGTACAGTTAGCCGGCTGGTTTACAAGCTAATGCTAAACAAGCTAGCCCCGCAAAAATAGACAGACACCTGACAGAGTATTCAATAAATATATAACACTACTATATTACTCACCGAAAAAACTGCAGAATCGACTTCTTGGATGGTCTGTTACTACAATTAACCGCACAGCAAGACATATTCGTTGTTAGATATTTGCTAAACAAACACTCCAAACGAAGAAAAAAAGATGAAGAAAGCTAACGGTTCAAGGTCGGGAACGGGATGAAGCCGAATTAAGCTAGTGTTGAGTACCTAGCTCCTGCTCCTGACGCGACCATGGACGCGTCAGACAGATGCGGCGCGCAGAGCTGTCAATCAAACTGTCACAATCCTAATATGGGCATAGTCGTTTTTCTTAATAAAAAACAATCCGATGAGTTATAAAAAAATTCACCCCCCCACAGTGTGAGGAGAAGGGGCCGTCAACTTCTCAGATATATCTCGTTTTTTGAACCAGGCTGTAAACATGTTGATTCCTGTGGTAAAAACGGGCTTTTTTTGGCTGTGGGCCTATGGCACTTCCGGCGCTTCTGCAGCCAGCCTCGAGCGGAACCTCGAGGAACTGCAGTTTTTTGTACTTCCGCATAGGCTTCATTTTTCAAGACCGGAGGTTGCCCCTTGGTACGTACACAAACAAGCATCATCATCATCATCATCATCATCATCGGCTGTGAAAAACTGGAAATTTATATTACAGAGGAGGTAAGTGGTCATACACATGTGAAAGTCTGTGAAGGAGTCTGTGTGTCTGTATTCAGTCTCCATCCTACAAACGACAGTCTCTGCACGCACTGGCTGAGAGCAGGAGTGTGTGATGAGTTTGTCCGCCTTTGAAAGCTCTTAGGGTGGATAGAAGTGTGTGGAAGTCGGCCTCTGGCTGTGGAGGTGAAGACCGGAAGGGTGTGATGAGTTTGTACTGTTGATCTCTGTAAGTGGAGCGGAGTGAGGAGGACATTGAGAATGTGCATAAAATGTCACTTCCTGGAGCTTTCACAGAAAATACGACCCGGGTAAAAAATGTATACGATTTTTTTTTATTTATTTTTTTATACAAAAAACGATTTATTCATGTAAAAAGTTACCTTTTAAAGCCCCTTTAAGTTAATTATTTTGACTTGTTAAGAACCACGTTGATTTTTTAAATGTTTATATTAAAGGTGATACCATTGGACAAAGAGATGTTCATGTAAAAGAAACATGTTGGAGTCTCTGAGAGACATGAACAAGCTGAAGGAAGCACTGTCCAGTATGAACACAGAACCAAAAGCAACAAGTCCAGAGGGAGTTTGATTTTTGATTTCATTACTCAACGCTATTTTTTAGAAACAATATATTTGATATCTGCTATAATGTTTAAAATGTTGCATACAATACCTTTAAAGTTACTCCTGTTGAAAGACACAAGGGTGTGTCAGGTAGTAACTTTGTTAAGCAGCAAATATTTTGATTTTTTCCTTTATTTTTCCACAGATTTTGTAGGAGCACCGTAGATGTTGTGTGTCTGGTGAGCTGGAGGTTCAGAGGGCCTCATAAAAAGTCTGCTTAGGGCTTAGGGAGCATTTTTGGCTGCAGCTTGTAAACAGAGCCCTCTCCTCTTGGGGCTGATCGTCCCCAGAAGTGCACACTCACTGCAGGATGTAGTGTGTACTGCTTGTACTTACACTGTAAGCTACCGCACGCTAGCACAAGCTAACTACCAGTGTTTGTTGGCACCTGCCTGTCCAACAGAAAGCAGGCCAACTCCCAATGTTCACCATCATTTTGGAACGAGCTTTATCCCCTTTTGCGGTTTGAATCACGTCCAAATTGCTGAATCGTGTCCACTCCTAAACTCACCTGAGCTGTCATTGGCTGGAGATAACACACCAGCGACCTACCCAGAAACATCCCGAGTCAACCAAAACATCAAAATCTTCCCTACAGACACTACAGTCTCCACCACACGTGGATGGAGGCCCAGAAGTGATGATTGAGTGACATTATTTCTTTATTAAGTGTATATTCTGTTTTTTCCAGAAAAACCTCCTGACTCTGCCTTTAAGCTGGATGTTCACTCCACACTCAACTAACGTTGAAACTTGTTGATTTGCAGCTTCAGTCATGTCAGTGTTTGTCTGCCCCACAGGGATGTAAGGTTCATTGTAATGAATATATTGTCACATCTAAACTGACCAAAATATTGTTTCAGAGATGAAGTTTTAACTTCATGTGAGCAGTCAGTGGAAAGCTTTTATCTTAATGCAGTGTGTTTGTCTCTCAAGCCTTGTTGTCTTTAAAACAGACAAACAGCTGAGAGTAACTTCTGTTAATGGACAAAGAGCAACAAAACAGTTCTGCAAAATATGACAAGGCAGGATGATCAGGTTATAACTAAAAACTACATTCTTAATGTACAGCTGGTGTAAAGAAACAACGGTGACATCTAGTGGTCAAATCATTAACTACAGCACAAGGCTTTAAAACACTTGACAATCATTTCTGAGGGATGTAATCTCCAGTGGGAACTAACCTATGCTTGGATTTATGCAGAGCTGGTGCAACCCATTGCTGATTTGTTTTTTCTTTTTAAGATTATTTTTCAGCCTTTTTGTCTTTATTGGACTGGGAAAGCTGAGAAGAGATTGGAAATACAGGATGGAGAAGGGAGCGACGTTCAACAAATGGTAATGGTCAGGAGTCAAACAGGCTTTGAGGACTTTGTGACCTCAGTACGTGGGACTTCTGCTCTACCAACCGAGCTAAATCAGCGCCCCACCACAGCTGATTTTAATCGATGCTTTCATGTGCTGTTGGGGGACATTATACCACTCTTAATCCAAAATTACCAACCCTGCCTTTAATTCGGAAAAACTGAACAGATTTTTTCTGATGAATGAGATATCTATGTCATTAATTCAGAAGAACCGGGAAGATTTTTATTTTCTCAAGTGAAAGCCATATCTTTATTTTTTTTCCCCTCAAAACACACACACAAGTTGATTATTAAAATTGAATGCATGTATTATAACTTGATGAATTAGGTGGTGTGTAACTCATTACTATAACCACTGAATGGAAGTGAACACTCATTCCATTAAGTGCTAAAGAGAGTGAAGACAGAGGAACAGAGGGTATTATTGTTTAAAAACTACATATTTCATATCAAATCTATTAAATAATCTTTCATATAAACATTTAAAAAAATCAAAGTTCTTAACAATTCAAAATTACTAACTTAAGCTTGTTTTAATGATTTTATTTAAAGACTCAAGAACATCAGTTATATGAAACATTTTGATATCAACACTCATGTTTCCTGATTTGAACAGATTACTGATATGTGCAGCTGGATTATAAATCAGTTTAGTATACAGCACTTAAAAACAAAATAATAATTAAGCTCCATGCATTATAAACCTTTATACAAAAATAACATTATCACTATGAAGACGATCAATAGGCATGTTTCAATGTGATTTAATGCTAAAAGTTATTCAGTAATACAGACATTTAAAAACAAATTGTTTTAAATGGGATTGGATGTAAGAAGAAAATGAAAAAACATGAAGCACATTCTCTAAAATGTGAAGCTGAAAGTCAAAAGTTGATTCATATAAACAACATTTAAGGATGAGATGAATCACATAGATCAATAATGTGAGAAGCATTGTGCTGCAGCTAGACTTACTCAGTCTGCATTTCTCTTTTTCTAGCTGGTTATTTCTAACTTCTACATTTTCACTGTAGTCAGTTCTTCATATTAATGTTTTCATTTACAAACTAATTTAATTTAATCGTGGTTTTTCTCTTTTTAACATCTTATTTTCAATGTGATTTCAATTAATAAATCAAAATGTACACATTGTTTTGACAGCACAAATAAGTACTGAATGCTATTTCCTTAACAATATCACCCTGTGGTGTTCAAGTGGACCCTGGTAAATACTTTCTCTGCATCGTCAGCAATCATGTCGAGGATCATGTTAAGACTGCTGTAGGTAAAGGCAAAAGAGAGGCACGCTGCTGCTGGGATTCCAAGTATTGGAATGAATCTGAACCCTTCCTCTGCTGCCAGTAATGCAGCTAAACTGCCGAATTGAACCAACAACCTCAGTAAAAGTTGAGAAGTTAATTCTGTTGCTATCAGAGGTGACATGATGACTTCCTTCAATTCCTCATAAGGAACACCTGAGTAGTTTGCCATTCTCTTCAGTGATGGGATGTCAAGACCAAACCCCAAAACATATGTTGTGACAACACCGACCAGCAAGGCTATATCAACAGCAACAGAAACCCCCGGAACTGGCACAGCTCCTACAGCTGCAGATAGAGTAGCAAAGTATTTGACCTTTGCTTGGAAAGCCTTTTTCTTTTTTTTGATCATGTCCAGACTGATATTGGGCATGGCAAGCAGAAAGGCTTCCTTCTTGAGTTCAGGAAGTTCTTCCTTCAGTGTCTCCACTAACAGAGGGAAATCATACAGTGTCAGGTCAAAGCTGGACACCAAGAAGACCTGAGGAGACTGGAGACGTAGATCCTGAAGACCTGTGTCAGGGAAAATAAGTTATTCAGGGACAGTTCATTCTTAGATCAGCAAATTAGATTTATTGCCAAGAAGAATTGTTACAACAAAGAAATAATCTACCAAACAAATGTACCTTACTTTTTTTGGGATGTTTATATATATACAGTAAATATAGATAGAGAGAAAATAATACTCAAAGTTAATGACTGCATTAATGTCAAAAGAACATTCTAAGCACTGAGGTAAATCAGTTTATTATTTAATTATTTCTTAAAGGATACATCACCTACCCTGAATGCAGTTTTCCCTGATTTGTGTCAGGGTCCTTTCTTCATTGAACTCTTTCTGACTTCTTTTCTCATTACGTATGTTATCATCAATCTTTGAGCGAACAAAGTAGAACTTCTTCTCCATCTTTTGAATCTCCTTAGCCAGCTTCAGATCATTTTCTTTGAAGCGATCAGCTGAGATGATGATGAAGAAGTCAAACTTTTTAAATTCAACCTTCTTCAGGTACTCAGCAGCAGGATAATTGTTGGTGCCGATACCAGGAAGATCCCAGAATGTCACATTGGGATAGTTTGGATGGGGGTACGGTTTGACCTCCATGGTGGTTTCTACACAACCAGTAGGAGCAGCTTTCTCATCCTTGTTGTCTATACCTCTAATGGCATTAACAAAGGAGGATTTACCAGAGCCAGACTCTCCTGTGACAGCAATATTTAGAGGAACGTTTTGCTCCTTATCCAAATACTTCTGAATCTTTGCACGAGCTAAGTCTTGATCATTTTTCTCCAGAGCTTCTTTAATTTTTCTATCTATTTGTTGACGACCAGATTGATTCCCCATTGTGCTTCTGGAAAACTGGAATAAAAGAGATGTTATAAAATCACTATAATCCTCTGACAAATAAAAGTTAATGTAAGACTACAATAATAAACATCATGCACAAAGAAACTATGATGGTAGAAAACACTTAGTAAGTCAAGTACAGCAGCACATGAAGCTTTTCTCTGCATAAAGTCAGAGATTCAATTCTGCCAAGACAGGAAGGGGACTGTGTGAAAATAAAAAATCGGAAACTTGATCTTCCCTGCAGGCTGGAGTTGATTTAAGTCAAGATTTAACTGTTATCACAGTGCTAAGTACGGCACTGACCAAAAAGACTTTACAATCTGTTAATGAATATAACATCAAACACACAAATGATCTTCAAATATGAATGTTTGTCACCAACTCACACCAAATACATCTCACAATGAGCAAAGTGCTGTGTTAATTTATTAATCTGTTTATTTGTCAGGGACATTACATGTAAGCATTGTTAAATCTAATTAAAGTGCAACAGATGTAATGTATCTAGGACTTGTAGACATGGCTAATTTGCAGTCCTTGTTCCGGGTTAGGCTTTGAAGAAATAACACAGATGATAAACCAACGCAGTAAAATAGACATACAAACTGACATTTGCAGCAGATAAAGATGCATAAAAACAAACAGTAAAGCAGACATAGACGCGCAGATTGAAAATAATTACTAACTAAACACATATTTTATGCTATACTCACCAGATCAAAAGGTCACTGTACGAGTTGTTATCTTTAAGTGCAGACGCGAAGAAGCATAGAAACAGGAGAAAAGTTTATCAGTCTTGGTCAGCAACCAATCAAAAGTCTTTCTGTGAGTTCAGGACCACCCTTATTTTTAAAGCAGCTGACTTTTAAGAAACATGCTGATTTACAGGAACAGTAGAAGATGCATGCTCTCATGCCTTCTGCAGGTTTATAATAGCGCAAATCTTTATTGTGGCTGATGCTAGAAATCCTCCTTTTCTACATCTTTAGTTTTCATCAAAGCTTTGTCTGTTCAAAAACTAGTGTTTTTTTGGGAGCCCTTATTGTGTGATATCTTCAGCTTTCAACAGCACTAATAATGGTGAATAATATCAGAAACATGGGGATGTTTCAGCAGTTCTGAAAAAAAATTTGTTTTAGGTTTTTACTAATTTACAAATGTTATTTTTCATGGCAAAAGCTTTCACTTTGATTTCGTACTTCTTAGATTCTCTCCTCAGGTTTATTGAGAGGACAGGAAATCACTCCATGGGGAAGGGAACAAGCACATAAGATTGTGGTGAGACGTCCTCGTGTCTGAGGTGTTGCATGCAGAAGTTTCTGTGACTGATGATTGCATCAGCGGTCAACTGGCTGTTTTTTTGTGTCTACAAAAGTTATAATACGTGCTCACTAAGGTGAAACGTTTTAATGACACCGCGCAAAAAAAATAAAACTCACCACACCAACTCATGACAGTAGGCTACTTCTCAAAGTGTGGGAACGTTTAGTGAGCTGTTTCTCACCTAGGTTTGAATGTTTTAGTGTGTGTGTTGTAAATATGTTTATGTAGTAGTTTTTCTGTAGCTTTGTTCATGTGTGTGTGTCTGTATTGTGTGTGTTCAGGTTCGTCTGGTTGTCCTCAGCTTCTAACAGGCTGTGATACACTGTGCAGCTCTAATCTCACATTTTGGTTTTATTCCCAGCAGATACGAGAGTTTGTGTGTTCAAATTCAGGATGTACGTGTGTAATTTTCACTTTAATAAAGTGCTTAAAAAAATAGAATGTACCTGAAATCAGGGCGGCAGTAGCTCAGTGTGGAGGGACTTGGGTTGGAAATCAGAGGGTCGCCAGTTTCCGGAACAAGTCTGGAAATTGGTCTGGTAGCTGGAGAGGTACCAGTCCACTTCCTAAAAACTGTTCAGGTGCCCTTGAGCAAGGCACCGAACCCCAAAACTGCTCTGGAGTGCTCACTGTGGGCAGCCCCCTCACTCTGAGACCTTTCCATTAGTGCATGTTCATATGATCCTGTTTGTGCATCTTTGTGTATTTCAGCAAAGGACTGTGATGTCACAGGATAGTTGTGATGTCACTGCCAGCCTGTTATTTGTGTCCTAGAACACACAAACGTCTAGAAACACATAGCTAACACAGCCACAGAGACAAACAGGAGCGAAACAAACCTCATCCCAGTTCAAAGTCTATTATTTTGTCAGGTGTGATTGAGTTTTATAGAATAACAAACACAATGGCAAACAGACAACCGGAGCAGGAATTTCTCTCTATCCAAAAGAAGAAAGCCATGATTTTGGCATCTCTGGTGATAAAAAGATGTGAGATTAAGAAGTTTCACAAAGCTATAGAAGCAAAGGAGCAGGATGTGTCACAGCTTGAGCGGCGGCTTGATCGTATTAAAAAAGGTCACAGGGAGTCACTCAACAGAGCTGAGGAAAGACTTGCAAAAGCCAACTTGGACTTTGATAGAGCGCACAATTCAAAAGAGGATTTAAACGTGATAAGTGAGGACTTACATGACAAAATAGCGACCATTAACAATGAATTGGAACAGACTGAAGAAATCATGCGTAAATACGATAAGTATAAAAAAATTGTCATCGACTTCTTGTGTGCAGCCTTGGTGGGGAGATGCCTGGACAGTCCACGGCCCAAAACAAAAATTCTGAACTGGATGGTGACAGCTCGGAACTTGAGCAGAAATGAAAGAAAATGCTATCTGATCCCAAGCAGATTGTGGATCAGAGCCAGCAGCTGGTCAAGCTACACCTAGTCCTGTGTCAGAGCGTCACTAGAAACAACGAAATGCTGAAGGAGTTTCGTCTGCAAACAGAGAAAACTGTAAATGCATTAAATGTGGAAGACGAGAAGCTAAACTCTGAGCTAAATGAAGTAAAGGATCAAATCAAGAGATACAAAGAAAGAGGTGCCCAACTCAAACGCAAGGTTCAGCTCCATGATTCAATACCTAAAGATGACCAGGATCTCTTGCTGGAAGCTCTGGGTTTGAGGGTGACTGATGTGTATCGCACCATAGTAGATACTCGGTTTAACACTCTCGACACTTTGGAGAAAATGACCAGTATAGAGCGCCGCATGTTTAGACTGTTTGATCAGCTTGACAAAATTCCTGAATAAGTCTTGGCAGAAATGAGAAAGAAGCATTATATAGAGATGATGATGAGGCTGCATGCAGAGGAGTTTAGGTTGAAACTTGAGAAACTGAAAGAAAGGGAGAAGAAGTGCATGCAAAGATCTACTGCTAATAACACGCCGGTAAAGTGTAAAAAGCTCATGTTCAGATCACGCATCAGCATAAAGAAGCAAGAAGAAGAGAAGAAAAATTATTTGCAGGAGGAATATGACCCCTTTCTATCATTGGACGAGGAGACTAAAATATTTAACAAATGGGATGACAGGTGGAGGCTGAGAAGTCCTACATCCATTTCCTGTAGAGACAATTTCAGGGCTGGAGAAACTTCAGCCGAGTGTTCTCCTGCTAGTGCAGAGTTGTCTCAGCATCAAGCACAAAATGGTACAGAGAAAACTTTGCATAACTCTGGCACTGCTCACATTGAAGAGCTAGGTGAGGTACATCTAAAGCAGAACCTCTGTCTCTCAATTTCTGACACCCAAGAGTCTGGGTCAATATATGACACTGAAAATATACAGAGCACCACAAAGTGTTTAAAACAGAACAAGACGCCACCATCTAACAGAGCCAACAAATGGATCAATCCGCTGGTAAACCTTTTGCCATCTACTAACTGAAAGAACACATTCAAAGGACAGTCCTGCCCCCAGCTTGCCGAGAATTACAAGTACCATTCTAAGGAGTCTCGAGAATCCTTGAGGAGATTGGCCACTGTGCAGACCAAGTACATTAAGCAAAACTTGGAGTTCAAAAGGCTGCTGACCAGAAAGACCTAAATGGTTAACAGACATCATTGTCCTGTCCCTTTCTTCTCTTTCTACTCAACCTTTCTGTTCCCCTCTTCTATTTCCCTTTTCGGGTCACCATGAGGCATCAGCGGCTAGCGGCACATGAATGTCCTCCTTTGTGTTGATGAGATTGGATGTTCTGTGTGTGTTAGGGTTTACTCCAGGTTCTCTGGTTTCTCCCACAAAATCTCACATAAAAAAAAACACTGAACAGAATCAATCAACACAAACAACAATGAATAATGAATGATAATAAACAGCATTAAAAATAAAAAATTGGGACGGCCAAGTCTGTATCAATGCAACATTATCACGGAATTCGATTTGGTGCGCTTTTGTTCCCACCAAAGTCCTCTGAGTGCAACTACTACCTTAGAAATCAATCATTTGACACAAATGATAATTATGAAATTACTTCTCCAAGCACAAACAGCAAATTAACAAACACAAAACTTTGACAGGGAACAGGTTTGTGTTATTTGTACGGAAGAGGAGTAGGGCCACGGAAAAATAAATGTTAGGGTTTGGACTTTAATCTCAGGATTCTGACTTTTTTTCTCAGTCAGACTTAAAAAAATAAAAAATAAATAAAACGGACCCCCCCAAAAAATGTTTCAGTGGCCCTAATACTCTACTCTCATAATCTTTATCTGCAACTATGTAAAGAGTAATGGGTATAGAACGGTCACCTCACTGTCATGTTTCCAGTTTGCACTAAAGAGGTCAAAGTAAAGTATAGCCTACACTGTCTAAACATTTCACTTTATACTAGATTTGGAGGGGAATGCTGAAAGTAGTTACTGTTATATTTCCTACAGTCGAGACAACCCCAAATGTCAAATGCTCAGACATGTAGTGAAGTTTTTTACTGCAACACGAAACAGGTGAGAAGAGGTCATTTAGAGACACACACACTCCTCTGTTCCCATTCATCTGTTTCTGCCAGCTTTAACAGGTCAAGTACCTAGACTTCATTCTTAATTTAATATTCTTCATAGTTCAGTGTAGTTAACCAAAGAATTCAACATGTAATAAAAATAGTCATTTCAGAAACTTGTTGATTTGCAGCTTCAGTCATGTCAGTGTTTGTCTACCCCACAGGGATGTAAGGTTCATTGTAACGAGTATATTGTCACATCTAAACTAACCAAAATATTGTTTCAGAGATGAAGTTTTAACTTCATGTGAGCAGTCAGTGGAAAGCTTTTATCTTAATGCAGTGTGTTTGTCTCTCAAGCCTTGTTGTCTTTAAAACAGACAAACAGCTGAGAGTAACTTCTGTTAATGGACAAAGAGCAACAAAACAGTTCTGCAAAATATGACAAGGCAGGATGATCAGGTTATAACTAAAAACTACATTCTTAATGTACAGCTGGTGTAAAGAAACAACGGTGACATTTAGTGGTCAAATCATCAACTACAGCACAAGGCTTTAAAACGCTTCACAATCATTTCTGAGGGATGTAATCTCCAGTGGGAACTAACCTATGCTTGGATTTATGCAGAGCTGGTGCAACCCATTGCTGATTTGTTTTTTCTTTTCAAGATTATTTTTCAGCCTTTTTGTCTTTATTGGACAGGGAAAGCTAAGAAGAGACAGAGAATGAAATGACGTGCACCAAATGGTCATGGTCAGGAGTCAAACAAGCATTGAGGCCTCAGTATGTGGGACTCCTGCTCTACCAACCGAGTTAAACCAGCGCCCCACCAGAGCTTTCATGTGTCATGGCATGCTCTCCACACAGTCTTTCACGTTGCTGTTGGGGGACATTATACCACTCTTGACGCAAAAATTCAAGCAGCTCAGCTTTACTGAATGGCTTGTGAGGTGGTCACCAAATCCTCAATTAGTATAATGAGATGTGCCTCCTTTGAATTTTATCAGACACTACAAAAGGATGCCTTCTATGCATATAGAGATGCTGATAGAAATATTTGCAGTGGTCTCTTCATTTTTTCTATAACTTTATATATTTTCTTCTTTCTGATCACTACCTTCAGCTTGTAGAACATACATCAAATCAAGTGAAAAAAGGTGCACTTCTTCATGCCGATTACAAATCATTGATTCTGAAAGTCCCTCTTCCCGCCTGACTTACTGACCAGTTTGACATCTGTGATGACGATGTCATGGCTCACGGCCTTGCACATGTCGTAGACGGTCAATGCCGCAACAGAAACTGCTGTCAAGGACTCCATAAAGATAAAGATAAAGATAAACTTTATTGATCCCCCATGGGGGAAATTTGTGCATTACAGCAGCTCCAGAAAACAGGGGACGAGGAATATACTTATAAAAAATAAAAATACAGGTTAAAAAACAGATCAAACATATTTACATCATTTAAATAAAAATAAAAAATACAATAGTGTAAAAAAATACAATAATGTACATGTAAAATTACACAGTAACTTGTTATTAACAAAACACACACAGTGTGTAGCATGAGGTGGTGATGTTGTTAAACAGTCTGATCAAACAGTCTGACTTCAGATGGGATGAACGACCTGCGGTAGCGCTCTGTCTTGCAGGGTGGATGTCTGAGTCTGCTGCTGAAGGAGCTGCTCAGGGCCCCCACAGTGTCATGCAGGGGGTGAGAGGGGTTGTCCATGATGGATGTCAGCTTCACTAACATCCTCCTCTCACCCACCTCCTCTACAGAGTCCAGAGGACAGTCCAAGACAGAACTGGCCCTCCTGACCAGTCTGTTCAGTCTCTTCCTGTCTCTCTCTGTGCTCCCTCCTCCCCAGCAGACCACTGCATAGAAAAGTGCAGACGCCACCACAGTGTCATAAAAAGTCCGTAGCAGAGTCCTGCACACTCCAAAGGACCTCAGTCGCCTCAGCAGGTGAAGTCGACATTGGCCCTTCTTGTACAGGACGTCGGTGTTGTGTGACCAGTCCAGTTTGTTGTTGAGGTGAACACCCAGGTATGTGTACTTCTCCACCCTCTCGATGTCCAAGCCCTGGATGTTCACCAGTGCAGTCTGGGGTGACTGCGGAAGTCAATCACCATCTCCTTTGTCTTGCTGGCATTGAGCTGAAGGTAGTTGAGCTCACTCCAGTCGACAAATCTCGACCCCTGTCCTTCCCGTAGTGCGACACGTTGCTGTGATGACCGCAGCGTCCTGCAGCTCATCCAGGTGAGAGGTGACTGAGACGTGGTCCAAGGGGAGCGGGTGGCAGAGTGGGATGAGGACCGAGGTCTGCTTGGAAGCCATGATGCCAGACAACTGTGCCACGGCCAGGGCATCACCCTTGGCCAGCTGGTTGTCCCTCAGCAGCTGGAATGCGATGGGGCCCAGGATGACGGTAGCACTGGCTGTGGCCGCTCGCCGTGTGGGATTTTTCCCCCCTACATCCACCATGGAGGCACGGCCTGGGCGTCTGTGTGCGTCAGCTGGGCTTCAGTGGTTTCATTCTGGTGGGTGTTGGAGACGCTTGTGCTTGACCTACTCTGATCACTGACACACCGTCGGAGTTTAAGACTATGGTCTTCACTTGAGCTTTTATTATGGCACAGTCTAACATTGTAGTGCTTTACATTCATTTTGGCATTCATTAGTGTGCAAAAAACAGGCGTTCCTAGAGTCCTGAGTACGTTCTTCTTCAGAACGTTAGGACTCCTGGCTATTGCGTACCTGAGACAGCCTTCATTAATGCTTCTCCTGATATTTGTGCGGGAGGTTGAATTTGAAGTCTTGCTGAAATTGAGACTATCTGCAATCTCAGAGGAGGGAAGAAGTGTTTCACTTTGGATGTTTTCTGTCACATTGGGTGTTTCATTGTTCATTTCTGACCAGGCATGAATTCCCCCACTCATTTGGGTCCTAGAGGAGCAAAAACAGTCTCCTTGTATTGAACGAGTGCAGTGTGGAAGGCACAATAAATCCATTTCTCTCATTGGGACTCTTCTGCTGCCTGAAGCGCACATGTGAGGAGTTGTGTCTGCAGAGAGGACTGTGTTGTTTGTAAGCTGGGAAACAACGGGGAAATCTCTCTGGCTGTCTTGTGACATAGGCGGTTGGAATCTGGTACCTGTTGGAAAAAGGAGCATCTGTCAAGGACAATGCTAAAAACAAGAAAGTGTGTATGTAGATGAAGATGTAATACTACTTTAATATGGTAACACCTGATCCTTCTATATATATTTAGATCTAAATGACTTTGTGGTAATAAAGTTGGAATGGAAGTATTTTGATAAGTGTTTTTCATGCAAACAAACTGTTGCAAAAATTACAGCCAGTGTCACATCTGCTGGTTGAAGCGATCTCATTTCACAGCTTTTTGTACCTGTTTGTCATTTAGACTCCAAATTATAGAGCTCAGGTTCAAACATGTAGGAATACGATCAAGATTGTATCTGTCATTGGTTCAATGTACATTTGATTGTCTATATTTCAGTGTGAAAGGGCTGCAAATACAGTGGTATTTACAGAAAATCCTGACTGGGCAGTGATGGAAAAATCTGAGTGTGAGAGGTTTGTACGTACAGCCATGTCACCCACCAATGAGGATCATAGGCCGGTTCTTCATCTTGGAGATATTGAACATTCCTGGAGACGCAAACAGAAGATTGTAACATTTCATGTGGAAGTTTACCCCGACCCTGGTGTGTCTGAAGACAAGTCTACCTGCATGTTGTTTCTTCTTCCTGCCCACTGCTGCTCCGATAATCTGCAGAAGCTCTTCCTCTGATGATCCTGAGCGCAAGAAATCTCTCAAGGACACCTCAGAGTTCCTAAACAAACAAACCTGAAATAAGACAGACAAGGAGGGAACAGAGGACAATAAATGAAGGCTTAGGTCTAAATGACTAATATGTACAAAAAGCTGTGAGACGGGCTGTAAAGTAATCTTAGAGGGAAAATGTGCTTTGTCAAAAGTCCTGTTCAGACTCATTTCTGCAACAGCGCGGTAATTAAGCTCAACCGTCATCTTTGTACATTCATATGGATTTGGCGGCAGCTTAATATTGGTGTCCCAGTTTGTGAATTCACATTGTGTTTCAAAAGCACTAGACAGTCCCTCCAGGATATTGCAGACTGTTTGGGGGATTGTTGCGGCTTAAAATGCCTGATTTTGCGGCAGCTTTTCAAAAAAATAAAAATAAAACGTGTGTGGATTAATTTAATCTTAATTTAAAGTCCCGACTGAAATCGCTACTTTTAGTTAACAACAAAAAATGTAACAAATGTATACATTATTATAAAACCTTTCCCCTCTATTTAAATAATTATTTCATTATTTAAATGCGTCTTTATTGGTTTATTTTATATTCTGTATATTACTGTCTTTCTTTTCTACTTTCCTTTATGTAGCCTACTGTATGCTATTTAGTTATTTAATCTGTCTTTTACTTGATTTACATTGTGATATTGTTTTTTGTTTACCTGACTGTATATGCGCATTACTCTTCTTGAATAAAGTTAAACAAAAAAAACAAAAAAAATGGGTGGATGCGGCCGGTTCGGGAAACATAAATGACACCACTTCCTTACTGAATGAATCAGACGAAGTAGGAACAAATATCTGCCTACTGTGCGTGCCTACTAAATAGTAGGTACTAAACAGTATGCAGCACGGATAGTAGGTACTGTCTACTGTCTACTGCCTACTGACAGATTGAGTAGGTACTTGGCAATTCTGATACAGCCAGGGAATTAACAAACAACATATAAAAGGAAAGAGAGGAGCTGCCAGGATATGGATCATGACAGTAATGTTGCTTAGTGTTCATAATGGATTAATATCCAGGTATTTTACCTGCTCTTTTGTAAAGTGTCTTGAGATAACATTTGTTATGAAATGGGGCCATGCAAATAAAAGTTTGATTTCTTGATTTTTGCAGAGGAGATGAGGGATCTGGCTCAGTGGTGTTACCTCATCATGAAGCAATTTTATCTATCTCAAGAACTCCTGGCACTTGATTTCCTGATTTCTTCTGTGTGTTGCGAGAATGTGTTTGAGATTCATTGCTGTATGAAGGAACAAACTGTTTTATACTGCATACCCGTACTGCCAGTATCGTTTCACTTTTTTAATTTGAACAACACCAGCTGGTTCTATTAGAAAAAATAATTCAGGGGCGCTGGTAGCTTAGTGGTTAGTGTGCGACCCTCTTAGGGAGGCTGTATAGTCCTCTAGGTGAGATGAGTCTAAGAAATGGCTGCTCTCAATCCAGACACTGAGCGAGGGGTGGGGATGAGGAGGAGGGGAAGCAGTGCAATGAAGGGACAGCTTTGTTAAAGTGCACCATCTACTGGACATCTTCTCTCAAAGTTTCAAATGATAGGCGTCTATCTCCTGAAATAAATAAATAAATTACAAATAAGTAAGAATGATCGTTAAGGTTTATTGCTTACTGAAGTTTAATTGGATCAGATGAATCCTCTTTTACAGAAGCTTATTGCAATAACTAGTGAAAATAAAAAAACTCTTGTGTTTTTCTGAATAAATGAGTTAAGCCTCTAGCTAGTTAATAAAAACGGGGCAGTTTTTTTCCCTCTCAATGAGGTATCTAAGTCGTGAATTCAGACGAACGGAAGATTTATATTTTCTCAAGTGAAAGCCATATGTTCTTTATTTTTCCCTCAAAACACACACACACACACACACACACACACACACACACACACACACACACACAGATATGTGTGTAGAAGTGGATAAATCAGAATTCATTCATGTTATTTGATGACAAATTAATCATGTAGATCGTCTACACCAGTAATGTGAATAAGTGCTTATAATAATGATAAAGTTGTGTTTTGATTAATGTTGATAATTTAAATTGAATATCTGTATTATAAATTTTAATTACATTTTGTGTAAATCAGTACAATGACCACATGTGGTGTAAAAGCGCTTTGAGTAGTCGGAAGACTAGAAAAGCGCTTTATAAGTTCAAGTCCATTTACCATTTAGATGGCAGTGAACGCTCATCATAATAAGTGCTAAAGAGAGGGTAGACAGTTACAAGGAACAGAGGGTATTATGGTTTAAAAACTAGATATTTCATATAAAATCTATTAAATAATCTTTAATATAAACATTTAAAAAAATCAAAGTTCTTAACAATTCAAAATAACTAACTTAAGCTTTTTTTAATGATTTTATTTAAAGACTCAAGAACATCAGTTATATGAAACATTTTGATATTAACACTCATGTTTCCTGATTTGAACAGATTACTGATATGTGCAGCTGGATTATAAATCAGTTTAGTATACAGCACTTAAAAACAGCAGAGCTGTACAAAAATAATAGTTAAGTTCCATGCATTATAAACCTTTATACAAAAATAACATTATCTCTATGAAGACGATCAATAGGCATGTTTTTAATGTGATTTCAATGAATAGCTCAAAATGTACACATTGTTTTACAGCACAAATAAATACTAAATGCTATTTCTTTAACAATATCAGCATGAGATGTTCAAGTGGACCCTAGTAAATACCCTCTCTGCATCGTCAGCAAGCACGTTGAGGATCATGTTAAGACTTTTGTAGGTAAAGGTAAAAGAGAGGCCCATTGCTGCTGGGATTCCAAGTATTGGAATGAATCTGGACCCCTCCTCTGCTGCCATTAATGCAACTAAGCTGCCTAATTGAGACAACAACTTCTGTAAAAGTTCAGGAGTTTGATTTACTGTTGCCAGAGGTGACTTGAGGACTTTCCTCAATTCCTCATAAGAAGCCCCTGAGTATTTTGCCATTCTCTTCAGTGATGGGATGTCAAGACCAAACCCAAATCCATATTGTTTGATAACACCGCCTAGCAAGGCTGTATCAACAGCGACAGAAACCCCCGGAACTGGCACAGCTGCTCCAATAGCAGATAGAGTAGCCCAGTATTTGACCTTTGCTTGAAATGCCTTTTTCTTTTCTTTGATCATGTCCAGACTGATATTGGGCATGGCAAGCAGAAAGGCTTCCTTCTTGAGTTCAGGAAGTTCTTCCTTCAGGGTCTCCACTAACAGAGGGAAATCATACAGTTTCAGGTGAAAGCTGGACACCAAGAAGACCTGAGGAGACTTGAGACCTAGATCCTGAAGACCTGTCAGAAACAAAAAGTTATTTGAGGACAGTTTTTTCTCAAAGCAGCAAAACTTCTTAATCATTAAAGTAATTTGATCTTAACAGATAATTACTTTAATCCAATATCTGTACTGGTTTGTAGTTTATATATTTTGACATGCTATAAAACATCAAATAGGAGTTCATCACGATTAAACAAGCTGAGTGTGGCTGCATGTTGACAAAGAAACACTGCTCTCAATTAGACGTCTTTAAATAAGGTCATTGTAGTGTAACAGGTTTTTTTCACACAAGTGCTATAGTAATAGTAATAATATTAAATACATTTAAATATATATATATGTATATATATATATACATATATATATATACACTATACAAAAAGTAAGTAAATGTGTGTTTTGTAGATTATTCCTTTGTTGTAACAATGCTTCTTGGCAATAGATCTTTTACCATTGGAAACTCCTAACATCATAGGAGGCAATCTCAATTTAGACAGATATCAAGATGAGATTCTGCAACCAGTGACAATCCCATATCTCTACAGTCTCCATGACGACAATGCTCGCCCTCACAGAGCGGGGTTTATCGGAGACTTCCTCCAGAATTTGGGAGTGGATAGCTAGAGAGAGACTGCCTGCCTGCAGTTCTGAGTCTTGAAATGCCATAAATTGTCCAGCTGTCTCAGGAATCATTTGAACAGCTTGCATTACAGGTTTAGTTGTGGCAAATAATCCTAGAGCATCTAATTCTCTAATTTTCTTCAACAGTTATTGGGCTCAATTTTGTGAGAAATCTGTCAGTTCCTGAATGTGAGTGTCTTTATGTTGTTTCGTAAACTATGGAAATTAACTTTCCAATTTCATTTCAACGATCATTTTCATAGCTCAATGTATCACATTCATCAATCTATGTTTCTATGTTTATATTAGGCATTGAAGTAGGAAGGAAATAACAGATTGATCCAAGCGTCAACTAAGAGCTCCACCAATTAATAAATCCTTTTGAATTAGTTAATGGTGGTGGTGCATCTTGCATTTGTTAAAACAAAGAAATAATCTACCAAACACAAATGTCCCTACTTTTTGTGCAATGTATATTTATGAGAGAGCGCGAGAGAGATAATTAATGTCAAAAAACATTATAAGCAGTGAAGTAAAACATTTTATTGTTTGATTTTCGATACATCACCAACCCTTGATGCAGTTTTTCCTGATTTGTGTCAGGGTCCATTCTTCATTGAACTCTTTCTGACTTCTTTCCTCGTCACTTATGTTATGGTCAATCTTTGAGCGAACAAAGTAGAACTTCTTCTCCATCTTTTGAATCTCCTTAGCCAGCTTCACATCATTTTCTCTGAAGCGATCAGCTGAGATGATGAAGAAGAAGTCAAACTTTTCAAATCCAACCTTCTTCAGGTACTCAGCAGCAGGATACTTGGAGTACTCAGAGATTCAATTCTGCCAAGACAGGAAGGGGACTGTGTGAAAATAAAAAATCGGAAACTTGATCTTCCCTGCAGGCTGGAGTTGATTTAAGACAAGATTTAACTGTTATCACAGTGCTAAGTACGTCACTGACCAAAAATACTTTACAATCTGTTAATGAATATAACATCAAACACACAAATGATCTTCAAATATGAAATGTTTGTCACCAGCTCACACCAAATATATCTCACAATGAGCAAAATGCTGTGTTTATTTATTAATCTGTTTATTTGTCAGGGACATTACATGTAAGCATTGTTAAATCTAATTAAAGTGCAACAGATGTAATGTATCTAGGACTTCTAGACATGGCTAATTTGCAGTCCTTGTTCTGGGTTAGGCTTTGAGGAAATAACACAGATGATACACCAACACAGTAAAATAGACATACAAACTGACATTTGCAGCAGATAAAGATGCATAACAACAAACAGCAAAGCAGACATAGACACGCAGATTGAAAATAATTACTAACTAAACACATATTTTATGCTATACTCACCAGATCAAAAGATCACTGTACGAGTTGTTATCTTTAAGTGCAGACGCGAAGAAGCATAGAAACAGGAGAAAAGTTTATCAGTCTTGGTCAGCAACCAATCAAAAGTCTTTCTGTGAGTTCAGGACCACCCTTATTTTTAAAGCAGCTGACTTTTAAGAAACATGCTGATTTACAGGAACAGTAGAAGCTGCATGCTCTCATGCCTTCTGCAGGTTAATAATAGCGCAAATCTTTATTGTGGCTGATGCTAGAAATCCTCCTTTTCTACATTTTTAGTTTTCATCAAAGCTTTGTCTGTTCAAAAACTAGTGTTTTTTTGGGAGCCCTTATTGTGTGATATCTTCAGCTTTCAACAGCACTAATAATGGTGAATAATATCAGAAGCATAGGGATGTTTCAGCAGCTCTGAAAAAAATGTGTTTTAGCTTTTTACTAATTTACAAATGTTATTTTTCATGGCAAAAGCTTTCACTTTGATTTCGTACTTCTTCGATTCTTTTCTCAGGTTTATTGAGAGGACAGGAAATCACTCCATGGGAAAGGGAACAAGCACAAAAGATTGTGGTGAGACGTCCTCGTCTCTGAGGTGTTGCATGCAGAAGTTTCTGTGACTGATGATTGCAGCAGCGGTCAACTGGCTGTTTTTTTGTGTCTACAAAAGTTATAATACGTGCTCACTAAGGTGAAACGTTTTAATGACACCGCGCAAAAAAAGGAAAACTCACCACACCAACTCATGACAGTGGGCTACTTCTCAAAGTGTGGGAACGTTTAGTGAGCTGTTTCTCACCTAGGTTTGAATGTTTTAGTGTGTGTGTGTGTGTGTGTGTGTGTGTGTGTGTGTGTGTGTGCGTGTTGTAATTATGTTTATGTAGTAGTTTTTCTGTAGCTTTGTTCATGTGTGTGTGTCTGTATTGTGTGTGTTCAGGTTTGTCTGGTTGTCCTCAGCTTCTAACAGGCTGTGATACATTGTGCAGCTCTAATCTCACATTTTGGTTTTATTCCCAGCAGATACAAGAGAGTTTGTGTGTTGTGTGTTCAAATTCAGGATGTACGTGTGTAATTTTCACTTTAATTAAGTGCTTAAAAAAATGAAATCAGGGCGGCAGTAGCTCAGTGTGTAGGGACTTGGGTTGGGAATTGGAGGGTCGCCAGTTTCCGGAACAAGTCTGGAAATTGGTCTGGTAGCTGGAGAGGTACCAGTCCACTTCCTGAGAACTGTTGAGGTGCCCTTGAGCAAGGCACCGAACTCCAAAACTGCTCTGGAGTGCTCACTGTGGGCAGCCCCCTACTCTGAGACCTTTCCATTAGTGCATGTTCATATGATCCTGTTTGTGCATGTTTGTGTATTTCAGCAAAGGACTGTGATGTCACAAGATAGTTGTGATGTCACTGCCAGCCTGTTATTTGTGTCCTAGAACACACAAACGTCTAGAAACACATAGCTAACACAGCCACAGAGACAAACAGGAGCGAAACAAACCTCATCCCAGTTCAAAGTCTATTATTTTGTCAGGTGTGATTGAGTTTTATAGAATAACAAACACAATGGCAAACAGACAACCGGAGCAGGAATTTCTCTCTATCCAAAAGAAGAGAGCCATGATTTTGGCATCTCTGGTGATAAAAAGATGTGAGATTAAGAAGTTTCACAAAGCTATAGAAGCAAAGGAGCAGGATGTATCACAGCTTGAGCGGCGGCTTGATCGTATTAAAAAAGGTCACAGGGAGTCACTCAACAGAGCTGAGGAAAGACTTGCAAAAGCCAACTTGGACTTTGATAGAGCGCACAATTCAAAAGAGGATTTAAACGTGATAAGTGAGGACTTACATGACAAAATAGCGACCATTAACAATGAATTGGAACAGACTGAAGAAATCATGCGTAAATACGATAAGTATAAAAAAATTGTCATCGACTTCTTGTGTGCAGCCTTGGTGGGGAGATGCCTGGACAGTCCACGGCCCAAAACAAAAATTCTGAACTGGATGGTGACAGCTCGGAACTTGAGCAGAAATGAAAAAAAATGCTGTCTGATCCCAAGCAGATTGTGGATCAGAGCCAGCAGCTGGTCAAGCTACACCTAGTCCTGTGTCAGAGCGTCACCAGAAACAACGAAATGCTGAAGGAGTTTCGTCTGCAAACAGAGAAAACTGTAAATGCATTAAATGTGGAAGAAGAGAAGCTAAACTCTGAGCTAAATGAAGTAAAGGATCAAATCAAGAGATACAAAGAAAGAGGTGCCCAACTCAAACGCAAGGTTCAGCTCCATGATTCAATACCTAAAGATGACCAGGATCTCTTGCTGGAAGCTCTGGGTTTGAGGGTGACTGATGTGTATCGCACCATAGTAGATACTCGGTTTAACACTCTCGACACTTTGGAGAAAATGACCAGTATAGAGCGCCGCATGTTTAGACTGTTTGATCAGCTTGACAAAATTCCTGAATAAGTCTTGGCAGAAATGAGAAAGAAGCATTACATAGAGATGATGATGAGGCTGCGTGCAGAGGAGTTTAGGTTGAAACTTGAGAAACTGAAAGAAAGGGAGGAGAAGTGTATGCAAAGATCTACTGCTAATAACAAGCCGGTAAAGTGTAAAAAGCTCATGTTCAGATCACCATCAGCATAGAGAAGCAAGAAGAAGAAAAGAAAGATGATTTGCAGGAGGAATATGACCCCTTTCTATCATTGGACAAGGAGACTAAAATATTTAACAAATGGGATGACAGGTGGAGGCTGAGAAGTCCTACATCCATTTCCTGTAGAGACAATTTCAGGGCTGGAGAAACTTCAGCCGAGTGTTCTCCTGCTAGTGCAGAGTTGTCTCAGCATCAAGCACAAAATGGTACAGAGAAAACTTTGCATAACTCTGGCACTGCTCACATTGAAGAGCTAGGTGAGGTACAGCTAAAGCAGAACCTCTGTCTCTCAATTTCTGACACCCAAGAGTCAGGGTCAATATATGACACTGAAAATATACAGAGCACCACAAAGTGTTTAAAACAGAACAAGACGCCACCATCTAACAGAGCCAACAAATGGATCAATCCGCTGGTAAACCGTTTGCCATCTACTAACTGAAAGAACACATTCAAAGGACAGTCCTGCCCCCAGCTTGCCGAGAATTACAAGTACCATTCTAAGGAGTCTCGAGAATCCTTGAGGAGATTGGCCACTGTGCAGACCAAGTACATTAAGCAAAACTTGGAGTTCAAAAGGCTGCTGACCAGAAAGACCTAAATGGTTAACAGACATCATTGTCCTGTCCCTTTCTTCTCTTTCTACTCAACCTTTCTGTTCCCCTCTTCTATTTCCCTTTTCGGGTCACCATGAGGCATCAGCGGCTAGCGGCACATGAATGTCCTCCTTTGTGTTGATGAGATTGGATGTTCTGTGTGTGTTAGGGTTTACTCCAGGTGCTCTGGTTTCTCCCACAAAATCTCACATTAAAAAAAAACACTGAACAGAATCAATCAACACAAACAACAATGAATAATGAATGATAATAAACAGCATTAAAAATCTAAAATTGGGACGGCCATATCTGTATCAATGCAACATTATGTCAGAATTCGGTTTGGTGCGCTTTTGTTCCCACCAAGGTCCTCTGAGTGCAACTACTGAGATAAGATATAAGATATGTTTATTGTCACTGTACAAGTACAACAAAATATTGTTGGAGCAAGCCTGTAGATGCCTAATATCAGAAATATACAAATACTAAAGCTACCTTAGAAATCAGTGATTTGACACATACGATAATTATGAAATTACTTTATTAATATCTCCGAGCACAAACAGCAAATTAACCATCACAAAACTTAGACAGGGAACAGGTTTATGTGTTATTTGTACGGAAGAGGAGTAGGGCCACGGAAAAATAATCTGCAACTATGTAAAGAGTAATGGGTATAGAACGGTCACCTCACTGTCATGTTTCCAGTTTGCACTAAAGAGGTCAAAGTAAAGTATAGCCTACACTGTCTAAACATTTCACTTTATACTAGATTTGGAGGGGAATGCTGAAAGTAGTTACTGTTATATTTCCTACAGTCGAGACAACCCCAAATGTCAAATGCTCAGACATGTAGTGAAGTTTTTTACAGCAACACGAAGCAGGTGAGAAGAGGTCATTTAGAGACACACACACACTGCTCTGTTCCCATTCATCTGTTTCTGCCAGCTTTAACAGGTCAAGTACCTAGACTTCATTCTTAATTTAATATTTTTCATAGTTCATTGAGGTGAACCAAAAAATAAAAAAAATAATTCAACATGTAATAAAAATAGAGGCTGCTCTCAGTTTGCTCCAAAAACAATAGAGAAACACTGAAGCCTAACCTCTATTCTTAGCAGTTTGCACTTTCTGAAAGTGTTGTAAGATAGAAATTAATTTCAGAAACTTGTTGATTTGCAGCTTCAGTCATGTCAGTGTTTGTCTGCCCCACAGGGATGTAAGGTTCATAGTAACGAGTATATTGTCACATTTAAACTAACCAAAATATTGTTGCAGAGATTAAGTTTTAACTTCATGTGAAAAGAAACAACATCTAGTGGTCAAATCACCAACTACAGCACAAGGCTTTAAAACACTTCACAATCATTTCTGAGGGATGTAAACTCCAGTGGGAACTAACCTATGCTTGGATTTATGCACAGCTGGTGCAACCCATTGCTGATTTGTTTTTCATTTTTAAGATTATTTTTCAGTCTTTTTGTCTTTATTGGACAGGGAAAGCTGAGAAGAGACAGAGAATGAAATGACGTGCACCAAATGGTCATGGTCAGGAGTCAAACAAGCATTGAGGCCTCAGTATGTGGGACTCATGCTCTACCAACCGAGTTAAACCAGCGTCCCACCAGAGCTTTCATGTGTCATGGCATGCTCTCCACACAGTCTTTCACATTGCTGTTGGGGGACATGATACCACTCTTGACGCAAAAATTCAAGCAGCTCAGCTTTATTGAATGGCTTGTGAGGTGGTCACCAAATCCTCAATTAGTATAATGAGGTGTGCCTCCTTTGAATTTTGTCAGACACTACAAAAGGATGCCTTCTATGAATAGAGATGCTGATTTAAGAACTATTTGCAGTGGTCTCTTCATTTTTTCTATAACTTTATATATTTTCTTCTTTCTGAACACTACCTTCAGCTTGTAAAGCATACATGAAATCAAGTGAAAAAGGTGCACTTCTTCATGCCGATTACAAATCATTGATTCTCAGTTTTCTTCATGAGGATTTATTGTTGAGGGGGAAGGTCTGCGGGCGACGATGAAAGTCCCTCTTCCCGCCTGACTTACTGACCAGTTTGACATCTGTGATGACGATGTCACGGCTCACGGCCTTGCACATGTCGTAGACGGTCAATGCCGCAACAGAAACTGCTGTCAAGGCCTCCATCTCGACCCCTGTCCTTCCCGTAGTGCGACACGTTGCTGTGATGGCCGCAGCGTCCTGCAGCTCATCCAGGTGAAAGGTGACGGAGACGTGGTCCAAGGGGAGCAGGTGGCAGAGTGGGATGAAGGCTGAGGTCTGCTTGGAAGCCATGATGCCAGACAACTGTGCCACGGCCAGGGCATCACCCTTGGCCAGCTGGTTGTCCCTCAGCAGCTGGAATGCGATGGGGCCCAGGATGACGGTGGCACTGGCTGTGGCCGCTCGCCGTGTGGGATTTTTCATATCTTTGTTTTTAATATCCAGGTATTTCACCTGCTCTTTTCCTGATTTCTTCTGTGTGTTGCGTGAATGTGTTAGAGATTTATTGCTGTACGCAGCTGAATGAAGTGCGTACAGCAAGTGTCCACAACATGCTCTTATCAATGAATGAGAAACCCAAAATGGCCTCCTACAGAGAGCCATGAGGTCCAAAAAACTCAACAACAAATGTAGCACCCCCTAGTGGCTGCAAGGTGACCTACAGCTCCTTGCTTAGGCCAGAACAGACCAAACCCAAATCCATATTGTTTGATAACACCGCCAAGCAAGGCTGTATCAACAGCGACAGAAACACCTGGAACTGGCACAGCTGCTCCAATAGCAGATAGAGTAGCCCAGTATTTGACTTTGGCTTGGAAAGCCTTTTTCTTTTCTTTGATCATGTCCAGACTGATATTGGGCATGGCAAGCAGAAAGGCTTCCTTCTGGAGTTCAGGAAGTTCTTCCTTCAGGGTCTCCACTAACAGAGGGAAATCATACAGTTTTAGGTCAAAGCTGGACGCCAAGAAGACCTGAGGAGACTTGAGACCTAGATCCTGAAGACCTCAAAGTCAAAGTCAAAGTCAACTTTATTGTCAATTTCAAAATATGCCAGACATACAGTGGAATCGAAATTGCGTTTGTCTCTGTCCCGCGGTGCAATACAACCAAAATAAGGTAAAATAAAATGAGGTAAAAATAAGATAAATAATATTTATAATAATAAGACCTGAAGTTATTTGAGGACAGTTTGTTCTCAAAGCAGCAAAACTTCATAATCATTAAAGTAATCTGATTTTAACAGATAATTACTTTAATCCAATAACTGTACTGGTTTGTAGTTTATATATTTTGACATGCTATCAAACATCAAATAGGAGTTCATCACGATTAAACAAGCTGAGTGTGGCTGCATGTTGACAATGAAACACTGCTCTCAATTAGACATCTTTAAAGAAGGTCATTGTAGTGTAAGAGGTTTTTTTTCACACAAGTGCTATAGAAATTAATATTGAATAAAAAAAATATGTGTATATCTATATATATATATCTATC
Source organism: Labrus bergylta (assembly GCF_963930695.1). Taxonomy (NCBI): domain Eukaryota; kingdom Metazoa; phylum Chordata; class Actinopteri; order Labriformes; family Labridae; genus Labrus; species Labrus bergylta. The sequence goes on along the minus strand of NC_089212.1, from coordinate 4,715,368 downwards.
TATCTATATATATATATAGATAGATAGATATACACACTATACAAAAAGTAAGGAAATGCGTGTTTTGTAGATTATTCCTTTGTTGTAACAATGCTTCTTGGCAATAGATCTTTTACCGTTGGAAACTCCTAACATCATAGGAGGCAATCTCAATTTAGACAGATATCGAGATGAGATTATGCAACCAGTGACAATCCCATATCTCTACAGTCTCCATGATGGGGTTTATCGGAGACTACCTCCAGAATTTGGGAGTGGATAGCCAGAGAGAGACTGCCTACCTGCAGTCCTGACCTCATTGAACACTTGTGAGATCAGCTTGGACGTGCTGTTCATGACAGTGACCAACACAACCACATTGGCTGACTTGCAACGAATGCTGGTAGAAGAATGGGATGCTATCCCACAGCAGTGTGTGACCAGGCTGGTGACCAGCATGAGGAGGAGGTGCCAGGCTGTTGTGGCTGTGTATGGTTCCTCCGCACGCTCCTGTTTGTTAAATGAATAAATTGTTACAGAGCCAATATGTCTTGTTTATTCAGACTTGTAACCTCTTCCTCTCTGAGAAAATTGACATGCACCTTGTCTGTATGTGGTTGTCCATTTGTGCTGCGTTGCTGTAGCCTCTATTTATATCTTGACCGCTCGGAGGGAAGTCTTGAAATGCCATAAGTTGTCCAGCTGTCTCAGGAGTCGTTTGAACAGCTTGCATAATAGGTTTAGTTGTGGCAAATAATCCTAGAGCATCTAATTGTCTAATTTTCTAAAACAGTTATTGGGCTCAATTTTCTAAGAAATCTGTCAGATCATGAATGTGAGTCTCTTTATGTTTTTTCGTAAACTATGGAAATTAACTTCAACTAAGCGTCACTTAAGCGTCAACTAAGAGCTCCACCAATTAATAAATCCTTTTGAATTAGTTAATGGTGGTGGTGCATCTTGCGTTTGTTAAAACAAAAAAATAATCTACCAAACACAAATGTCCCTACTTTTTGTACAATGTATATTTATGAGAGAGACAGAGAGAGAGACTTAATGTCAAAAAACATCATAAGCAGTGAAGTAAAACATTTTATTGTTTGAGTTTCGATACATCACCAACCCTTGATGCAGTTGTTCCTGATTTGTATCAGGGTCCTTTCTTCATTGAAGTCTCTCTGACCTCTTTCCTCATTCTGTATGTTATCATCAATCTTTGATAAACATCATGCACAAAGAAACTCGATTCAAAACGCGATTCAATTCTGCCAAGACAGGAAGGGGGCTGGGTGAAAATGAAAAATAGGAAACTTGATCTTCCCTGCAGGCTGGAGTTGATTTAAGTCAAGATTTAACTGTTATCACAGTGCTAAGTACAGCACTGACCAAAAAGACTTTACAATCTGTTAATGAATATAACATCAAACACACAAATGATCTTCAAATATGAAATGTTTGTCCCCAACTCACACCAAATATATCTCACAATGAGCAAAGTGCTGTGTTTATTTATTAATCTGTTTATTTGTCAGGGTCATTACATGTAAGCATTGTTAAATCTTATTAAAGTCCAACAGATGTAATGTATCTAGGACTTGTAGACATGGCTAATTTGCAGTTCTTGTTCTGGGTTAGGCTTTGAAGAAATAACACAGATGATACACCAACGCAGTAAAATAGACATACAAACTGACATTTGCAGCAGATAAAGATGCATAAAAACAAACAGTAAAGCAGACATAGACACACAGATTGAAAATAATGACTAACTGAACACATACTTTATGCTATACTCACCAGATCAAAAGATCACTGTACGAGTTGTTCTGTGAGTTCAGGACCACCCTTATTTTTAAAGCAGCTGACTTTTAAGAAACATGTTGATTTACAGGAAATGTGAAAGCTACGTGCTCTCATGCTTTCTGCAGGTTAATAAGAGCATGCCACACCCTGAGACCACACCCTGAGAAGTAAACAAGCACTAAGATTGTGGTGAAACTTCCTCGTCTCTGAGATGTTGCATGAAGCAGCAGTTTGTATGTCTGACGATTTCAGCAGCTGTCAATTGACTTCTACAAAAAATATTACTTTACTTATTTAATTAATTTATACATTTATTTGTCAGGGACACTATGTTTAGGCATTGTTACATCTTGTTATACCTCAGTGCAACCAATGCAATGTATATGGGACTTTATGGTTAATTTGCAGTCCTTGTCCCTGTTTAGGCTTTTAGGAAATAACACAGATGATACAACAACGCTGTCCAACAGACATAAGCAGCGGCATAGATGCATAAAAACAGTAAAGAAAACATAGACAGGCATGTTGATGATAATGACCAGGATATAATAATAATAATAACAATAATAATATAAGGGTTATCTCAACCGGCTCACCTTTACAGGTACTCTCCCCTGCACTATCTGTGAGCCGGTGGAATCGCTCTCTCCATTTTCCCTCCCTCACGTTACCCCCCTCCAAACTGGACATGAGTTAAGTGGCTTCTGCAGGTTTCAAATTGGACACCCCCCTTCCTCGATGTTTCGTCTGTGCTGTTTGAGATTTGTTGCTGTATGCAGATGTATTAGGCAACAAACTGTTTCTTCATCCTGCATACCCGTACTGCCAGCATCATCATTTTTGTTTCAATTATCATTTTAACGAGGCTGACCAGTTCTATTATACAAGAAAAAACAATGAAGAACCTAACAGATGGAGGTTTACAATGTTGAAGCTAATAGACTCAGGTTTGTGTAAATAAACAACAAAGGTATGTTATTTTCCCTGTGTCTCAACTTAGGGAAAGTCAGTGTTGGTTTTACTTCATTTTACAACAGTTGTTATGATTTGGAGCTATACAAATAAAGATTGATTGATTTTTTCAGAGGAGATGAGGGATCTGGCTCATGTTGTCTCAGTGGTGTTACCTCATCATGAAGCAGGTGTTCTCAAGAACTCCTGGCACTTGATTTCCTGATTTCTTTGTGTGTTGAGTGACTGTGTTGGTTGATATTCATTGCTCTATGCAGCTGAATGAAGGAACAAACTGTTTTATACTGCATACCCGTACTACCAGTATATTTTCACCCTGTGTATGTTTCAAGTGTTAACTGTTGAAACATTTTGACAACACCAGCTGGTTCTATTAGAAAAAAATAATTCAGGGTCACTGGTAGCATAGTGGTTAGTGTGCAAGCTTCCTTATGGAGGTTGTAGTTCTTTAAGTGGGCGGTCCGGGATCAATTCTGACATAAAGCTCCTTTTCCACATGTCATTCCACCCCCCACAACATGGGGGAAGAGAGACTTCTGCAATGAAGGGACAGCTTTGTTAAAGTGCACCATCTATTGGACATCTTCTCTCAAAGTTTCAAATGATAGGCGTCTATCTCCTGAAATAAATAAATAAATTACAAATAAGTAAGAATGATCGTTAAGGTTTATTGCTTACTTAAGTTTAATTTGAAAAGATGAATCCTCTTTTACAGAAGCTTATTGCAATAACTAGTGAAAATAAAAAATCTTGTGTTTTTCTGAATAAATTAGTTAAGCCTCTAGTTAGTTATTAAAAACGGGGCAGTTTTTTTTCCCTCTCAATTAATGAGATATCTAAGTCGTTAATTCAGACGAACAGGGAAGATTTATATTTTCTCAAGTGAAAGCCATATCTTTGTTTTTCTCCCTCAAAACACACACACACACACATGTGCGCTCGCGTTAATGATTAAAATTGAATATCTGTATTATAAATTTCATATGAATAAAGTGGTGTTTAAATCAGTACTATGACCAATAGATGGCAGTGAACGCTCATCACAATAAGTGCTAAAGAGAGTGTAGACAGTTACAAGGAACAGAGGGTTTTATAGTTTTAAAACTACTTATTTAATATAAAATATATCATTATTACAAAGCTTCAGAAAATAATCTTTAATATTAGCATTTAAGAAAAAGTAAGTTGTTCTTCAAGTCAAAAAAATAAACTAAGCTTGTTTTAATGATTTTATTTAAAGACTCAAGAACATCAGTTTAAACTTGTTATAAACATTTTGATATCAACACTCATGTTTCCTGATTTTTACAGTCTATGATTAGAACAGATTACTGATATGTGCAGCTGGATTATAAATCAGTTTAGTATACAGCACTGAAAAACAGCAGAGCTGTACAAAAATAATAGTTAAGCTATATTAACTATATATATATAGTATATATTATAAACCTTTATACAAAAATAACATTATCACTATGAAAACGATCAATAGGCATGTTTCAATGTGATTTAATGCTAAAAGTTATTCAGTAATACAGACATTTAAAAAAATGTTCTAAATGGGATTGGATGTAAGAAAAAAATCAAAGACTTGACTGATATTGGGCAATGCAAGCAAAAAGACTTCCTTCTGTAGTTCAGGAAGTTCTTGGTTCAGGGTCTCCCCTAACAGAGGGATACTACTGCTTCAGTTATATTCCAGTCACGTCTGCCACTCAATTTAAATATCATCACTAATCTGTTCCTCAAATGACTTTGATGAAACAAATGATCTTACAACACATAACCGACATACAGAAAGTGCAAATTGCTAAGAATAGAGGCTTCAGTGTTTCTCTTCTTTTTTTTATAGCAAACTTAGAGCAGCCTTTAATTATGTTGAATACATTTTTTTTGTAAGCCTGAATGGTTGAAACAGAAAAATAGGAACAGAGGAGTGTGCGTGTGTTTGTCTCTAAAATACCTGCTTTGTGTCTCTGTAAATAACTGCACTCAGTGGGCCTGATGCGCTAAAGGTTTGCTTGTCTTAAAATGTGTGCAAACTTGATACCACCGCAAAAGAAAATGTGCTTTCTGATCTACTATAGGTGCGCAGTGCATCTCTTTCATATGAGCAAAACAGTACACTTTGTTCATTTAGTACGTTTGCCTTAATGAATATGCAATATGGGGCATTTCTGCCCTAGTGTGCAAAATACTGGGAGGAGAAAATTTAAAGAAATTAAAGGCTGAATATGCTGCATTTTACACAAAAATATAGCAGAAATCGAAGTATATCCTCTGAAAATAACTCTGAGTCATGACTGTCTACAATGAGTGTAACACCCGAGTCCCACTGTCTGTGATGCTGTCTTATCCGTATCTACAGCGTGTTTACATGGACGGGATGGCCGGCCAGCTAATCCCCTCGTGTATAAAAGTTGTTTAATTGAGGGACTAGAGAAAAGAAGAATAACATACTGTACTCACTGCTTATTTTAAGCATTTTTAGATCACGCTCATTTCAGGTAATTTTACATGCAGTGTTAAGATACGAGCATAATAAAGATCGCTAGCATTAGCATGCTAACACAACAATGCAGCGCAAGTTGTTTTGGTTTCATGCTGGTGCTCAAGGGCGACATCTGCTGGATCAAAAATTAGCAATTCTTCCTTTAAGTTATTACACGCATTGGCCCTCACTCATCAAACGTACGTACGGCAGAAAAATGGGTATACGGTCATTTCCACGCAAAGTTCGGCACATATCAATTTGGACGTGAGCGGAGGGTACGCTCAAATCTCACACCAGGTCTCAGTTCTTGTACGTACATTTTCAACTCAGTGTGGACTTGCGGTGCAGCGAATCTGTCTGTGTTGGAGAATAATTAGATCATACTATAACAGCACTTGTTAAGACGGATAGATAGAGGCTCACAGATTTACTGTTAGATAAGATATCTCAAATGTATTTTATATTGCGCTTCACCTCAAACGATCTCTGTAGGCTACATTGCTTTTTAAATAATGTTGAGCAGCACAAGCTGTCAGGTGATTTCTTTAGTTGTGTGTTTTATTTGATTATTTTTTGTTTGTTTAATCGATTTACTTTTAAGATTAGAGAGGCTGCTTTCAGTAAATACATGTTAAATGTTCATGCGCACAGGAATGTCACTGCAGAAAATACTGAGACAAATTAAAACAGAAAAACTATAAACAGTTAGCCTTCTTTAAAAGGACAGAAAAACTTCCAGAGGATAGTAAATACAACTTTTAGCCTCTGAAATATGAAATATTTAGGAATACAGAACATTAACATTAGATCATGACTAATCGGTATGTCCGGGGATTAAATAATAAATACGCTGATGTGCCACATGCGTAATAACGCACAGCAGACGCACATAGGCCAGAGATTACATGTGACATAATAACGAATAAAGAAATCCGGGGGGCTGTAAGACGGAGTCAGGACCTTCTTTTACGCAAGTGTTAAATTCTTATGTTTGGAAAGAAGGCTAATCGGATGAGAAGTGCACATTGCACAGCGTTTGATCAAACACTTTATTCATGTGATGCTCCGGGAGCTGCTTCTTTTAAGACCCGCAAAACTAGGCTACATTGTAGCGACCGTATGGTCTGACCAGGTTTTTTAAACTAAAAGTATTAAAAAAATATATATTATAGCCTAGATTATGTACGCAACATTAAATATTAAAAACTCTGCTGGCGTTCGGTTATCCTCACCATCGCTGTTGAGATTTCCGTGCAGGCTAATTTCTTCTGAAGCTCTTTAATCCTACATTTCAGGCTGCCAAACAACATAATGTTATTCCTCTTTACTTTTCTCTGTTATGGTGTCACTCAGGTCATATCTCGTTTCTCTTATTTGCCATATTAAGTTTCTCCATGCCATAAACTCTGGGGGCGAGGACAGCTGAGCCGTGAATAAATAGGGGCATGGTATTTAAATGACAATCGTTTCCAGCCGCCACACTTATCAACACCCGGTCTTGCGTACGCTGTGATCAGCCAGATACGCACGTTTCATAGGTCCCACGTGGACCCTGTCGTACGATGATTTCTACACCCAAATCTGCGCTGGTTTCTACACCAGATTGATAAGTGAGGGCCATTGTGATTTACCAAGCCTGACAAAACTGCTGTGATTGTGACGGTGTCTGTATTTATCACCTTTTTGAAAGGAAGGTGCTAATCCAAGAGCCCAGTGTTACGCACAACAGGTTGCTGTTATTGTAATGTAGCCGTTATCAGCAGCCACGTTTACAACTCTCTTCCTGCAGGACTCAGGACTGTGGATTAACATTACTTTTACCAAGGAACAAAGGAACTGATCAATGATTTAAGTCTCCCTCTCTGACAGGATGTTATGAACTTTTACAACACCTGGAATAAACAATCGAGCAGAAACAGAACACTCTGCTATCTACGAATTGACCCCAAAGACATGAACTGTGACCGAAACCAGTCTCTGCAAAGTCGTAAAATTGACCATCTGCTGAAGGACTTCTGAAGAACTGAATTAAACCACAGCTTTCAATTCTGCATCAAATGAACATTTATGTCTTTCTTCATCTAGATATTTGTAATTGTCACATTGAATGTATTATAATCATCTTTTTAAACTCAAAATCTGATCTTCAGAATAGGAATAAGAGTTATATTATGTTTAATAGGAATTTGACGTGAAGCGCTATTGCCATCTAGTGTTAGAATATCCATGAATACGTAACCTTCATAATTATACATTTAGATGTGTTATAAAGCATACTCTTTGATATTAGCTATAGAAGGTGTTATTTAAAGACACCAATTTATTTTCCTACTTTATTAATATGTCTTATTAAGAATGTGGACTGTATAACATGTTTTTGTTCACCTACAGGCTGGGATTGACTGAGAATGTTCCCAGATGGTGTGATTTTCATCTCAACATGAATCTGATAGAAATGTTTGTCTAAATATATGACGTGAACCTACATCAACGTGGATCTGATAGAAATAATGAAATGAATGTATGGTGACGTATATATGTTTAGATTCTTATTCTTAATCTTATTGAGTAAACTCGGTTTAGTTTAAACAATTGTCCTCCGGTCAGAATGGGAGTCACCCGTGGGCGGCACCCCTCTTTGCCTGCAGACCCCCCCTCCTCCCATCCAGGTGATAAGAGTTCACACTCAGCTGAGATCTTGGGTTCTTCTTAGTTTTGGTTTCTTGAAGTTTAGAGCTTCAGCTTTTGCTCTCTTCTCTTCTGACTTCGGTCCGAATCACTTCTTTTAAGTTTGTGCCGTAGAGACGAGTCTCTGCCGAACTTTCTTTTTCACGCAAATTTTTGGAAACATCAATTCTTTCTGGCTCAAGCAAGGTTTTTGAACTTTCTTCTCCGAAGTCTTTGCTCTTCAATTTTGAACGCCAATTCCTTAATTTGGATTCATCAAGATGGCCATCCGGTTAATCTGAATTGGAAATCGACGTATCAAAAGGCTCTTTAATATTTTTCCTGTTGGATCCTCTTGGAGCTTCTGAGACGACAGCTGAATCGACGTACAATCTCCATCCCAGCTGCATACTCCGACCAAGTTGTTAAGGCATCTAATCTGGCCTGTGGACCTCTCTGGGCCTGAAAAGAACCGCTTGCCAGAGACTGAAACGCGGGACCAGCCGACGGAGCTCAATTGAACACATCTCACGGTAAGACTGCTGGTGGCAAGGGGTGTTGGAAGATTGAGTCTTGAGTCGTGTCTATTCAGAGCCCTCCTTTAAATCCAAATAGAATCCCAAAATTCCTTTATCAACTTTTTCTTTTTGACCATTTTCTGATTAAGTCATTCAGACAAGCAGGAGGTGTCCTCTGTGGCACGAGCGCTGAGGCGCGACACTCGGGCCATTTTCGCGCACACCAGACAGCTGGTCAGTCTGGTCTGGCAATGGCCACTAATGCCCTGGCAAGAGGGATGGAAGCTGGGGTAAAAGCACTTGTGAGGTCTCCTCATGTTCTCTATATAATGCTTCTTTCTCATTTCTGCCAAGACTTATTCAGGAATTTTGTCAAGCTGATCAAACAGTCTAAACATACGGCGCTCTATACTGGTCATTTTCTCCAAAGTGTCGAGAGTGTTAAACCGAGTATCTACTATGGTGCGATACACATCAGTCACCCTCAAACCCAGAGCTTCCAGCAAGAGATCCTGGTCATCTTTAGGTATTGAATCATGGAGCTGAACCTTGCGTTTGAGTTGGGCACCTCTTTCTTTGTATCTCTTGATTTGATCCTTTACTTCATTTAGCTCAGAGTTTAGCTTCTCTTCTTCCACATTAAATGCATTTACAGTTTTCTCTGTTTGCAGACGAAACTCCTTCAGCATTTCGTTGTTTCTGGTGACGCTCTGACACAGGACTAGGTGTAGCTTGACCAGCTGCTGGCTCTGATCCACAATCTGCTTGGGATCAGATAGCATTTTCTTTCATTTCTGCTCAAGTTCCGAGCTGTCACCATCCAGTTCAGAATTTTTTTTTTTTGGCCATGGACTGTCCAGGCATCTCCCCACCAAGGCTGCACATAGCCTTGGACTGAGGCAAGAAATCGATTACAATTTTTTTGTACTTATCATATTTACGCATGATTTCTTCAGTCTGTTCCAATTCATTGTTAATGTTTGCTATTTTGTCATGTAAGTCCTCACTTATCGCGTTTAAATCCTCTTTTGAATTGTGCGCTCTATCAAAGTCCAAGTTGGCTTTTGCAAGTCTTTCCTCAGCTCTGTTGAGTGACTCCCTGTGACCTTTTTTAATACGATCAAGCCGCTGCTCAAGCTGTGACACATCCTGCTCCTTTGCTTCTATAGCTTTGTGAAACTTCTTAATCTCACATCTTTTTATCACCAGAGATGCCAAAATCATGGCTCTCTTCTTTTCGATAGAGAGAAATTCCTTTCTCCATTGTGTTTGTTATTCTATAAAACTCAATCGCACCTGACAAAATAATAGACTTTGAACTGGGATGAGGTTTGTTTCGCTCCTGTTTGTCTCTGTCGCTGTGTTAGCTATGTGTTTCTAGACGTTTGTGTGTTCTAGGACACAAATAACAGGCTGGCAGTGACATCACAACTAACTCTCTAAGTCATGACTGTTTCCAATGAGTGAGAAACTCCAGTCCCACTGGCTTTGTTGATATAGAAGCAATGTTTATCTAGCCGGCCCAGCCGCCCCCTCCTTTAGGCCTGCCCCTTGTGTATAAAAGCGCAGCCGCAGACCACCCCTACACCGAGGGAAGAAGTGTTACAAATGGTGGACTCCAGTGCGAAGCGTACGACAGAAAACCTTCCACCGGCTGGTCCCCCACCTAAAAAATAACGGTCTTTTGCTAGAACAGCAGCAGACAAAGACCGGAGTAGAACTAGAATCAACATTGGGCTGGCTTTTCCACGATGGAGAGCCCTACACTCAACGAAGGGGCTCGAACTCGACTCTGAGCTGGGATGGCTTTTCCACGATGGAGGGCCCTACACTCAACGAAGTGGCTTGAACTCGACTCTGAGCTGGGATGGCTTTTCCACGATGGAGAGCCCTACACTCAACGAAGTGGCTTGAACTCGACTCTGAGCTGGGATGGCTTTTCCACGATGGAGGGCCCTACGCTCAACGAAGGGGCTCGAACACGACTCTGAGCTGGGATGGCTTTTCCACGATGGAGGGCCCTACGCTCAACGAAGGGGCTCGAACACGACTCTGAGCTGGGATGGCTTTTCCACGATGGAGGGCCCTACACTCAACGAAGTGGCTTGAACTCGACTCTGAGCTGGGATGGCTTTTCCACGATGGAGGGCTCTGTGCTTAACGAAGGGGCTCGAACACGACTCTGAGCTGGCGTTGCTTCTCCTGGATGCGTAAGTACCCCGATAGATTCCTACTGGTCCAGGAATAATGGCTTGCTGTAAATAAATAAACAATTAAAAACGAATGTACTTACTACAATGATTTAATAATTTAATGATTAAGCTTCCAGTGTTAATTTTCTGTAATAGGTGAGAGTTAATACACTGCACTGTATGCAAGTGCATTTAGACACTAAATTAAATTTGTGTAAATAAGTAGTTTTTAGGGTACCTGTGTGTGTGTAAATAAATTATAAAAACGTGTGTTGTCTCTGCAAGTGGTCTTTGGGTTACTTGCCTTTACATAACAATAATTCATAACTAAAACAACAAGGCATATTGATTAGATGTAAATTGTCTTTGTCATTGCAGAAAACATCATGTACACCACAGCAAGCATCCGTCTTGACAGATAGCATCCTCAACATGCTCGTCGCTGACATGAGGCCTCTGACGATGGTTGAAAATGAAGCTGTAACTTCACTACAATGATCCCCACCTTGAACCCTGGCTACACTCTTCCCTCAAGGACCCATTTCACAAAGCTCATTTAGACGTCCAAGCAGTAACCTGTTGTTTTTGCACTTTTGTTTGCACTGTCAATGAACTTTTGAATAAACGCATGGAAATTCAAAATGTTATTTTTTTATCCGATTAATCGATTATTAAAATAATCGTTGGTGTTAGCAGCCCTAACACACACACACACACACACACACACGCACACACACTAAAACATTCAAACCTAGGTGAGAAACAGCTCACTAAACGTTCCCACACTTTGAGAAGTAGCCTACTGTCATGAGTTGGTGTGGTGAGTTTTCCTTTTTTTGCACGGTGTCATTAAAACGTTTCACCTTAGTGAGCACGTATTATAACTTTTGTAGACACAAAAAAAGCCAGTTGACCGCTGATGCAATCATCAGTCACAGAAACTTCTGCATGCAACACCTCAGAGACGAGGACGTCTCACCACAATCTTATGTGCTTGTTCCTTTTCCCATGGAGTGATTTCCTGTCCTCTCAATAAACCTGAGGAGAGAATCTAAGTACGAAATCAAAGTGAAAGCTTTTGCCATGAAAAACAACATAACTTGTAAATTAGTAAAAACCTAAAACACATTTTTTTTCAGAGCTGCTGAAACATCCCCATGCTTCTGATATTATTCACCATTATTAGTGCTGCTTCACCAGCTAGAAAAAGAGAAATGCAGACTGAGTAAGTCTAGCTGCAGCACAATGCTTCTCACATTATTGATCTATGTGATTCATCTCATCCTTAAATGTTGTTTATATGAATCAACTTTTGACTTTTAGCTGCACATTTTAGAGAATGTGCTTCAAGTTTTTTTATTTTCTTCTTACATCCAATCCCATTTTAAACAGTTTGTTTTTAAATGTCTGTATTACTGAATAACTTTTAGCATTAAATCACATTGAAACATGTCTAACTGCCTTAACTGAATCTTATTTCATCTAGTTTTATTACATTTTGAACCTCCTGTGTTTCCTTATTTAGAATAAATGATAGCGTTTCCTCAGTACCTGTTATTATCTAGTTACTTTTACCTTAGATTGTGGGATAGGGTTGGGGGAGGGAGTGATGTTGTTGCTGTTTGATTAAATGTTGATGCAAAGCATTTTGTGATACATTTGTTGTATGAAAAGTGCTGAACAAATAAAGTTTGATTGATTGGTTGATATTGATCGTCTTCATAGTGATAATGTTATTTTTGTATAAAGGTTTATAATGCATGGAGCTTAACTATTATTTTGTACAGCTCTGCTGTTTTTCAGTGCTGTATACTAAACTGATTTATAATCCAGCTGCACATATCAGTAATCTGTTCAAATCAGGAAACATGAGTGTTGATATCAAAATGTTTATGACATGTTTAAACTGATGTTCTTGAGTCTTTAAATAAAATCATTAAAACAAGCTTAAAGGGTCTATATGTAACTTTCAAAAATACTGCGTTTGCAGAGATACCTCATGGCCGGTAGGTGAACTGCACCGGTAACCTGTTGCTCGCTCTCCCTCGCGTGCTCCTCATACGTGCTTGTAGTACACAAACAAGCATCATCATCATCATCATCATCATCATCGGCCGTGAAAAACTGGATATTTATATTACAGAGGAGGTAAGTGGTCATACACATGTGAAAGTCTGTGAAGGAGTCTGTGTGTCTGTATTCAGTCTCCATCCTACAAACGACAGTCTCTGCACGCACTGGCTGAGAGCAGGAGTGTGTGATGAGTTTGTCCGCCTTTGAAAGCTCTTAGGGTGGATAGAAGTGTGTGGAAGTCGGCCTCTGGCTGTGGAGGTGAAGACCGGAAGTGTGTGATGAGTTTGTACTGTTGATCTCTGTAAGCGGAGTGAGGAGGACATTGAGAATGTGCATAAAATGTCACTTCCTGGAGCTTTCACAGAAAATACAACCCGGTTAAAAAATGTATACGATTTTATATTTTTTTTATTTTTATACAAAAAACGATTTATTCATGTAAAAAGTTACCTTTTAAAGCCCCTTTAAGTTAATTATTTTGACTTGTTAAGAACCACTTTGATTTTTTAAATGTTTTTATTAAAGGTGATACCATTGGACAAAGAGATGTTCATGTAAAAGAAACATGTTGGAGCCTCTGAGAGACATGAACAAGCTGAAGGAAGCACTGTCCAGTATGAACACAGAACCAAAAGCAACAAGTCCAGAGGGAGTTTGATTTCATTTTTTTTTTTTTAAATCATTACTCAACGCTATTTTTTTTAGAAACAATATAATTGATATCTGCTATAATGTTTAAAATGTTGCATACAATACCTTTTAAAGTTACTCCTGTTGAAAGACACAAGGGTGTCTCAGGTAGTAACTTTGTTAAGCAGCAAATATTTTGATTTTTTCCTTTTATTTTTCCACAGATTTTGTAGGAGCACCGTAAATGTTGTGTGTCTGGTGAGCTGGAGGTTCAGAGGGCTTCATAAAAAGTCTGCTTAAGGCTCAGGGAGCATATTTGGCTGCAGCTTGTAAACAAAAGATTTAAACAGAGCCCTCTCCTTTTGGGGCTCATCGTCCTCAGAAGTGCACACTCACTGCAGGATGTAGTGTGTGTACAGTTACTGCTTGTACTTACACTGTAAGCTACCGCACGCTAGCGCAAGCTAACTACCGGTGTTTGTTGGCACCTGCCTGTCCAACAGAAAGCAGGCCAACTCCGTGGGTAAAAGCTAACCCAATGCTCACCATCATTTTGGAACAAGCTTTATCCCCTTTTATGATTTGAATCACGTCCAAATTGCTGAATCGTGTCCACTCCTAAACTCACCTGAGCTGTCATTGGCTGGAGATAACACACCAGCGACCTACCCAGAAACATCATGAGTCAACCAAAACATCAAAATCTTCCCTACAGACACTACAGTCTCCACCACACGTGGATGAAGGCCCAGAAGTGATTGAGTGACATTATTTTGTACAAGTGTATATTCTAGTTTTTCCAGAAAAACCTCCTGACTCTGCCTTTAAGCTGGATGTACACTCCACACTCAACTAACGTTGAAACTGTTGATTTGCAGCTTCAGTCATGTCAGTGTTTGTCTGCCCCACAGGGATGTAAGGTTCATTGTAACAAATATATTGTCACATCTAAACTGACCAAAATATTGTTTCAGAGATGAAGTTTTAACTTCATGTGAGCAGTCAGTGGAAAGCTTTTATCTTAATGCAGTGTGTTTGTCTCTCAAGCCTTGTTGTCTTTAAAACAGACAAACAGCTGAGAGTAACTTCTGTTAATGGACAAAGAGCAACAAAAAAGTTCTGCAAAATATGACAAGGCAGGATGATCAGGTTATAACTAAAAACTACATTCTTAATGTACAGCTGGTGTAAAGAAACAACGGTGACATCTAGTGGTCAAATCATCAACTACAGCACAAGGCTTTAAAACACTTCACAATCATTTCTGAGGGATGTAATCTGCAGTGGGAACTAACCTATGCTTGGATTTATGCAGAGCTGGTGCAACCCATTGCTGATTTGTTTTTTCTTTTTAAGATTATTTTTCAGCCTTTTTGTCTTTATTGGACAGGGAAAGCTGAGAAGAGATTGGAAATACAGGATAGAGAAGGGAGTGACGTTCAACAAATGGTAATGGTCAGGAGTCAAACAGGCTTTGAGGACTTTGTGACCTCAGTACGTGGGACTCCTGCTCTACCAACCGAGCTAAATCAGCGCCCCACCACAGCTGATTTTAATCAATGCTTTCATGTGTTGTTGGGGGACATTATAGCACTCTTAATCCAAAATTACCAACCCTGCCTTTAATTCGGAAAAACTAAAGTTTTTTTCTAAATGAATGAGATATCTACATCATTAATTCAGAAGAACCAGGAAGATTTTTATTTTCTCAAGGTAAAGCCATATCTTTATTTTTTTCCCCTCAAAACACACACAAGTTGGTTATTAAAATTGAATGCATGTATTATAACTTGATGAATTAGGTGGTGTGTAACTCATTACTATGACCACTGAATGGAAGTGAACACTCATCCCATTAAGTGCTAAAGAGAGTGAAGACAGAGGAACAGAGGGTATTATGGTTTAAAAACTACATATTTCATATCAAATCTATTAAATAATCTTTAATATAAACATTTTTTTAAATCAAAGTTCTTAACAATTCAAAATAACTAAATTAAGCTTGTTTTAATGATTTTATTTAAAGACTCAAGAACATGAGTTTAAACATGTTATAAACATTTTGATGTTTCCTGATTTGAACAGATTACTGATATGTGCAGCTGGATTATAAATCAGTTTAGTATACAGCACTTAAAAACAGCAGAGCTGTACAAAATAATAGTTAAGCTCCATGCATTATAAACCTTTATACAAAAATAACATTATCACTATGAAGACGATCAATGGGCATCTTTCAATGTGATCTAATGCTAAAAGTTATTCAGTAATACAGACATTTAAAAACAAACTGTTTTAAATGGGATTGGACGTCAGAAGAAAATGAAAAAACATGAAGCACATTCTCTAAAATGTGCAGCTAAAAGTCAAAAGTTGATTCATATAAACAACATTTAAGGATGAGATGAATCACATAGATCAATAATGTGAGAAGCATTGTGCTGCAGCTAGACTTACTCAGTCTGCATTTCTCTTTTTCTAGCTGGTTATTTCTAACTTCTACATTTTCACTGTAGTCAGTTCTTCACATTAATGTTTTCATTTACAAACTAATTTAATTTGTTTTTTCTCTTTTTAACATCTTATTTTCAATGTGATTTCAATGAGTAAATCAAAATGTACACATTGTTTTGACAGGACAAATAAGTACTGAATGCTATTTCTTTAACAATATCACCCTGTGGTGTTCAAGTGGACCCTAGTAAATACTTTCTCTGCATCGTCAGCGAGCATGTCGAGGATCATGTTAAGACTTCTGTAGGTAAAGGTAAAAGAGAGGCCCACTGCTGCTGGGATTCCAAGTAGTGGAATGAATCTGGTCCCCTCCTCTGCTGCCAGTAATACAGCTAAACTGCTGAATTGAGCCAACAACCTCATTAAAAGTTCAGGAGTTACTTTTACTGCTATCAGAGTTGACTTGATGACTTTCTTCAATTCCTCATAAGGAACACCTGAGTAGTTTGCCATTCTCTTCAGTGATGGGATGTCAAGACCAAACCCGAAAACATATATTGTGACGACACTGACCAGCAAGGCTATATCAACAGCCATAGAAAGCCCCGGAACTGGCACAGCTGCTACAGCTGCAGATAGAGTAGCAAAGTATTTGACCTTTGCTTGGAAAGCCTTTTTCTTTTCTTTGATCATGTCCACACTGATATTGGGCATGGCAAGCAGAAAGGCTTCCTTCTTGAGTTCAGGAAGTTCTTTCTTCAGGGTCTCCACTAACAGAGGGAAATCATACAGTGTCAGGTGAAAGCTGGACACCAAGAAGACCTGAGGAGACTGGAGGCCTTGATCCTGAAGACCTGTGTCAGGAAAAATAAGTTATTAAGGGACAGTTCTTTCTTAGATCAGCAAATTAGATTTATTGCCAAGAAGAATTGTTACAACAAAGAAATAATCTACCAAACAAATGTATCTTACTTTTTGTGGGATGTTTATATATATACAGTAAATATAGATAGAGATAAAATAATACTCAAAGTTAATGACAGCATTAATGTCAAAAGAACATTCTAAGCACTGAGGTAAATCAGTTTATTATTTAATTATCTTTTAAAGGATATATCACCTACCCTGGATGCAGTTGTCCCTGATTTGTGTCAGGGTCCTTTCTTCATTGAACTCTCTCTGACTTATTTTCTCATTACGTATGTTATCATCAATCTTTGAGCGAACAAAGTAGAACTTCTTCTTCATCTTTTGAATCTCCTTAGCCAGCTTCACATCATTTTCTTTGAAGCGATCAGCTGAGATGATGATGAAGAAGTCAAACTTTTTAAATTCAACCTTCTTCAGGTACTCAGCAGCAGGATAATTGTTGGTGCCGATACCAGGAAGATCCCAGAATATCACATTGGGATAGTTTGGATGGAGGTACGGTGTGACCTCCATGGTGGTTTCTACACAACCAGTAGGAGCAGCTTTCTCATCCTTGTTGTCTATACCTCTAATGGCATTAACAAAGGTGGATTTACCAGAGCCAGACTCTCCTGTGACAGCAATATTTAGAGGAACATTTTGCTCCTTATCCAAATACTCCTGGATCTTTGCACGAGCTAAGTCTTGATCATTTCTATCCAGAGCTTCTTTAATTTCTGTATGTATGTGTTTACTGCCAGAAAGATTCCCCATGGTGCTTCTTGAAAACTGTAATAAAAGAGATGTTATAAAGTCACTATAATCCTCTGACAAATAAAAGTGAATGTAAGACTACAATAATAAACATCATGCACAAAGAAAGTATGATGGAAGAAAACACTTAGTATGTCAAGTACAGCAACACATGAAGCTTTTCTCGCTTTTCTAGCTTTTCTCTTGATCTTCCCTGCAGGCTGGAGTTGATTTAAGACAACTGTTATCACACTGCTAAGTACAGCACTGACCAAAAAGACTTTACAATCTGTTAATGAATATAACATCAAACACACAAATGATCTTCAAATATGAATGTTTGTCCCCAGCTCACACCAAATACATCTCACAATGAGCAAAGTGCTGTGTTTATTGATTAATCTGTTTATTTGTCAGGGACATTACATGTAAGCATTGTTAAATCTAATTAAAGTGCAACAGATGTAATGTATCTAGGACTTGTAGACATGGCTAATTTGCAGTCCTTGTTCTGGGTTAGGCTTTGAAGAAATAACACAGGTGATAAACCAACGCAGTAAAATAGACATACAAACTGACATTTGCTGCAGATAAAGATGCATAACAACAAACAGCAAAGCAGACATAGACACGCAGATTGAAAATAATTACTAACTAAACACATATTTTATGCTATACTCACCAGATCAAAAGATCACTGTACGAGTTGTTATCTTTAAGAAATGCAGACGCAAAGAAGCATAGAAACAGGAGAAAAGTTTATCAGTCTTGGTCAGCAACCAATCAAAAGTCCTTCTGTTATTTCAGGACCACCCATTAGTTATTTTTAAAGCAGCTGACTTTTAAGAAACATGCTGATTTACAGGAACAGTAGAAGCTGCATGCTCTCATGCCTTCTGCTTTATCTGTTCAAAAACTAGTGTTTTTTTGGGAGCCCTTATTGTGTGATATCTTCAGCTTTCAACAGCACTAATAATGGTGAATAATATCAGAAGCATGGGGATGTTTCAGCAGCTTTGAAAAAAAATGTGTTTTAGGTTTTTACTAATTTACAAATGTTATTTTTCATGGCAAAAGCTTTCACTTTGATTTCGTACTTCTTAGATTCTTTTCTTAGGTTTATTGAGAGGACAGGAAATCACTCCATGGGAAAGGGAACAAACACATAAGATTGTGGTGAGACGTCCTCGTCTCTGAGGTGTTGCATGCAGAAGTTTCTGTGACTGATGATTGCAGCAGCGGTCAACTGGCTGTTTTTTTGTGTCTGCAAAAGTTATAATACGTGCTCACTAAGGTGAAACGTTTTAATGACACCGCGCAAAAAAAAGAAAACTCACCACACCAACTCATGACAGTAGGCTACTTCTCAAAGTGTGGGAACGTTTAGTGAGCTGTTTCTCACCTAGGTTTGAATGTTTTAGTGTGTGTGTGTGTGTGTGTTGTAATTATGTTTATGTAGTAGTTTTTCTGTAGCTTTGTTCATGTGTGTGTGTCTGTATTTGTGTGTGTTCAGGTTTGTCTGGTTGTCCTCAGCTTCTAACAGGCTGTGATACATTGTGCAGCTCTAATCTCACATTTTGGTTTTATTCCCAGCAGATACGAGAGAGTTTGTGTGTTGTGTGTTCAAATTCAGGATGTACGTGTGTAATTTTCACTTTAATAAAGTGCTTAAAAAAATAGAATGTACCTGAAATCAGGGCGGCAGTAGCTCAGTGTGTAGGGACTTGGGTTGGGAATTAGAAGGTCGTCAGTTTCCGGAACAAGTTTGGAAATTGGTTTGGTAGCTGGAGAGGTACCAGTCCACTTCCTGAGAACTGTTGAGGTGCCCTTGAGCAAGGCGCCGAACCCCAAAACTGCTCTGAAGCGCTCGCTGTGGGCAGCCCCCTCACTCTGAGACCTCTCCATTAGTGCATGTTCATATGATCCTGTTTGTGCATGTTTGTGTATTTCAGCAAAGGACTGTGATGTCACAGAATCCTAGAACACACACATCTAGAAACACATAGCTAACACAGCCACAGAGACAAACAGGAGCAAAACAAACCTCATCCCAGTTCAAAGTCTATTATTTTGTCAGGTGCGATTGAGTTTTATAGAATAACAAACACAATGGCAAACAGAGAACCGGAGCAGGAATTTCTCTCTATCCAAAAGAAGAGAGCCATGATTTTGGCATCCCTGGTGATAAAAAGATGTGAGATTAAGAAGTTTCACAAAGCTATAGAAGCAAAGGAGCAGGATGTATCACTGCTTGAGCGGCGGCTTGATCGTATTAAAAAAGGTCACAGGGAGTCACTCAACAGAGCTGAGGAAAGACTTGCAAAAGCCAACTTGGACTTTGATAGAGCGCACAATTCAAAAGAGGATTTAAACGTGATAAGTGAGGACTTACATGACAAAATAGCGACCATTAACAATGAATTGGAACAGACTGAAGAAATCATGCGTAAATACGATAAGTATAAAAAAATTGTCATCGACTTCTTGCCTCAGTCCAAGGCTATGTGCAGCCTTGGTCGGGAGATGCCTGGACAGTCCACGGCCCAAAACAAAAATTCTGAACTGGATGGTGACAGCTCGGAACTTGAGCAGAAATGAAAGAAAATGCTATCTGATCCCAAGCAGATTGTGGATCAGAGCCAGCAGCTGGTCAAGCTACACCTAGTCCTGTGTCAGAGCGTCACCAGAAACAACGAAATGCTGAAGGAGTTTCGTCTGCAAACAGAGAAAACTGTAAATGCATTAAATGTGGAAGAAGAGAAGCTAAACTCTGAGCTAAATGAAGTAAAGGATCAAATCAAGAGATACAAAGAAAGAGGTGCCCAACTCAAACGCAAGGTTCAGCTCCATGATTCAATACCTAAAGATGACCAGGATCTCTTGCTGGAAGCTCTGAGTTTGAGGGTGACTGATGTGTATCGCACCATAGTAGATACTCGGTTTAACACTCTCGACACTTTGGAGAAAATGACCAGTATAGAGCGCCGTATGTTTAGACTGTTTGATCAGCTTGACAAAATTCCTGAAGAAGTCTTGGCAGAAATGAGAAAGAAGCATTATATAGAGATGATGATGAGGCTGCATGCAGAGGAGTTTAGGTTGAAACTTGAGA
Organism: Labrus bergylta; assembly: GCF_963930695.1. Taxonomy (NCBI): domain Eukaryota; kingdom Metazoa; phylum Chordata; class Actinopteri; order Labriformes; family Labridae; genus Labrus; species Labrus bergylta. Next base: position 4,694,812 of record NC_089212.1, on the reverse strand, counting down.
AACTGAAAGAAAGGGAAGAGAAGTGTATGCAAAGATCTACTGCTAATAACAAGCCGGTAAAAAGTGTAAAAAGCTCATGTTCAGATCACCATCAGCATAAAGAAGCAAGAAGAAGAGAAGAAAGATGATTTGCAGGAGGAATATGACCCCTTTCTATCATTGGACGAGGAGACTAAAATATTTAACAAATGGGATGACAGGTGGAGGCTGAGAAGTCCTACATCCATTTCCTGTAGAGACAATTTCAGGGCTGGAGAAACTTCAGCCAAGTGTTCTCCTGCTAGTGCAGAGTTGTCTCAGCATCAAGCACAAAATGGTACAGAGAAAACTTTGCATAACTCTGGCACTGCTCACATTGAAGAGCTAGGTGAGGTACATCTAAAGCAGAACCACTGTCTCTCAATTTCTGACACCCAAGAGTCTGGGTCAATATATGACACTGAAGATATACAGAGCACCACAAAGTGTTTAAAACAGAACAAGACGCCACCATCTAACAGAGCCAACAAATGGATCAATCCGCTGGTAAACCGTTTGCCATCTACTAACTGAAAGAACACATTCAAAGGACAGTCCTGCCCCCAGCTTGCCGAGAATTACAAGTACCATTCTAAGGAGTCTCAAGAATCCTTGAGGAGATTGGCCACTGTGCAGACCAAGTACATTAAGCAAAACTTGGAGTTCAAAAGGCTGCTGACCAGAAAGACCTAAATGGTTAACAGACATCATTGTCCTGTCCCTTTCTTCTCTTTCTACTCAACCTTTCTGTTCCCCTCTTCTATTTCCCTTTTCGAGTCACCATGAGGCATCAGTGGCTAGCAGCACATGAATGTCCTCCTTTGTGTTGATGAGATTGGATGTTCTGTGTGTGTTAGGGTTTACTCCAGGTGCTCTGGTTTCTCCCACAAAATCTCCCATAAAAAAAAACAGTGAACAGAATCAATCAACACAAACAACAATGAATAATGAATGATAATAAACAGCATTAAAAATAAAAAACTGGGACGGCCAATTCTGTATCAATGCAACATTATGTCGGAATTCGGTTTGGGGTTTGGTGCGCTTTTGTTCCCACCAAGGTCCTCTGAGTGCAACTACTACCTTAGAAATCAGGGATTTGACACAAATGATAATTATGAAATTACTTTATTAATATCTCCGAGCACAAACAGCAAATTAACAAACACAAAACTTTGACAGGGAACAGGTTTGTGTTATTTGTACAGAAGAGGAGTAGGGCCACGGAAAAATAAATGTTAGGGTTTGGACTTTAATCTCAGAATTCTGAGTTTTTTTCTCAGTCAGACTTAAAAAATAAATAAATAAATAAAACGGACCCCCCCAAAAAATGTTTCAGTGGCCCTAATACTCTACTCTAATAATCTTTATCTGCAACTATGTAAAGAGTAATGGGTATAGAACGGTCACCTCACTGTCATGTTTCCAGTTTGCACTAAAGAGGTTAAAGTAAAGTATAGCCTACACTGTCTAAACATTTCACTTTATACTAGATTTGGAGGGGAATGCTGAAAGTAGTTACTGTTATATTTCCTACAGTCGAGTCAACCCCAAATGTCAAATGCTCAGACATGTAGTGAAGTTATTTACAACAACACGAAGCAGGTGAGAAGAGGTCATTTAGAGACACACACACACTCCTCTGTTCCCATTCCTCTGTTTCTGCCAGCTTTAACAGGTCAAGTACCTAGACTTCATTCTTAATTTAATATTTTTCATAGTTCATTGTAGTTAACCAAAGAATTCAACATGTAATAAAAATAGTCATTTCAGAAACTTGTTGATTTGCAGCTTCAGTCATGTCAGTGTTTGTCTGCCCCACAGGGATGTAAGGTTCATTGTAACGAATATATTGTCACATTTAAACTAACCAAAATAACCAAAAACAAAAGATTTAAACAGAGCCCTCTCCTTTTGGGGCTCATCGTCCTCAGAAGTGCACACTCACTGCAGGATGTAGTGTGTGTACAGTTACTGCTTGTACTTACACTGTAAGCTACCGCACGCTAGCACAAGCTAACTACCGATGTTTGTTGGCACCTGCCTGTCCAACAGAAAGCAGGCCAACTCCGTGGGTAAAAGCTAACCCAATGTTCACCATCATTTTGGAACAAGCTTTATCCCCTTTTGCGATTTGAATCACGTCCAAATCGCTAAATCGTGTCCACTCCTAAACTCACCTGAGCTGTCATTGGCTGGAGATAACACACCAGCGACCTACCCAGAAACATCCTGAGTCAACCAAAACATCAAAATCTTCCCTACAGACACTACAGTCTCCACCACACGTGGATGAAGGCCCAGAAGTGATGATTGAGTGACATTATTTTGTATAAGTGTATATTCTATTTTTTCCAGAAAAACCTCCTGACTCTGCCTTTAAGCTGGATGTACACTCCACACTCAACTAACGTTGAAACTGTTGATTTGCAGCTTCAGTCATGTCAGTGTTTGTCTGCCCCACAGGGATGTAAGGTTCATTGTAACGAGTATATTGTCACATCTAAATTGACCAAAATATTGTTTCAGAGATGAAGTTTTAACTTCATGTGAGCAGTCAGTGGAAAGCTTTTATCTTAATGCAGTGTGTTTGTCTCTCAAGCCTTGTTGTCTTTAAAACAGACAAACAGCTGAGAGTAATTTCTGTTAATGGACAAAGAGCGACAAAAAAGTTCTGCAAAATATGACAAGGCAGGATGATCAGGTTATAACTAAAAACTACATTCTTAATGTACAGCTGGTGTAAAGAAACAACGGTGACATCTAGTGGTCAAATCATTAACTACAGCACAAGGCTTTAAAACACTTCACAAACATTTCTGAGGGATGTAATCTCCAGTGGGAACTAACCTATGCTTGGATTTATGCACAGCTGGTGCAACCCATTGCTGATTTGTTTTTCCTTTTTAAGATTATTTTTCAGCCTTTTTGTCTTTATTGGACAGGGAAAGCTGAGAAGAGACAGAGAATGAAATGACGTGCACCAAATGGTCATGGTCAGGTGTCAAACAAGCATCGAGGCCTCAGTATGTGGGACTCCTGCTCTACCAACCGAGTTAAACCAGCGTCCCACCAGAGCTTTCATGTTTCATGGCATGCTCTCCACACAGTCTTTCACGTTGCTGTTGGGGGACATTATACCACTCTTGACGCAAAAATTCAAGCAGCTCAGCTTTATTGAATGGCTTGTGAGGTGGTCACCAAATCCTCAATTAGTATAATGAGGTGTGCCTCCGTTTAATTTTGTCAGACACTACAAAAGGATGCCTTCTATTCATAGAGATGCTGATTTAAGAACTATTTGCAGTGGTCTCTTCATTTTTTCTATAACTTTATATATTTTCTTCTTTCTGATCACTACCTTCATCTTGTAGAACATACATCAAATCAAGTGAAAAAGGTGCACGATTACAAATCATTGATTCTCAGTTTTCTTCATGAGGATTTATTGTTGAGGGGGAAGGTCTGCGGGCGACGATGAAAGTCCCTCTTCCCGCCTGACTTACTGACCAGTTTGACATCTGTGATGACAATGTCACGGCTCACGGCCTTGCACATGTCGTAGACGGTCAATGCCGCAACAGAAACTGCTGTCAAGGCCTCCATCTCGACCCCTGTCATTCCCGTAGTGCGACACGTTGCTGTGATGACCGCAGCGTCCTGCAGCTCATCCAGGTGAAAGGTGATGGAGACGTGGTCCAAGGGGAGCGGGTGGCAGAGTGGGATGAAGGCTGAGGTCTGCTTGGAAGCCATGATGCCAGACAACTGTGCCACGGCCAGGGCATCACCCTTGGCCAGCTGGTTGTCCCTCAGCAGCTGGAATGCGATGGGGCCCAGGATGACGGTGGCACTGGCTGTGGCTGCTCGCCGTGTGGGATTTTTCATATCTTTGTTTTTAATATCCAGGTATTTCACCTGCTCTTTTGTAAAGTGTCTTGAGATAACATTTGTTATGAATTGGGGCCATGCAAATAAATGTTTGATTTCTTGATTTTTGCAGAGGAGATGAAGGATCTGGCTCATGTTGTCTCAGTGGTGATACCTCATCATGAAGCAATTTTATCTATCTCAAGAACTCCTGGCACTTGATTTCCTGATTTCTTCTGTGTGTTGCGTGAATGTGTTTGAGATTTATTGCTGTATGCAGCTGAATGAAGGAACAAACTGTTGTATACTTGTTGGGCCACGCAGGCTTAGGACAGGCAAACGATGGACTTGGGCCTGCACCTCTGTGAGAAGCCTCATTTGAGTGATTCACTGAGGTCACAAAGAGGCCTAAAAGGACTCTTAATCCCCTGCAGTACTTCCCACCTACGTGTGAAGTAAGGGGGGGACCGGAACCTCTCTCTTCTCATTGGAGGGGACCTGAGGTAGACCCCCCATGAAGCAGGCCAGGCTACAAAGCTCCAAGACTTCCTTTGTTCTTTCTCTTTCCACGCGCTGACTCAAGCTCACCTCCTGTTTTCTGCAACCATCTTCCTTTGTTTTAAGTTTTGGCACGCAGGTAATCTGCGGCCGGCAGTGTTCTAAATTCCGAGCTCGGATTGTCCAGTGAACGCATCTCAGTTTCTCAGAGAGCGTCAGACTATAACAGATTATCAGAACGATAACAGTCTTATTCCGTCCTGCAATGAAAGGACATCAACGGACATCTTTCCACTCGACGGAGAACATATCGAAGCCGCTCTTGCCGTAAGGGACCATCGCCGCCATCAAACACCTCTGCACCAGAACAGACAGAAGATCTGTTTTATCGCCCGACTCCTTTTTAGAGAGTGTTTTTAACAATTGTTTGATGGATGCGGAAACTGTAATTTTTCTCTTTGTTGGACCGCCGCGTCCTGAGTTTTACCTGTTTAAAACTCTTGTTCCTGTTTCGGACCGCTGCGTCCTATATGTGTTTAGCGTAACAGCGTTATAACTGGGTATTACTTTTCTGATCAGAAAGGCCAGTGTAAACCGTATTAACTTGAATACGGCCATTGGTTTGTTTCTGTGAATGAAGGGAATTACTCCGAGTTGTGGCGCGGGATTCGGACTGTGATCCGGCCTCTTCAGGCACATATTTCTCTCCCTCTCTTTTCTCCTCCTCTTACTAACACACACACACACACACACACACACACATATTCCCGTGTAGACGCACATCTGGAGACTAACTCCACCACTGCACCATTACGCATATAGGCTACACACCCACACACACATAGAGATCTGTACACTCGCGGCAATCCAGACGCCTCAGAGACACAGATCGTGCAGGGCCAAACTCAGCCTCTTTTAGACCACTAGGTCTTTGTTAGGTGTGTGCCATCGGAAGGGCGACCACGTGAGAAGAAGCAATCTCCCCCTTTTCCCCCTTCTCTCTCTCTTTCATCCACAGACACACGCATGCACGCACCCAGGTCTTTGTTAGGTGTCCACCATCGTGAGCGACCACGTGGGTACAAAGCCATCTCCCCCCTCCTCTCTCTCTCTCTCTCTCTCTCTCTCTCTCTCTCTCTCTCTCTCTCTCTCTCTCTCTCTCTCACACACACACACACACACCCACCCAACTACACCTTTACACCTCTTCCACAAGCCTTGCTTGATAATGTTTGTTTGCTTAGATTAGTTTATACTCGCCCACTCACTCCTTTCGCGCCGTTATCAGCCGCAACATGATACAATGTTTGCCCCACACACACAAACACACACACACACTTGAGTCCCCACAGTTCGCCGAGTCGGGTGACGAGGCTTTTATAGGTTTGGTGACGTGGGGCTGTACTCCTACGTCATACTGTATGCCACACAGCCATTAGAATTTTTCAAACTGAAGGGCAGACACTATGCACATTTCTAACACAATATTTCAAATTTCAATACTTTGTACTCAAATGTCGAGATTGGGACTTGGATTGATCCATAACACTACTTAATACTCAAATACAGAGGTTTATAGTTGAAAAAAGTGGTTTTAGGGATCCTTCTGAAGAAAATTATCTTTTCTTTAAATTTTTTGTTGTTTAAGCCAAGCAGACATCCAGCTGTGGCTTAGTTGTGTTGTACGTTGTTAGTTAATGGTTAAAGCAATAACTGTTGTCCCCTTTGTGTCCATTAAACAGTTGGACATAATGATGCAGCTAGTGTGACTTTCTCAATGAACGTGATTTGTTGCATTAATCCAGATTTTGATCCTGAAGTATTCTACTAAAGGATTGTGGTGCTCCTTGTTGTTTGAGAGCCATTTGGCCAGATGAGAGGGTAATCTAAATAATTGTTGCATGGCCAGCTGTCTGAGAGGTGTGAGTTCCTCCCTTCCTTTGAGGACTTGAGGTGTGAATCCCCTCTCCTAGCTTCCAGGATAGACTGCAGTGATCAGTTGGGAAACCTAGATAAGATTTGCTCTTGTGTTGACCTAGCTTTGTTTAGCTCAGCGGTTTTGTTAATAGTAATCCACTGTGGTTCCATTTTATCACGAAAATGTGTACCAAGACCCTAGGTGAGCCGGGAGCTGAGACTCCTTTTGGATCAGACGACACAGCACTGCAAGAAACTGTTGCCGGTCTGAAAAACCTCTCCTCAGAGGAGAGTGCCAACCTATATAGCTATTCAATTAGCATTGGTGATAAGAAGTTAGAGGAGCTAGTTGATCTTGTCAACCACAGAGCCAGGACCACCCCTAACAAAGACAGAATGTATGCAGAAGACATACATCAACCATGGGCCAAGGCTCGTTGTGGATCAGACGATCCACCCCTTCATGATGAAGTTGCTGGTCTTATCCACCTCTTTTTAGAGATCAACAGTCTGAACTCCTACACCCTCAGCACATGCGAAGAAAAAATAAAGGAGTTATTTGAGCATATAACTAATCCAACTGGGAAACCACAGAACACAATTTCAGATGTTCAAGGCCAACTTCTCTTCCTTCATCAGCGCAAATCATGTTTGCAGAATGAGAAACACCGGGCACAGCTAGCCCAGGTAAGAGAAGAAAAACAGATCCTGCGGGACAACTTCAAAAGAATGCAGGATAAACTCAAGACCTTGCAGGAAAAACGCAAGGCCCTGCAGGAGGAGAAGGAAGCACTGCATAGAAGCAGCAGATTGGTCGAACAGAAGAAACAAAGTGCCACCCAGAATTCAGGATGGGCAGGTATGTACTGCATGTCGTCTAAGGAAACCTCAGACGAAGGATGGGAGACTGAACCAAGTCCTTGGAGGAGGGAGACAGACATGTTGCAGGATCTGGAGGAGGGGGGAAGGCGCCGCCTGGTCGACCCAGGCACAAAAGCGCACACATCCTCTAATGACCCGGTAAAGAGCCGGGTGGGTAAAGATGAATTTCGCCACGCCTCCCAGACCATGAAGCACCGTCATGTGGAAAGACCCCAAGGCCCCCGCGTTCCGCAATACGCTTTGAACCAAGAGAACCCTCACCTTGCAGGAGGAGGGACTTTACGCCCCCTAGAGACAGGGAGGAGGCACGGGTCCAATCGGGCACCGAACATTACCTGTCCCACGATAGACGGCCACGTCTGAGCCGAACACAAACCCCGCCACAGTTGCAACCGTACTACCGTGACAACCACAGGGCTTATGATTCGTCAGACGACTCGGACGACCCTCGCCAGCCTTCGGGTCAGGGTCTGCGAACCAGGCAGATAGAACCTCAGGCCAAAGATCTGAAGCGCTTTGACCCAGATAGCCCAGATTCAAGTATTAACAACTACTTGAGAGAAATCGACCATTGTCTCCTTGACCTGCCTCATACATCCTCACATGAAAAACTGAAACGGATCTGGACGACTACGGCTAGGAGTGTCCGTGCTTTCATGGGGACACTCCCACCAAAGGTCCGATCCTTGCAGAAAGGAAACAAATCTGTTGGTCAGCACTTACAAACTGCCAAGCAGAAAGTGTTGGACATGTTTGAATTAATTCAGGGAGCACAGGTAATCATGGAGCAAGACATATCATCAGGATATGACTCTGATCCTGGACCAAGCCCCTTAAGAGATCAAACAACCCTGCTGAAAAAGCTCAGTAAAGAACCGAGCAGCCAGGATAACCCAAGAACTGAGGAAATAAGTCTAGTTTTCCCTGATTTTGACTGTGGAGCCCCGTTCCTTGTGGAAACGCCCCAGACAGCTGTGACACCCTTTCACACCTTCATAGGTTTGAATCACCACATAGGAAGGGGGGTGACTTCTCAGCCCCCTGAGGCAGAGATAACACTAGGACCCCTCCTGATACCTGTTCCCATCGCAGGATTCACAGCTGAGGAATATCCAAACCTCAGATGACTCGGATGGCTCCCTTTTACCCAGAGATCAAAGAATGCGCATATGGCTCATTGAATCTATGGCAAAGGATGTACAGGATGTACAGGATCCAGATAACTCAGACCACTGTATCGATGATTACCTCGGAGCGATTAACCTGTGTCTCAGTGATGCACCTGATGCATCCACAAGAGAAAAACTCAGGCTGATCTGGAAGACAACTTCCAAGAGTCTCCATAACTTCACGACTACCCTTCAGCCTGAGATCAGATACCAGTACTCTGCGCTCTGCAATGCTTTGTGCCAGGAATACTCCACCTACATTGACCCTGCATCTGCCCTTCTTAGTGCTTATAGTGTCTTGCACCAGATTATTACTGGCACCTAAGATCTGCATATTTCCAGGGACGTAAGGCTCCAGGTTTGGAAGAGAACCAAACTTTCGAGCTTCCTAAGGAAGCAAGTTCTGAAAGTTCTGCCAGTGAGTTGGAGCGCATGAAAGAGGTGGTATGTCAGTGGGTCTCCCTCGCTTACAGAGAACCAGATTTATATTTTCTCAAGTGAAGTCATATCTTCTTTATTTTTTCCCTAAAAACACACACACACACACACACACACACACACGCACACACACACAGATATGTGTGTAGAAGTGGATAAATCAGAATCTATTCATGTTATTTGATGACAAATTAATCATGTAAATTGTCTAGACCAGTAATATAAAAAAGTGCTTATAATAAAGATAAAGTTGTGCTTTGATTAATGTTGATAATTAAATTGAATATCTGTATTATGAATTTCAATTACATTTTGTGTAAGTCAGTACTATGACCACTAGATGGCAGTGAACGCTCATCATAATTAGTGCTAAAGAGAGTGTAGACAGTTACAAGGAACAGAGGGTATTATGGTTTAAAAACTACATATTTAATGTATAATATTTTATTATTACGAGGCTTCAGAAAATAACCTTTAGTATAAACGTTTTATAAAAGTATAAAATGAATAAATCAAAGTGGTTTTTAACAAGTAAAATAACTAACTTAAGCTTGTTTAAATGATTTTATTAAAAGACTCAAGAACATCAGTTTAAACATGTTTGAAACATTTTGATATCAACACTCATGTTTCCTGATTTGAACAGATTACTGATATGTGCAGCTGGATTATAAATCAGTTTAGTATACAGCACTTAAAAACAGCAGAGCTGTACAAAAATAATAGTTAAGCTCCATGCATTATAAACCTTTATACAAAAATAACATTATCACTATGAAGACAATCAATAGGCATGTTTTTAATGTGATTTCAATGAATAACTCAAAATGTACACATTGTTTTGACAGCACAAATATGTACTGAATGCTATTTCTTTAACAATATCAGCATGAGATGTTCAACTGCAGACCCTAGTAAATACCCTCTCTGCATTGTCAGCGAGCATGTCGAGGAAAAGTTAAGACTTCTGTAGGTAAAGGTAAAAGAGAGGCCCATTGCTGCTGGGATTCCAAGTATTGGAATGAATCTGAACCCTTCCTCTGCTGCCATTAATGCAACTAAGCTGCCTAATTGAGACAACAACTTCTGTAAAAGTTCAGGAGTTTCATTTACTGTTGCCAGAGGTGACATGAGGACTTTCCTCAATTCCTCATGAGAAACCCCTGAGTATTTTGCCATTCTCTTCAGTGTTGGGATGTCAAGACCAAACCCAAATCCATATTGTTTGATAACACCGCCAAGCAAGGCTGTATCAACAGCGACAGAAACACCTGGAACTGGCACAGCTGCTCCAATAGCAGATAGAGTAGCCCAGTATTTGACTTTGGCTTGGAAAGCCTTTTTCTTTTCTTTGATCATGTCCAGACTGATATTGGGCATGGCAAGCAGAAAGGCTTCCTTCTGGAGTTCAGGAAGTTCTTCCTTCAGGGTCTCCACTAACAGAGGGAAATCATACAGTTTCAGGTCAAAGCTGGACACCAAGAAGACCTGAGGAGACTGGAGACCTTGATCCTGAAGACCTCAAAGTCAAAGTCAAAGTCAATTTTATTGTCAATTTCAAAATATGCCAGACATACAGTGGAATCGAAATTGCGTTTGTCTCCGTCCCGCGGTGCAATACAACCAAAATAAGGTAAAATAAGATAAGGTAAAATAGATAAAATAAAATGAGGTAAAAATAAGATAAATAATATTTACAATAATAAGACCTGAAGTTATTTGAGGACAGTTTGTTCTCAAAGCAGCAAAACTTCATAATCATTAAAGTAATCTGATTTTAACAGATAATTACTTTAATCCAATAACTGTACTGGTTTGTAGTTTATATATTTTGACATGCTATCAAACATCAAATAGGAGTTCATCACGATTAAACAAGCTGAGTGTGGCTGCATGTTGACAATGAAACACTGCTCTCAATTAGACGTCTTTAAAGAAGGTCATTTTAGTGTAAGAGGTTTTTTTTCACAAAAGTGCTATAGAAATTAATATTGAATAAAAAAAATATGTGTATATCTATATATATATATATATATATATAGATATACACACTATACAAAAAGTAAGGAAATGCGTGTTTTGTAGATTATTCCTTTGTTGTAACAATGCTTCTTGGCAATAGATCTTTTACCGTTGGAAACTCCTAACATCATAGGAGGCAATCTCAATTTAGACAGATATCAAGATGAGATTATGCAACCAGTGACAATCCCATATCTCTACAGTCTCCATGATGGGGTTTATCGGAGACTACCTCCAGAATTTGGGAGTGGATAGCCAGAGAGAGACTGCCTACCTGCAGTCCTGACCTCATTGAACACTTGTGAGATCAGCTTGGACGTGCTGTTCATGACAGTGACCAACACAACCACATTGGCTGACTTGCAACGAATGCTGGTAGAAGAATGGGATGCTATCCCACAGCAGTGTGTGACCAGGCTGGTGACCAGCATGAGGAGGAGGTGCCAGGCTGTTGTGGCTGTGTATGGTTCCTCCGCACGCTCCTGTTTGTTAAATGAATAAATTGTTACAGAGCCAATATGTCTTGTTTATTCAGACTTGTAACCTCTTCCTCTCTGAGAAAATTGACATGCACCTTGTCTGTATGTGGTTGTCCATTTGTGCTGCGTTGCTGTAGCCTCTATTTATATCTTGACCGCTCGGAGGGAAGTCTTGAAATGCCATAAGTTGTCCAGCTGTCTCAGGAGTCGTTTGAACAGCTTGCATAATAGGTTTAGTTGTGGCAAATAATCCTAGAGCATCTAATTCTCTAATTTTCTTCAACAGTTATTGGGCTCAATTTTCTAAGAAATCTGTCAGATCATGAATGTGAGTCTCTTTATGTTTTTTCGTAAACTATGGAAATTAACTTCAACTAAGCGTCACTTAAGCGTCAACTAAGAGCTCCACCAATTAATAAATCCTTTTGAATTAGTTAATGGTGGTGGTGCATCTTGCGTTTGTTAAAACAAAGAAATAATCTACCAAACACAAATGTCCCTACTTTTTGTACAATGTATATTTATGAGAGAGACAGAGAGAGAGAATTAATGTCAAAAAACATCATAAGCAGTGAAGTAAAACATTTTATTGTTTGAGTTTCGATACATCACCAACCCTTGATGCAGTTGTTCCTGATTTGTATCAGGGTCCTTTCTTCATTGAAGTCTCTCTGACCTCTTTCCTCATTCTGTATGTTATCATCAATCTTTGATAAACATCATGCACAAAGAAACTCGATTCAAAACGCGATTCAATTCTGCCAAGACAGGAAGGAGGCTGGGTGAAAATGAAAAATAGGAAACTTGATCTTCCCTGCAGGCTGGAGTTGATTTAAGTCAAGATTTAACTGTTATCACAGTGCTAAGTACGGCACTGACCAAAAAGACTTTACAATCTGTTAATGAATATAACAACAAACACACAAATGATCTTCAAATATGAAATGTTTGTCCCCAACTCACACCAAATACATCTCACAATGAGCAAAGTGCTGTGTTTATTTATTAATCTGTTTATTTGTCAGGGACATTACATGTAAGCATTGTTAAATCTAATTAAAGTCCAACAGATGTAATGTATCTAGGACTTGTAGACATGGCTAATTTGCAGTCCTTGTTCCGGGTTAGGCTTTGAAGAAATAACACAGATGATAAACCAACACAGTAAAATAGACATACAAACTGACATTTGCAGCAGATAAAGATGCATAAAAACAAACAGTAAAGCAGACATAGACGCGCAGATTGAAAATAATGACTAACTGAACACATACTTTATGCTATACTCACCAGATCAAAAGATCACTGTACGAGTTGTTCTGTGAGTTCAGGACCACCCTTATTTTTAAAGCAGCTGACTTTTAAGAAACATGTTGATTTACAGGAACAGTAGAAGCTACGTGCTCTCACGTCTTCTGCAGGTTAATAAGAGCATGCCACACCCTGAGACCACACCCTGAGAAGTAAACAAGCACTAAGATTGTGGTGAAACTTCCTCGTCTCTGAGATGTTGCATGAAGCAACAGTTTGTATGTCTGACGATTTCAGCAGCTGTCAATTGACTTCTACAAAAAATATTACTTTACTTATTTAATTAATTTATACATTTATTTGTCAGGGACACTATGTTTAGGCATTGTTACATCTTGTTATACCTAAGTGCAACCAATGCAATGTATATGGGACTTCATGGTTAATTTGCAGTCCTTGTCCCTGGTTCGGCTTTTAGGAAATAACACAGATGATACAACAACGCTGTCCAACAGACATAAGCAGCGGCATAGATGCATAAAAACAGTAAAGAAAACATAGACAGGCATGTTGATGATAATGACCAGGATATAATAATAATAATAACAATAATAATATAAGGGTTATCTCAACCGGCTCACCTTTACAGGTACTCTCCCCTGCACTATCTGTGAGCCGGTGGAATCACTCTCTCCATTTTCCCTCCCTCACGTTACCCCCCTCCAAACTGGACATGAGTTAAGTGGCTTCTGCAGGTTTCAAATTGGACACCCCCCTTCCTCGATGTTTCGTCTGTGCCGTTTGAGATTTGTTGCTGTATGCAGATATATTAGGCAACAAACTGTTTCTTCATCCTGCATACCCGTACTGCCAGCATCATCATTTTTGTTTCAATTATCATTTTAACGAGGCTGACCAGTTCTATTATACAAGAAAAAACAATGAAGAACCTAACAGATGGAGGTTTACAATGTTGAAGCTAATAGACTCAGGTTTGTGCAAATAAACAACAAAGGTATGTTATTTTCCATCTGTCTCAATTTAGGGAAAGTCAGTGTTGGTTTTACTTCATTTTACAACAGTTGTTATGATTTGGAGCTATACAAATAAAGATTGATTGATTTTTTTCAGAGGAGATGAGGGATCTGGCTCATGTTGTCTCAGTGGTGTTACCTCATCATGAAGCAGGTGTTCTCAAGAACTCCTGGCACTTGATTTCCTGATTTCTTTGTGTGTTGAGTGACTGTGTTGTTTGATATTCATTGCTGTATGCAGCTGAATGAAGGAACAAACTGTTTTATACTGCATACCCGTACTACCAGTATATTTTCATCCTGTGTATGTTTCAAGTGTTAACTGTTGAAACATTTTGACAACACCAGCTGGTTCTATTAGAAAAAAATAATTCAGGGTCACTGGTAGCATAGTGGTTAGTGTGCCAGCTTCCTTATGGAGGTTGTAGTTCTTTAAGTGGGCGGTCCGGGATCAATTCTGACATAAAGCTCCTTTTCCACATGTCATTCCACCCCCCACAACATGGGGGAAGAGAGACTTCTGCAATGAAGGGAACAGCTTTGTTAAAGTGCACCATCTATTGGACATCTTCTCTCAAAGTTTCAAATGATAGGCGTCTATCTCCTGAAATAAATAAATAAATTACAAATAAGTAAGAATGATCGTTAAGGTTTATTGCTTACTGAAGTTTAATTGGATCAGATGAATCCTCTTTTACAGAAGCTTATTGCAATAACTAGTGAAAATAAAAAATCTTGTGTTTTTCTGAATAAATTAGTTAAGCCTCTAGTTAGTTATTAAAAACGGGGCAGTTTTTTTCCCTCTCAATTAATGAGATATCTAAGTCGTTAATTCAGACAAACAGGGAAGATTTATATTTTCTTAAGTGAAAGCCATATCTTTGTTTTTCTCCCTCAAAACACACACACACACACGTGCGCTCGCGTTAATGATTAAAATTGAATATCTGTATTATAAATTTCATATGAATAAAGTGGTGTTTAAATCAGTACTATGACCAATAGATGGCAGTGAACGCTCATCACAATAAGTGCTAAAGAGAGTGTAGACAGTTACAAGGAACAGAGGGTTTTATAGTTTTAAAACTACTTATTTAATATAAAATATATCATTATTACAAAGCTTCAGAAAATAATCTTTAATATTAGCATTTAAGAAAAATCTAAGTTGTTCTTCAAGTCAAAAAAATAAACTAAGTTTGTTTAAATGATTTTATTTAAAGACTCAAGAACACCAGTTTAAACTTGTTATAAACATTTTGATATCAACACTCATGTTTCCTGATTTTTACAGTCTATGATTAGAACAGATTACTGATATGTGCAGCTGGATTATAAATCAGTTTAGTATACAGCACTTAAAAACAGCAGAGCTGTACAAAATAATAGTTAAGCTATATTAACTATATATATATATATAGTATATATTATAAACCTTTATACAAAAATAACATTATCACTATGAAGACGATCAATAGGCATGTTTCAATGTGATTTAATGCTAAAAGTTATTCAGTAATACAGACATTTAAAAACAAATTGTTTTAAATGGGATTGGATGTCAGAAGAAAATAAAAAAAAACATGAAGCACATTCTCTAAAATGTGCAGCTAAAAGTCAAAAGTTGATTCATATAAACAACATTTAAGGATGAGATGAATCACATAGATCAATAATGTGAGAAGCATTGTGCTGCAGCTAGACTTACTCAGTCTGCATTTCTCTTTTTCGAGCTGGTTATTTCTAACTTCTACATTTTCACTGTAGTCAGTTCTTCATATTAATGTGTTCATTGACAAACTAATTTAATTTGTTTCATGGTTTTTCTCTTTTTAACATCTTATTTTCAATTAATAAATCAAAATGTACACATTGTTTTGACAGCACAAATAAGTACTGAATGCTATTTCCTTAACAATACTTGAACACCCTGTGGTGTTCAAGTGGACCCTAGTAAATACTTTCTCTGCATCATCAGCGAGCATGTCAAGGATCATGTTAAGACTTCTGTAGGTAAAGGCAAAAGAGAGGCCCATTGATACTGGGATTCCAAGTAGTGGAATGAATCTGGACCCTTCCTCTGCTGCCAGTAATACAGCTAAACTGCCGAATTGAACCAACAACCTCATTAAAAGTTCAGGAGTTACTTTTACTGCTATCAGAGTTGACTTGATGACTTCCATCAATTCTTCATAAGGAACACCTGAGTAGTTTGCCATTCTCTTCAGTGATGGGATGTCAAGACCAAACCCCAAAACATATTTTGTGACGACACCGACCAGCAAGGTTGTATCAACAGCAACAGAAAGCCCCGGAACTGGCACAGCTCCTACAGCTGCAGATAGCATAGCAAAGTATTTGACCTTTGCTTGGAAAGCCTTTTTCTTTTCTTTGATCATGTCCAGACTGATATTGGGCATGGCAAGCAGAAAGGCTTCCTTCTTGAGTTCAGGAAGTTCTTCCTTCAGTGTCTCCACTAACAGAGGGAAATCATACAGTGTCAGGTCAAAGCTGGACACCAAGAAGACCTGAGGAGACTGGAGACCTAGATCCTGAAGACCTGTGTCAGGAAAAATAAGTTATTTAGGGACAGTTCTTTCTTAGATCAGCAAATTAGATTTATTGCCAAGAAGAATTGTTACAACAAAGAAATAATCTACCAAACAAATGTACCTTACTTTTTGTGGGATGTTTATATATATACAGTAAATATAGATAGAGATAAAATAATACTCAAAGTTAATGACAGCATTAATGTCAAAAGAACATTCTAAGCACTGAGGTAAATCAGTTTATTATTTAATTATTTCTTAAAGGATATATCACCTACCCTGGATGCAGTTTTCCCTGATTTGTGTCAGGGTCCTTTCTTCATTGAACTCTTTCTGACTTCTTTTCTCATAACGTATGTTATCATCAATCTTTGAGCGAACAAAGTAGAACTTCTTCTTCATCTTTTGAATCTCCTTAGCCAGCTTCACATCATTTTCTTTGAAGCGATCAGCTGAGATGATGATGAAGAAGTCAAACTTTTTAAATTCATCCGTCTTCAGGTAATTAGCAGCAGGATAACCAGCGTTGCCGATACCAGGAAGATCCCAGAATATCACATTGGGATAGTTTGGATGGGGATACAATGTGACCTTCATGGTGGTTTCTACAAAACCAGTAGGAGCAGCTTTCTCATCCTTGTTGTCTATACCTCTAATGGCATTAACAAAGGTGGATTTACCAGAGCCAGTCTCTCCCGTGACAGCAATATTTAGAGGAACATTTTGGTCCTTGTCCAAATACTCCTGGATCTTTGCACCAGCTAAGTTTTGATCATCATCCAGAGCTTCTTTAATTTCTGTATCTATTTGTTGACGACCAGATTGATTCCCCATGGTGCTTCTTGAAAACTGGAATAAAAGAGATGTTATAAAGTCACTATAATCCTCTGACAAATAAAAGTGAATGTAAGACTACAATGATAGACATCACACACACAAAAAGTATGATAGAAGAAAACACTTTTATTTGCATAAAGGAAGGGTTCTGAGGGAAAAAGAAAAACAGGAAACTTGATCTTTCCTGCGGGCTGGAGGTGATTTACAACTTTGACTGTACGCCACTGACCAAAAGACTTTATAACCTTTTAATTAATATAACATCAAACATACAAATGATCTTCAAATATGTAATGTTTGTCCACTGCCTTTTAACATGAACATTATGGTGATGAAGACTTACATGAATTCATCCCTTTTAGCAAAGCTGAGTTCACTTTTATTGAAATATTCATGAATCCCCTTTATTTCTTTGTTCTTTGCACTACGATCAATTAATTAATTCAGTATTCATCTTTTTTCATACAGCTCTTGTATATATGTTATACTGTTTGCTGCATATAGTTCTGTTTACATCTGTTAGTATGTCCCCCCCCCCTCATCGCACAGCCTCTGTCTTAGTTCTCCTTTGTCCCCAAATGAACTATCCAACATCACCGCTAGTATATGAAGTGCTCAACCGGTACCCTCGACCCCATCCCATCCAGTCTTGTCAAAACTGTCTCTGAGCCATCCTGCCACTCATAACCACAATCATCAACTCCTCCCTCTGCTCTGGTTCAGTCTACCAAACACTCAAACTGGCAGCCGAAACCCCAATCCTCAAGAAACCTGGACTCAATTCTGACAGCATATGCAATTTCCGACCCATCTCCAACCTCCCCTTTCTGTCAAAAATACTAGTGTTGTCGCCTCTCAAATAAAATCCCACCTCTGTTCCAATAACCTATTTGAACCATTCCAGTCTGGCTTCAAAGACACCAACAACCTCTTCCTCTCATTAGACTCTGGCCACCTCAACATCCTCATCCTTCTCTACCTCACTGCTTCACAATAGACAAGTCCACTCTCTACCCCTCCCCTCATATCTGCAATCTTAGAGTCATTGTTGACAGCCACCTCTCCTTTGATCACCACGTCACCCAACTCACAAGAACCGCCTTGTTCACCTTAAAAATATAGCCTGTTTCCGTCCAATACTCTTATTCTCTGCTGCTGAAACCCTAATTCATGTATGTATTACATCTGGACTCGCTTAATGCAATAGTATCCTGTACGGCACATCATCCAAAGTCCTCAATAAAATCCAATACCTCCAGAATTCTGCTGCAAACCCGATCACCTGCACCCTATCACCCCTGTCCTGCAAGATCTCCACTCACTGTCCTGCTTTAATTTAATCTTTATTTGCAGTCGTGTACTCTGTACATTCTGGTGAAGTCTTACTAGGAAGGCGAACTTCTCACACTTACTAAACAGAACAGGCTCCATCTGCATACACCACAATCAGGCTCAGTCAGCAACCAGGAGGGACACATGTTACTAACTTACAACAGTGTCGCTAAGCAACCACAATGATATTCTGTGAGAATATTAAACTCCTCACACATAAAGCCTTTAACAACAAGGCCCCTTTCTACCTCATTGCTCTCCTACTTGTCACACTTAATGCAGCCTTCATTCTCCCAACACCAACCTTGTATCTTCCCCACATAGAGCCAAGCACCAAACCTGGGGGGACAGGGCTTTCTCCATAGCTGCCCCCTCCCTCTGGAACTCACTCCTGCACATATTCAACACTGCACTGACCCTTCTACATTTAAATCATTACTCAAGACTCACCTCTTCAAAAGAGTTGTTTTGGTCTTACTGTTTTTTCTTGATCTATCTTTTTTAACCAATGTAGTGTCTTTGAGTTCCTGAACAGCACTTAATAAATAAAATGTTTCATTATTATTATAACAATGTAAAATAAACATAAAAACTGACATTTGCAGCACACATTGAAGCAAACAACAAAAAAAACAGTAAGCAAGAAAATGGATAATGACTAATAATATATAACCAACAGAGAAAATAAAACTGAAATAAAATCACAATATGAAAGCACCCACAAACACAAGGAACATAAGATGACCTGACCTTTAAGAGTAAAGGTCAGTAGCGACTTAAAAATGCCAAACAACTGAACACATCTTTTATGCTATACTCACCAGATCAAAAGATCACTAGTTGCTCACCTTTAAGAAAAGCAGACACAAAGTAGCATAGAAACAGGAGAAAAGTTTAGCAGAGTTTATTGAGGCAGCAACCAATGAAAAGTGCTTCTGTGATTTCAAGACCACCCATTGATTATTTTTAAATCACCTGACTTTTAAGAAAAATAATGATTTACAGGAACAGTGAAAGCTGCGTGCTTTCACGCCCTCTCCTGGTTAATAAGAGCATGAATCTTTATTGTGGCTGCTGGTAGAAATCCTCCTTTTCTACTCTTTTGTTTTCAAAGCTTTGCCTCTTCAAAAACTAGTGATGTTGGGAGCCCTTATTGTGTGATATCTTCAGCTTTCAACAGAAGCTTCCGGATGGTTCCGCATGGTGGTTTTGATTAGTGCATGGTTGTATTTGTGGAATTTGAGATTTTTACAGATTTACAAATGTAATTTTCCATGGTAAATATTGAGAGAAAATGTTTTTCATGTGTTATGTTACTTTGATTTCGTACTTCTTAGAGAGAGTGGGGGATGACATGCAGCAAAGGGCTAAATTCAGATTCGAACCCACGGCACAGCCGCTGCGACGGTGCTCATCATAACCACTAGGTTATCTGCAAAGTTTTTGGATTAGAAAAAGGCTAAACGAGAAGCTCCCACAATTTATCTGAGACAAAAATCGATTAATTGATTAAACACAATGTTTTTCTGCAGTGTTTCTCCTTCAGTGCAGCAGCAGCTGTGGTGATTTTACACCAATAATTTTTATGTATTAATCATCGCTTTTCATTATTTTAATCTGTCAAAAGCAGACAGCTGGTATCCTTCCTTTAATCTCCTATAATGTCAATACATTTTGCATCATAGAAAGTTAGGTCTGTGAGCATAACTTTATCTGTCTGTCTGTTTATATTCCACATGAAATACTTTTATGTAAACATTTCACAGTTTAAAGGAAGAGTAGAACCTTTATTTTGAAGTGATAAAACAATTTCAGCACACTTTGCCAATCAGAAGCAAAGGGGCACTGAAAGCCAACCCCCACAATCAAAGTGTTCATTTTGAGAAAAAAAGGAAAAGATTTGAGCTAATATTTTCTTTATTTTTTTCGCCAAGAAAAAAGAACGGAAACACAAAACAAAAACATATCCTTAACGTTTTTAAGATTTTGTTGTCTTTTACGTCCTTACAGAAATTAATAACTCACGATCTGAAAAAGGAAAGAAGAAAATCCGTCATCTGTAGCAGTTGAAAGCCAGTAAAAACTTTGACCAATGTCTGCCACGAGGTACCAATCTGATGAACCAATCAGATGCCTCCCTGTCTCCCTGCTCGTTCTCTACACCTTGAATGCACGAGTTCACACTCAAAGTGTTTTACTGTAGTTTATACTGTGAGTTTACTTACCGCTGAATGAGACGACGTAGTTTCTACACAATGCAAGCGATGAGCTGAGGGCCGCGTTTGGAGCAACAGCGCTGGTGCATGTGAGGGGGCGTAGCTTTTGAGGGAGCACAGAGGGGAGGGGGTGGGTGTAGACGGAGCACTGAGGGAAGGCTACTTTCAAAATCATACTAGTTTTCAGGAAAATTACCAACACTGCCTTTAATTGTCGTTTTTGCCATGAATTGAAAAAATAAAAAACGACCTGTATCACACACTGTCAAAACAGTCTTAAATGTACCTTGGTCAAATCGGTACCAATTACTGTGCGCCCGCTTCTGCAATCGGTGGGCACGGTTTCACAAACTGTGTGCACAGATTTGCACTAAAAATCAAATCTATTTTTAATATAATTTAATTTTATCTGGCCATCAGAAATGTGTCAAATGTTTGTATAATGAAGAATCTGAAAGTGTTATTAGGTCATTATGAACTGCTGGTTCATAAGTTTAAATAAAATTATCAAAATGGAACTGTTTTTTTCTGTCTTTGTGTGCAGACAGTTACATGGAACAGAGGGTATTATGGATCGATAACTAAATATGTATTATTGAATCTTTTATTACTACAAGGCTACAGAAAATTTACTGAAGACGATTAGGGCCACTGAAAAAAAATGACCCTAAACATCTTCTGTGAGAAATAACCTTTTTAATTTAAACATAAAATATGTGTAGTGGTTCTTAACAAGTCAAAAAAAAAAAGCTTGTTTTAATGATTTTATTTATATTTTATTTATTATAAGATTCAAGAACATCAGTTATATGAAACATTTTGATATCAACACTCATGTTTCCTGATTTGAACAGATTACTGATATGTGCAGCTGGATTATAAATCAGTTTAGTATACAGCACTTAAAAACAGCAGAGCTGTACAAAATAATAGTTAAGCTCCATGCATTATAAACCTTTATACAAAAATAACATCATCACTATGAAGACGATCAATAGGCATGTTTCAATGTGATTTAATGCTAAAAGTTATTCAGTAATACAGACATTTAAAAAAAATGTTCTAAATGGGATTGGATGTAAGAAAAAAATCAAAGACTTGACTGATATTGGGCAATGCAAGCAAAAAGACTTCCTTCTGTAGTTCAGGAAGTTCTTGGTTCATGGTCTCCACTAACAGAGGGAAATCATACAGTGTCAGGTCAAAGCTGGACACCAAGAAGACCTGAGGAGACTGGAGACCTTGAACCTGAAGACCTGTCAGGAAAAAAAGTTATTTGGAGACAGTTCTTTCTCAAAGCAGAATAACTTCTTATTCACTGAAGTAGTTTGATCTCAACAGAGAATTACTTTAATCAAATAACTTTACAGATTTGTAGTTCCAAGGGGTTTTATTTCTTTTGACATAACAAAACACTTTAAATAGTGTAGCATTGCTTTTTCAAGTTTCCCTTTTTTGCCACATATACAGAGATAAAAGAAACAGAGAGTATAATATTCTTAATTAGCGACAGCATTCATGTCAGAAAAACATCATGAGCACTAAAGTAAACCATTTTATTCTTCAAAGTCTTTTATAGGCTATATCATCTGCCCTGGCTGCAGTAGTCCTTGATTTGTTCAAGGATCTTTTCTTTATCAAACCCTTTTCTGACTTATTTCCTCGTCATGTATGTTATAGTCAATCTTTGAGCACACAAAGTAGAACTTCATGCATTCATGCATAGCTTCATGTTATTATGAAGCGTGCTCAGTTTACAAACAGATGGACACGTGGCCGAGTCAGAGAACAACACAGAGAACATGACAGCTACTTTACTGACCTGTTGTTTTATTTTGAGTCATTTTAATCAGATACAGTAAACATATGTTTGCAGTGTTCTCTTAATTTTCCTGAAGCTGTAAGTTACAGATATTATGCAAACCTCTGCCTGTAGGATACTACTGCTTCAGTTATATTCCAGTCACGTCTGCCACTCAATTTGAATATCATCACTAATCTGTTCCTCAAATGACTTTCTATCTTACAACACATAACCGACATACAGAAGGTGCAAATTGCTAAGAATAGAGGCTTCAGTGTTTCTCTTTTTTTTATAGCAAACTTAGAGCAGCCTTTAATTATGTTGAATACATTTTCTTTGTAAGCCTGAATGGTTGAAACAGAAAAATAGGAACAGAGGAGTGTGCGTGTGTTTGTCTCTAAAATACCTGCTTTGTGTCTCTGTAAATAACTGCACTCAGTGGGCCTGATGCGCTAAAGGTTTGCTTGTCTTAAAATGTGTGCAAACTTGATACCACCGCAAAAGAAAATGTGCTTTCTGATCTACTATAGGTGCGCAGTGCATCTCTTTCATATGAGCAAAACAGTACGCTTCGTTCATTTAGTACGTTTGCCTTAATGAATATGCAATATGGGGCATTTCTGCCCTAGCGTGCAAAATACTGGGAGGAGAAAATGCAAAGAAATTAAAGGCTGAATATGCTGCATTTTACACAAAAATATAGCAGAAATCGAAGTATATCCTCTGAAAATAACTCTGAGTCATGACTGTCTACAATGAGTGTAACACCCGAGTCCCACTGTCTGTGATGCTGTCTGATCCGTATCTACAGCGTGTTTACATGGACGGGATGGCCGGCCAGCTAATCCCCTCGTGTATAAAAGTTGTTTAATTGAGGGACTAGAGAAAAGAAGAATAACATACTGTACTCACTGCTTATTTGGAGCATTTTTAGATCACGCTCATTTCAGGTAATTTTACATGCAGTGTGAAGATACGAGCATAATAAAGATCGCTAGCATTAGCATGCTAACACAACAATGCAGCGCAAGTTGTTTTGGTTTCATGCTGGTGCTCAAGGGCGACATCTGCTGGATCAAAAATGTGCAATTCTTCCTTTAAGTTATTACACGCATTGGCCCTCACTCATCAAACGTACGTACGGCAGAAAAATGGGTATACGGTCATTTCTACGCAAAGTTCCGCACTTATCAATTTGGACGTGAGCGGAGGGTACGCTCAAATCTCACACCAGGTCTCGGTTCTTGTACGTACATTTTCAACTCAGTGTGGACTTGCGGTGCAGCGAATCTGTCTGTGTTGGAGAATAATTAGATCATACTATAACAGCACTTGTTAAGACGGATAGATAGAGGTTCACAGATTTACTGTTAGATAAGATATCTCAAATGTATTTTATATTGCACTTCACCTCAAACGATCTCTGTAGGCTACATTGCTTTTTAAATAATGTTGAGCAGCACTAGCTGTCAGGTGATTTCTTTAGTTGTGTGTTTTATTTGATTATTTTTTGTTTGTTTAATCGATTTACTTTAAAGATTAGAGAGGCTGCTTTCAGTAAATACATGTTAAATGTTCATGCGCACAGGAATGTCACTGCAGAAAATACTGAGACAAATTAAAACAGAAAAACTATAAACAGTTAGCCTTCTTTAAAAGGACAGAAAAACTTCCAGAGGATAGTAAATACAACTTTTAGCCTCTGAAATATGAAATATTTAGGAATACAGAACATTAACATTAGATCATGACTAATCGGTATGTCCGGAGATTAAATAATAAATACGCTGATGTGCCACATGCGTAATAACGCACAGCAGACGCACATAGGCCAGAGATTACATGTAACATAATAACGAATGAAGAAATCCGGGGGGCTGTAAGACGGAGTCAGGACCTTCTTTTATGCAAGTGTTAAATTCTTATGTTTGGAAAGAAGGCTAATCGGATGAGAAGTGCACATTGCACAGCGTTTGATCAAACACTTTATTCATGTGATGCTCCGGGAGCTGCTTCTTTTAAGACCCGCAAAACTAGGCTACATTGTAGCGACCGTATGGTCTGACCAGGTTTTTTAAACTAAAGTATTAAAAAAATATATATTATAGCCTAGATTATGTACGCAACATTAAATATTAAAAACTCTGCTGGCGTTCGGTTATCCTCACCATCGCTGTTGAGATTTCCGTGCAGGCTAATTTCTTCTGAAGCTCTTTAATCCTACATTTCAGGCTGCCAAACAACATAATGTTATTCCTCTTTACTTTTCTCTGTTATGGTGTCACTCAGGTCATATCTCGTTTCTCTTATTTGCCATATTAAGTTTCTCCATGCCATAAACTCTGGGGGCGAGGACAGCTGAGCCGTGAATAAATAGGGGCATGGTATTTAAATGACAATCGTTTCCAGCCGCCACACTTATCAACACCCAGTCTTGCGTACGCTGTGATCAGCCAGATACGCACGTTTCATAGGTCCCACGTGGACCCTGTCGTACGATGATTTCTACACCCAAATCTGCGCTGGTTTCTACACCAGATTGATAAGTGAGGGCCATTGTGATTTACCAAGCCTGACAAAACTGCTGTGATTGTGACGGTGTCTGTATTTATCACCTTTCTGAAAGGAAGGTGCTAATCCAAGAGCCCAGTGTTACGCACAACAGGTTGCTATTATTGTAGTGTAGCCGTTATCAGCAGCCACGTTTACAACTCTCTTCCTGCAGGACTCAGGACTGTGGATTAACATTACTTTTACCAAGGAACAAAGGAACTGATCAATGATTTAAGTCTCCCTCTCTGACAGGATGTTATGAACTTTTACAACACCTGGAATAAACAATCGAGCAGAAACAGAACACTCTGCTATCTACGAATTGACCCCAAAGACATGAACTGTGACCGAAACCAGTCTCTGCAAAGTCGTAAAATTGACCATCTGTTGAAGGACTTCTGAAGAACTGAATTAAACCACAGCTTTCAATTCTGCATCAAATGAACATTTATGTCTTTCTTCATCTAGATATTTGTAATTGTCACATTGAATGTATTATAATCATCTTTTTAAACTCAAAATCTGATCTTCAGAATAGGAATAAGAGTTATATTATGTTTAAAAGGAATTTGACGTGGAGCGCTATTGCCATCTAGTGTTAGAATATCCATGAATACGTAACCTTCATAATTATACATTTAGACGTGTTATAAAGCATACTCTTTGATATTAGCTATAGAAGGTTTTATTTAAAGACACCAATTTATTTTCCTACTTTATTAATATGTCTTATTAAGAATATTGACTGTATAACATGTTTTTGTTCACCTACAGGCTGGGATTAACTGAGGATGTTCCCAGATGGTGTGATTTTCATCTCAACATGAATCTGATAGAAATGTTTGTCTAAATATATGACGTGAACCTACATCAATGTGGATCTGATAGAAATAATATCGAAATGAATGTATGCTGACGTATATATGTTTAGATTCTTATTCTTAATCTTATTGAGTAAACTCGGTTTAGTTTAAACAATTGTCCTCCGGTCAGAATGGGAGTCACCCGTGGGCGGCACCCCTCTTTGCCTGCAGACCCCCCCTCCTCCCATCCAGGTGATAAGAGTTCACACTCAGCTCAGATCTTGGGTTCTTCTTAGTTTTGGTTTCTTGAAGTTTAGAGCTTCAGCTCTTGCTCTCTTCTCTTCTGACTTCGGTCCGAATCACTTCTTTTAAGTTTGTGCCGTAGTGACGAGTCTCTGCCGAACTTTCTTTTTCACGCAAATTTTTGGAAACATCAATTCTTTCTGGCTCAAGCAAGGTTTTTGAACTTTCTTCTCCGAAGTCTTTGCTCTTCAATTTTGAACGCCAATTCCTTAATTTGGATTCATCAAGATGGCCATCCGGTTAATCTGAATTGGAAATCGACGTATCAAAAGGCTCTTTAATATTTTTCCTGTTGGATCCTCTTGGAGCTTCTGAGACGACAGCTGAACCGACGTACAATCTCCATCCCAGCTGCATACTCCGACCAAGTTGTTAAGGCATCTAATCTGGCCTGTGGACCTCTCTGGGCCTGAAAAGAACTGCTTGCCAGAGACTGAAACGCGGGACCAGCCGGCGGAGCTCAATTGAACACATCTCACGGTAAGAATGCTGGTGGCAAGGGGTGTTGGAAGATTGAGTCTTGAGTCGTGTATATTCAGAGCCCTCCTTTAAATCCAAATAGAATCCCAAAATTACTTTATCAACTTTTTCTTTTTGACCATTTTCTGATTAAGTCATTCAGACAAGCAGGAGGTGCGAGCTGTGTCCTCTGTGGCACGAGCGCTGAGGCGCGACACTCGGGCCATTTTCGCGCACACCAGACAGCTGGTCAGTCTGGTCTGGCAATGGCCATTAATGCCCTGGCAAGAGGGATGGAAGCTGGGGTAAAAGCACTTGTGAGGTCTCCTCATGTTCTCTATATAATGCTTCTTTCTCATTTCTGCCAAGACTTCTTCAGGAATTTTGTCAAGCTGATCAAACAGTCTAAACATACGGCGCTCTATACTGGTCATTTTCTCCAAAGTGTCGAGAGTGTTAAACCGAGTATCTACGATGGTGCGATACACATCAGTCACCCTCAAACCCAGAGCTTCCAGCAAGACATCCTGGTCATCTTTAGGTATTGAATCATGGAGATGAACCTTGCGTTTGAGTTGGGCACCTCTTTCTTTATATCTCTTGATTTGATCCTTTACTTCATTTAGCTCAGAGTTTAGCTTCTCTTCTTTCAACGCATTTCGTTGGTTCTGGTGGCGCTCTGACACAGGACTAGGTCACAGGACTCTGATCCACAATCTGCTTGGGATCAGATAGCATTTTCTTTCATTTCTGCTCAAGTTCCGAGCTGTCACCATCCAGTTCAGAATTTTTTTTTTTTGGCCATGGACTGTCCAGGCATCTCCCCACCAAGGCTGCACATAGCCTTGGACTGAGGCAAGAAATCGATTACAATTTTTTTGTACTTATCATATTTACGCATGATTTCTTCAGTCTGTTCCAATTCATTGTTAATGTTTGCTATTTTGTCATGTAAGTCCTCACTTATCGCGTTTAAATCCTCTTTTGAATTGTGCGCTCTATCAAAGTCCAAGTTGGCTTTTGCAAGTCTTTCCTCAGCTCTGTTGAGTGACTCCCTGTGACCTTTTTTAATACGATCAAGCCGCTGCTCAAGCTGTGACACATCCTGCTCCTTTGCTTCTATAGCTTTGTGAAACTTCTTAATCTCACATCTTTTTATCACCAGAGATGCCAAAATCATGGCTCTCTTCTTTTCAATAGAGAGAAATTCCTTTCTCCATTGTGTTTGTTATTCTATAAAACTCAATCGCACCTGACAAAATAATAGACTTTGAACTGGGATGAGGTTTGTTTCGCTCCTGTTTGTCTCTGTCGCTGTGTTAGCTATGTGTTTCTAGACGTTTGTGTGTTCTAGGACACAAATAACAGGCTGGCAGTGACATCACAACTAACTCTCTAAGTCATGACTGTTTCCAATGAGTGAGAAGCTCCAGTCCCACTGGCTTTGTTGATATAGAAGCAATGTTTATCTAGCCGGCCCAGCCGCCCCCTCCTTTAGGCCTGCCCCTTGTGTATAAAAGCGCAGCCGCAGACCACCCCTACACCGAGGGAAGAAGTGTTACAAATGGTGGACTCCAGTGCGAAGCGTACGACGGAAGACCTTCCACCGGCTGGTCCCCCACCTAAAAAATAACGGTCTTTTGCTAGAACAGCAGCAGACAAAGACCGGAGTAGAACTAGAATCAACATTGGGCTGGCTTTTCCACGATGGAGAGCCCTACACTCAACGAAGGGGCTCGAACTCGACTCTGAGCTGGGATGGCTTTTCCACGATGGAGAGCCCTACGCTCAACGAAGGGGCTCGAACACGACTCTGAGCTGGCGTTGCTTCTCCTGGATGCGTAAGTACCCCGATAGATTCCTACTGGTCCAGGAATAATGGCTTGCTGTAAATAAATAAACAATTAAAAACGAATGTACTTACTACAAAGATTTAATAATTTAATGATTAAGCTTCCAGTGTTAATTTTCTGTAATAGGTGAGAGTTAATACACTGCACTGTATGCAAGTGCATTTAGACACTAAATTAAATTTGTGTAAATAAGTAGTTTTTAGGGTACCTGTGTGTGTGTAAATAAATTATAAAAACGTGTGTTGTCTCTGCAAGTGGTCTTTGGGTTACTTGCCTTTACATAACAATAATTCATAACTAAAACAACAAGGCATATTGATTAGATGTAAATTGTCTTTGTCATTGCAGAAAACATCATGTACACCACAGCAAGCATCCGTCTTGACAGATAGCATCCTCAACATGCTCGTCGCTGACATGAGGCCTCTGACGATGGTTGAAAATGAAGCTGTAACTTCACTACAATGATCCCCACCTTGAACCCTGGCTACACTCTTCCCTCAAGGACCCATTTCACAAAGCTCATTTAGACGTCCAAGCAGTAACCTGTTGTTTTTGCACTTTTGTTTGCACTGTCAATGAACTTTTGAATAAACGCATGGAAATTCAAAATGTTATTTTTTTATCCGATTAATCGATTATTAAAATAATCGTTGGTGTTAGCAGCCCTAACACACACACACACACACACACGCACACACACTAAAACATTCAAACCTAGGTGAGAAACAGCTCACTAAACGTTCCCACACTTTGAGAAGTAGCCTACTGTCATGAGTTGGTGTGGTGAGTTTTCCTTTTTTTGCACGGTGTCATTAAAACGTTTCACCTTAGTGAGCACGTATTATAACTTTTGTAGACACAAAAAAACAGCCAGTTAACCGCTGCTGCAATCATCAGTCACAGAAACTGCTCAGAGACGAGGACGTCTCACCACAATCTTATGTGCTTGTTCCCTTTCCCATGGAGTGATTTCCTGTCCTCTCAATAAACCTGAGGAGAGAATCTAAGTACGAAATCAAAGTGAAAGCTTTTGCCATGAAAAACAACATAACTTGTAAATTAGTAAAAACCTAAAACACATTTTTTTTCAGAGCTGCTGAAACATCCCCATGCTTCTGATATTATTCACCATTATTAGTGCTGCTTCACCAGCTAGAAAAAGAGAAATGCAGACTGAGTAAGTCTAGCTGCAGCACAATGCTTCTCACATTATTGATCTATGTGATTCATCTCATCCTTAAATGTTGTTTATATGAATCAACTTTTGACTTTTAGCTGCACATTTTAGAGAATGTGCTTCAAGTTTTTTTATTTTCTTCTTACATCCAATCCCATTTTAAACAGTTTGTTTTTAAATGTCTGTATTACTGAATAACTTTTAGCATTAAATCACATTGAAACATGTCTAACTGCCTTAACTGAATCTTATTTCATCTAGTTTTATTACATTTTGAACCTCCTGTGTTTCCTTATTTAGAATAAATGATAGCGTTTCCTCAGTACCTGTTATTATCTAGTTACTTTTACCTTAGATTGTGGGATAGGGTTGGGGGAGGGAGTGATGTTGTTGCTGTTTGATTAAATGTTGATGCAAAGCATTTTGTGATACATTTGTTGTATGAAAAGTGCTGAACAAATAAAGTTTGATTGATTGGTTGATATTGATCGTCTTCATAGTGATAATGTTATTTTTGTATAAAGGTTTATAATGCATGGAGCTTAACTATTATTTTGTACAGCTCTGCTGTTTTTCAGTGCTGTATACTAAACTGATTTATAATCCAGCTGCACATATCAGTAATCTGTTCAAATCAGGAAACATGAGTGTTGATATCAAAATGTTTATGACATGTTTAAACTGATGTTCTTGAGTCTTTAAATAAAATCATTAAAACAAGCTTAAAGGGTCTATATGTAACTTTCAAAAATACTGCGTTTGCAGAGATACCTCATGGCCGGTAGGTGAACTGCACCGGTAACCTGTTGCTCGCTCTCCCTCGCGTGCTCCTCATACGTGCTTGTACGTACACAAACAAGCATCATCATCATCATCATCATCATCGGCCGTGAAAAACTGGATATTTATATTACAGAGGAGGTAAGTGGTCATACACATGTGAAAGTCTGTGAAGGAGTCTGTGTGTCTGTATTCAGTCTCCATCCTACAAACGACAGTCTCTGCACGCACTGGCTGAGAGCAGGAGTGTGTGATGAGTTTGTCCGCCTTTGAGAGCTCTTAGGGTGGATAGAAGTGTGTGGAAGTCGGCCTCTGGCTGTGGAGGTGAAGACCAGGAGTGTGTGATGAGTTTGTACTGTTGATCTCTGTAAGTGGAGTGAGGAGGACATTGAGAATGTGCATAAAATGTCACTTCCTGGAGCTATCGCGGAAAATACAACCCGGGTAAAAAATGTATACGATTTTTTATTTTTTTTATTTTTATACAAAAAACGATTTTTTCATGTTAAAAGTTACCTTTTAAAGCCCCTTTAAGTTAGTTATTTTGACTTGTTAAGAACCACTTTGATCTTTTAAATGTTTATATTAAAGGTGATACCATTGGACATAGAGATGTTCATGTAAAAGAAACATGTTGGAGCCTCTGAGAGACATGAACAAGCTGAAGGAAGCACTGTCCAGTATGAACACAGAACCAAAAGCAACAAGTCCAGAGGGAGTTTGAGTTCATTTTTTTTTTTTTAAATCATTACTCAACGCTATTTTTTTTAGAAACAATATAATTGATATCTGCTATAATGTTTAAAATGTTGCATACAATACCTTTTAAAGTTACTCCTGTTGAAAGACACAAGGGTGTGTCAGGTAGTAACTTTGTTAAGCAGCAAATATTTTGATTTCTTCCTTTATTTTTCCACAGATTTTGTAGGAGCACCGTAAATGTTGTGTGTCTGGTGAGCTGGAGGTTCAGACGGCCTCATAAAAAGTCTGCTTAAGGCTTAGGGAGCATATTTCGCTGCAGCTTGTAAACAAAAGATTTAAACAGAGCCCTCTCCTCTTGCACACTCACTGCAGGATGTAGTGTGTACAGTTACTGCTTGTACTTACACTGTAAGCTACCGCACGCTAGCGCAAGCTAACTACCGGTGTTTGTTGGCACCTGCCTGTCCAACAGAAAGCAGGCCAACTCCGTGGGTAAAAGCTAACCCAATGCTCACCATCATTTTGGAACGAGCTTTATCCCCTTTTATGATTTGAATCACGTCGAAATCGTTGAATCGTTTCCACTCCTAAACTCACCTGAGCTGTCATTGGCTGGAGATAACACACCAGCGACCTACCCAGAAACATCCCGAGTCAACCAAAACATCAAAATCTTGTCAGAGGACAGAGTCTCTACAGACACTACAGTCTCCACCACACGTGGATGGAGGCCCAGAAGTGATGATTGAGTGACATTATTTTTTTATTAAGTGCATATTCTATTTTTTCCAGAAAAACCTCCTGACTCTGCCTTTAAGCTGGATGTTCACTCCACACTCAACTAACGTTGAAACTTGTTGATTTGCAGCTTCAGTCATGTCAGTGTTTGTCTGCCCCACAGGGATGTAAGGTTCATTGTAACGAGTATATTGTCACATCTAAACTAACCAAAATATTGTTTCAGAGATGAAGTTTTAACTTCATGTGAGCAGTCAGTGGAAAGCTTTTATCTTAATGCAGTGTGTTTGTCTCTCAAGCCTTGTTGTCTTTAAAACAGACAAACAGCTGAGAGTAACTTCTGTTAATGGACAAAGAGCAACAAAAAAGTTCTGCAAAATATGACAAGGCAGGATGATCAGGTTATAACTAAAAACTACATTCTTAATGTACAGCTGGTGTAAAGAAACAACGGTGACATCTAGTGGTCAAATCATTAACTACAGCACAAGGCTTTAAAACACTTCACAATCATTTCTGAGGGATGTAATCTCCAGTGGGAACTAACCTATGCTTGGATTTATGCAGAGCTGGTGCAACCCATTGCTGATTTGTTTTTTCTTTTTAAGATTATTTTTCAGCCTTTTTGTCTTTATTGGACAGGGAAAGCTGAGAAGAGATTGGAAATACAGGATGGAGAAGGGAGTGACGTTCAACAAATGGTAATGGTCAGGAGTCAAACAGGCTTTGAGGACTTTGTGACCTCAGTACGTGGGACTCCTGCTCTACCAACCGAGCTAAATCAGCGCCCCACCACAGCTGATTTTAATCGATGCTTTCATGTGCTGTTGGGGGACATTATAGCACTCTTAATCCAAAATTACCAACCCTGCCTTTAATTCGGAAAAACTGAACAGTTTTTTTCTAAATGAATGAGATATCTACATCATTAATTCAGAAGAACCAGGAAGGTTTTTATTTTCTCAAGTGAAAGCCATATCTTTATTTTTTTCCCCTCAAAACACACACAAGTTGATTATTAAAATTGAATGCATGTATTATAACTTGATGAATTAGGTGGTGTGTAACTCATTACTATGACCACTGAATGGAAGTGAACGTCCCATTAAGTGCTAAAGAGAGTGAAGACAGAGGAACAGAAGGTATTATGGTTTAAAAACTACATATTTCATATAAAATCTATTAAATAATCTTTAATATAAACATTTTTTTAAATCAAAGTTCTTAACAATTCAAAATAACTAAATTAAGCTTGTTTTAATGATTTTATTTAAAGACTCAAGAACATGAGTTTAAACATGTTATAAACATTTTGATATCAACACTCATGTTTCCTGATTTGAACAGATTACTGATATGTGCAGCTGGATTATAAATCAGTTTAGTATACAGCACTGAAAAACAGCAGAGCTGTACAAAGTAATAGTTAAGCTCCATGCATTATAAACCTTCATACAAAAATAACATTATCACTATGAAGACAGTCAATGGGCATGTTTCAATGTGATTTAATGCTAAAAGTTATTCAGTAATACAGACATTTAAAAACAAACTGTTTTAAATGGGATTGGATGTCAGAAGAAAATAAAAAAACATGAAGCACATTCTCTAAAATGTGCAGCTAAAAGTCAAAAGTTGATTCATATAAACAACATTTAAGGATGAGATGAATCACATAGATCAATAATGTGAGAAGCATTGTGCTGCAGCTAGACTTACTCAGTCTGCATTTCTCTTTTTCTAGCTGGTTATTTCTAACTTCTACATTTTCACTGTAGTCAGTTCTTCATATTAATGTTTTCATTTACAAACTATTTTAATTTAATCATGGTTTTTCTCTTTTTAACATCTTATTTTCAATGTGATTTCAATTAATTAAACAAAATGTACACATTGTTTTACAGCACAAATAAGTACTGAATGCTATTTCCTTAACAATATCACCCTGTGGTGTTCAAGTGGACCCTAGTAAATACTTTCTCTGCATCGTCAGCAATCATGTCGAGGATCATGTTAAGACTTCTGTAGGTAAAGGTAAAAGAGAGGCACGCTGCTGCTGGGATTCCAAGTAGTGGAATGAATCTGGTCCCCTCCTCTGCTGCCAGTAATACAGCTAAACTGCTGAATTGAGCCAACAACCTCATTAAAAGTTCAGGAGTTACTTTTACTGCTATCAGAGTTGACTTGATGACTTTCTTCAATTCCTCATAAGGAACACCTGAGTAGTTTGCCATTCTCTTCAGTGATGGGATGTCAAGACCAAACCCCAAAACATATTTTGTGACGACACCGACCAGCAAGGCTATATCAACAGCCATAGAAAGCCCCGGAACTGGCACAGCTCCTACAGCTGCAGATAGAGTAGCCCAGTATTTGACCTTTGCTTTGAAAGCTTTTTTCTTTTCTTTGATCATGTCCAGACTGATATTGGGCATGGCAAGCAGAAAGGCTTCCTTCTTGAGTTCAGGAAGTTCTTCCTTCAGGGTCTCCACGAACAGAGTGAAATCATACAGTTTCAGGTGAAAGCTGGACACCAAGAAGACCTGAGGAGACTGGAGACATATATCCTGAAGACCTGTGTCAGGGAAAATAAGTTATTCAGGGACAGTTCATTCTTAGATCAGCAAATTAGATTTATTGCCAAGAAGAATTGTTACAATAAAGAAATAATCTACCAAACAAATGTACCTTACTTTTTGTGGGATGTTTATATATATATACAGTAAATATAGATAGAGATAAAATAATACTCAAAGTTAATGACAGCATTAATGTCAAAAGAACATTCTAAGCACTGAGGTAAATCAGTTTATTATTTAATTATTTCTTAAAGGATATATCACCTACCCTGGATGCAGTTGTTCCTGATTTGTGTCAGGGTCCATTCTTCATTGAACTCTCTCTGACTTATTTTCTCGTCACGTATGTTATGGTCAATCTTTGAGCGAACAAAGTAGAACTTCTTCTCCATCTTTTGAATCTCCTTAGCCAGCTTCAGATCATTTTCTTTGAAGCGATCAGCCGAGATGATGATGAAGAAGTCAAACTTTTCAAATCCAACCATCTTCAGGTACTTAGCAGCAGGATAATTGTTGGTGCCGATACCAGGAAGATCCCAGAATATCACATTGGGATAGTTTGGATGGAGGTACGGTGTGACCTCCATGGTTTTTTCTACACAACCAGTAGGAGCAGCTTTCTCATCCTTGTTGTCTATACCTCTAATGGCATTAACAAAGGAGGATTTACCAGAGCCACACCCTCCTGTGACAGCAATATTTAGAGGAACATTTTGCTCCTTGTCCAAATACTCCTGGATCTTTGCAACAGCTAAGTCTTGATCATTTTTCTCCAGAGCTTCTTTAATTTTTGTATCTATTTGTTGACGACCAGATTGATTCCCCATGGTGCTTCTGGAAAACTGAAATAAAAGAGATGTTATAAAGTCACTATAATCCTCTGACAAATAAAAGTGAATGTAAGACTACAATAATAAACATCATGCACAAAGAAAGTATGATGGTAGAAAACACTTAGTATGTCAAGTACAGCAACACATGAAGCTTTTCTCTGCATAAAGTCAGAGATTCAATTCTGCCAAGACAGGAAGGGGGCTGGGTGAGAATAAAAAATAGGAAACTTGATCTTCCCTGCAGGCTGGAGTTGATTTAAGTCAACTGTTATCACACTGCTAAGTACGGCACTGACCAAAAAGACTTTACAATCTGTTAATGAATATAACATCAAACACACAAATGATCTTCAAATATGAATATTTGTCCCCAGCTCACACCAAATACATCTCACAATGAGCAAAGTGCTGTGTTTATTTATTAATCTGTTTATTTGTCAGGGACATTACATGTAAGCATTGTTAAATCTAATTAAAGTGCAACAGATGTAATGTATCTAGGACTTGTAGACATGGCTAATTTGCAGTCCTTGTTCCGGGTTAGACTTTGAAGAAATAACACAGATGATACACCAACACAGTAAAATAGACATACAAACTGACATTTGCAGCAGATAAAGATGCATAAAAACAAACAGTAAAGCAGACATAGACACGCAGATTGAAAATAATTACTAACTAAACACATATTTTATGCTATACTCACCAGATCAAAAGATCACTGTACGAGTTGTTCAACTTTAAGAAATGCAGATGCAAAGAAGCATAGAAACATGAGAAAGGTTTATAAGTCTTGAGCAGCAACCAATCAAAAGTCCTTCTGTTATTTCAGGACCACCCTTATTTTTAAATCAGCTGACTTTTAAGAAACATGCTGATTTACAGGAACAGTAGAAGCTGCATGCTCTCATGCCTTCTGCAGGTTAATAATAGCGCAAATCTTTATTGTGGCTGCTGCTAGAAATCCTCCTTTTCTACATTTTTAGTTTTCATCAAAGCTTTGTCTGTCCAAAAACTAGTGTTTTTTTGGGAGCCCTTATTGTGTGATATCTTCAGCTTTCAACAGCACTAATAATGGTGAATAATATCAGAAGCATGGGGATGTTTCAGCAGCTCTGAAAAAAAATGTGTTTTAGGTTTTTACTAATTTACAAATGTTATTTTTCATGGCAAAAGCTTTCACTTTGATTTCGTACTTCTTAGATCCTCTCCTCAGGTTTATTGAGAGGACAGGAAATCACTCCATGGGAAAGGGAACAAGCACATAAGATTGTGGTGAGACGTCCTCGTCTCTGAAGGTGTTGCATGCAGAAGTTTCTGTGACTGATGATTGCAGCAGCGGTTAACTGGCTGTTTTTTTGTGTCTACAAAAGTTATAATACGTGCTCACTAAGGTGAAACGTTTTAATGACACCGCGCAAAAAAAAGAAAAACTCACCACACCAACTCATGACAGTAGGCTACTTCTCAAAGTGTGGGAACGTTTAGTGAGCTGTTTCTCACCTAGGTTTGAATGTTTTTGTGTGTGTGTGTGTGTGTGTGTGTGTGTGTTGTAATTATGTTTATGTAGTAGTTTTTCTGTAGCTTTGTTCATGTGTGTGTGTCTGTATTTGTGTGTGTTCAGGTTCGTCTGGTTGTCCTCAGCTTCTAACAGGCTGTGATACACTGTGCAGCTCTAATCTCACATTTTGGTTTTATTCCCAGCAGATACGAGAGAGTTTGTGTGTTCAAATTCAGGATGTACGTGTGTAATTTTCACTTTAATAAAGTGCTTAAAAAAATAGAATGTACCTGAAATCAGGGCGGCAGTAGCTCAGTGTGGAGGGACTTGGGTTGGAAATCAGAGGGTCGCCAGTTTCCGGAACAAGTCTGGAAATTGGTCTGGTAGCTGGAGAGGTACCAGTCCACTTCCTAAAAACTGTTCAGGTGCCCTTGAGCAAGGCACCGAACCCCAAAACTGCTCTGGAGTGCTCACTGTGGGCAGCCCCCTCACTCTGAGACCTCTCCATTAGTGCATGTTCATATGATCCTGTTTGTGCATGTTTGTGTATTTCAGCAAAGGACTGTGATGTCACAGAATAGTTGTGATGTCACTGCCAGCCTGTTATTTGTGTCCTAGAACACACAAACGTCTAGAAACACATAGCTAACACAGCCACAGAGACAAACAGGAGCGAAACAAACCTCATCCCAGTTCAAAGTCTATTATTTTGTCAGGTGTGATTGAGTTTTATAGAATAACAAACACAATGGCAAACAGACAACCGGAGCAGGAATTTCTCTCTATCCAAAAGAAGAAAGCCATGATTTTGGCATCCCTGGTGATAAAAAGATGTGAGATTAAGAAGTTTCACAAAGCTATAGAAGCAAAGGAGCAGGATGTGTCACAGCTTGAGCGGCGGCTTGATCGTATTAAAAAAGGTCACAGGGAGTCACTCAACAGAGCTGAGGAAAGACTTGCAAAAGCCAACTTGGACTTTGATAGAGCGCACAATTCAAAAGAGGATTTAAACGTGATAAGTGAGGACTTACATGACAAAATAGCGACCATTAACAATGAATTGGAACAGACTGAAGAAATCATGCGTAAATACGATAAGTATAAAAAAATTGTCATCGACTTCTTGTGTGCAGCCTTGGTGGGGAGATGCCTGGACAGTCCACGGCCCAAAACAAAAATTCTGAACTGGATGGTGACAGCTCGGAACTTGAGCAGAAATGAAAGAAAATGCTATCTGATCCCAAGCAGATTGTGGATCAGAGCCAGCAGCTGGTCAAGCTACACCTAGTCCTGTGTCAGAGCGTCACCAGAAACAACGAAATACTGAAGGAGTTTCGTCTGCAAACAGAGAAAACTGTAAATGCATTAAATGTGGAAGAAGAGAAGCTAAACTCTGAGCTAAATGAAGTAAAGGATCAAATCAAGAGATACAAAGAAAGAGGTGCCCAACTCACACGCAAGGTTCAGCTCCATGATTCAATACCTAAAGATGACCAGGATCTCTTGCTGGAAGCTCTGAGTTTGAGGGTGACTGATGTGTATCGCACCATAGTAGATACTCTGTTTAACACTCTCAACACTTTGGAGAAAATGACCAGTATAGAGCACCGTATGTTTAGACTGTTTGATCAGCTTGACAAAATTCCTGAAGAAGTCTTGGCAGAAATGAGAAAGAAGCATTACATAGAGAAGATGATGAGGCTGCATGCAGAGGAGATTAGGTTGGAACTTGAGAAACTGAAAGAAAGGGAGAAGAAGTGTATGCAAAGATCTACTGCTAATAACACGCCGGTAAAAAGCGTAAAAAGTGTAAAAAGCTCATGTTCAGATGTCGCATCAGCATAAAGAAGCAAGACGAAGAGAAGAAAGATGATTTGCAGGAGGAATATGACCCCTTTCTATCATTGGACGAGGAGACTAAAATATTTAACAAATGGGATGACAGGTGGAGGCTGAGAAGTCCTACATCCATTTCCTGTAGAGACAATTTCAGGGCTGGAGAAACTTCAGCCGAGTGTTCTCCTGCTAGTGCAGAGTTGTCTCAGCATCAAGCACAAAATGGTACAGAGA
This sequence comes from Labrus bergylta, assembly GCF_963930695.1. Taxonomy (NCBI): domain Eukaryota; kingdom Metazoa; phylum Chordata; class Actinopteri; order Labriformes; family Labridae; genus Labrus; species Labrus bergylta. Next base: position 4,656,142 of record NC_089212.1, on the reverse strand, counting down.
AAACTTTGCATAACTCTGGCACTGCTCACATTGAAGAGCTAGGTGAGGTACAGCTAAAGCAGAACCACTGTCTCTCAATTTCTGACACCCAAGAGTCTGGGTCAATATATGACACTGAAGATATACAGAGCACCACAAAGTGTTTAAAACAGAACAAGACGGCACCATCTAACAGAGCCAACAAATGGATCAATCCGCTGGTAAACCGTTTGCCATCTACTAACTCAAAGAACACATTCAAAGGACAGTCCTGCCCCCAGCTTGCCGAGAATTACAAGTACCATTCTAAGGAGTCTCAAGAATCCTTGAGGAGATTGGCCACTGTGCAGACCAAGTACATTAAGCAAAACTTGGAGTTCAAAAGGCTGCTGACCAGAAAGACCTAAATGGTTAACAGACATCATTGTCCTGTCCCTTTCTTCTCTTTCTACTCAACCTTTCTGTTCCCCTCTTCTATTTCCCTTTTCGGGTCACCATGAGGCATCAGCGGCTAGCGGCACATGAATGTCCTCCTTTGTGTTGATGAGATTGGATGTTCTGTGTGTGTTAGGGTTTACTCCAGGTGCTCTGGTTTCTCCCACAAAATCTCACATTAAAAAAAAACACTGAACAGAATCAATCAACACAAACAACAATGAATAATGAATGATAATAAACAGCATTAAAAATAAAAAATTGGGACGGCCATATCTGTATCAATGCAACATTATGTCGGAATTCGGTTTGGTGCGCTTTTGTTCCCACCAAGGTCCTCTGAGTGCAACTACTACCTTAGAAATCAGTGATTTGACACATGATAATTATGAAATTACTTTAATTATTATTACTATTAATATCTCCGAGCACAAACAGCAAATTAACAAACACAAAACTTTTAAAGGGAACAGGTTTGTGTTACTTGTACGGAAGAGGAGTAGGGCCATGGAAAAATAAATGTTAGGGTTCGGACTTTAATCTCAGAATTCTGAGTTTTTTTCTCAGTCAGAAAAAAAAACGAACCCCCCCCCCCCCCTCATGTTTCAGAGGCCCTAATACTCTACTCTAATAATCTTTATCTATAACTATGTAAAGAGTAATGGGTATAGAACGGTCACCTCACTGTCATGTTTCCAGTTTGCACTAAAGAGGTCAAAGTAAAGTATAACCTACACAGTCTAAACATTTCACTTTATACTAGATTTGGAGGGGAATGCTGAAAGTAGTTACTGTTATATTTCCTACAGTCGAGTCAACCCCAAATGTCAAATGCTCAGACATGTAGTGAAGTTTTTTACTGCAACACGAAACAGGTGAGAAGAGGTCATTTAGAGACACACACACTCCTCTGTTCCCATTCATCTGTTTCTGCCAGCTTTAACAGGTCAAGTACCTAGACTTCATTCTTAATTTAATATTCTTCATAGTTCATTGAGGTTTATCAAAGAATTCAACATGTAATAAAAATAGTCATTTCAGAAACTTGTTGATTTGCAGCTTCAGTCATGTCAGTGTTTGTCTGCCCCACAGGGATGTAAGGTTCATTGTAACGAGTATATTGTCACATCTAAACTAACCAAAATATTGTTTCAGAGATGAAGTTTTAACTTCATGTGAGCAGTCAGTGGAAAGCTTTTATCTTAATGCAGTGTGTTTGTCTCTCAAGCCTTGTTGTCTTTAAAACAGACAAACAGCTGAGAGTAACTTCTGTTAATGGACAAAGAGCAACAAAAAAGTTCTGCAAAATATGACAAGGCAGGATGATCAGGTTATAACTAAAAACTACATTCTTAATGTACAGCTGGTGTAAAGAAACAACGGTGACATCTAGTGGTCAAATCATCAACTACAGCACAAGGCTTTAAAACACTTCACAATCATTTCTGAGGGATGTAATCTCCAGTGGGAACTAACCTATGCTTGGATTTATGCAGAGCTGGTGCAACCCATTGCTGATTTGTTTTTTCTTTTTAAGATTATTTTTCAGCCTTTTTGTCTTTATTGGACAGGGAAAGCTGAGAAGAGACAGAGAATGAAATGACGTGCACCAAATGGTCATGGTCAGGTGTCAAACAGGCTTTGAGGCCTCAGTATGTGGGACTCATGCTCTACCAACCGAGTTAAACCAGCGTCCCACCAGAGCTTTCATGTTTCATGGCATGCTCTCCACACAGTCTTTCACATTGCTGTTGGGGGACATTATACCACTCTTGACGCAAAAATTCAAGCAGCTCAGCTTTACTGAATGGCTTGTGAGGTGATCACCAAATCCTCAATTAGTATAATGAGGTGTGCCTCCGTTGAATTTTGTCAGACACTACAAAAGGATGCCTTCTATGCATAGAGATGCTGATTTAAGAACTATTTGCAGTGGTCTCTTCATTTTTTCTATAACTTTATATATTTTCTTCTTTCTGATCACTACCTTCAGCTTGTAGAACATACATCAAATCAAGTGAAAAAGGTGCACTTCTTCATGCTGATTACAAATCATTGATTCTCAGTTTTCTTCATGAGGATTTATTGTTGAGGGGGAAGGTCTGCGGGTGACGATGAAAGTCCCTCTTCCCGCCTGACTTACTGACCAGTTTGACATCTGTGATGACGATGTCACGGCTCACGGCCTTGCACATGTCGTAGACGGTCAATGCCGCAACAGAAACTGCTGTCAAGGCCTCCATCTCGACCCCTGTCCTTCCCGTAGTGCGACACGTTGCTGTGATGACCGCAGCGTCCTGCAGCTCATCCAGGTGAAAGGTGACGGAGACGTGGTCCAAGCGGAGCGGGTGGCAGAGTGGGATGAGGACCGAGGTCTGCTTGGAAGCCATGATGCCAGACAACTGTGCCACGGCCAGGGCATCACCCTTGGCCAGCTGGTTGTCCCTCAGCAGCTGGAATGCGATGGGGCCCAGGATGACGGTGGCACTGGCTGTGGCTGCTCGCCGTGTGGGATTTTTCCCCCCTACATCCACCATGGAGGCACGGCCCTGGGCGTCTGTGTGCGTCAGCTGGGCTTTAGTGGTTTCATTCTGGTGGGTGTTGGAGACGCTTGTGCTTGACCTACTCTGATCACTGACACACCGTCGGAGTTTAAGACTATGGTCTTCACTTGAGCTTTTATTATGGCACAGTCTAACATTGTAGTGCTTTACATTCATTTTGGCATTCATTAGTGTGCAAAAAACAGGCGTTCCTAGAGTCCTGAGTACGTTCTTCTTCAGAACGTTAGGACTCCTGGCTATTGCGTACCTGAGACAGCCTTCATTAATGCTTCTCCTGATATTTGTGCGGGAGGTTGAATTTGAAGTCTTGCTGAAATTGAGACTATCTGCAATCTCAGAGGAGGGAAGAAGTGTTTCACTTTGGATGTTTTCTGTCACATTAGGTGTTTCATTGTTCATTTCTGACCAGGCATGAATTCCCCCACTCATTTGGGTCCTAGAGGAGCAAAAACAGTCTCCTTGTATTGAACGAGTGCAGTGTGGAAGGCACAATAAATCCATTTCTCTCATTTGGACTCTCCTGCTGCCTGAAGCGCACATGTGAGGAGTTGTGTCTGCAGAGAGGACTGTGTTGTTTGGAAGCTGGGAAACAATGGGGAAATCTCTCTGGCTGTCTTGTGACATAGGCGGTTGGAATCTGGTACCTGTTGGAAAAAGGAGCATCTGTCAAGGACAATGCTAAAAACAAGAAAGTGTGTATGTAGATGAAGATGTAATACTATTTTAATATGGTAACACCTGATCCTTCTATATATATTTAGATCTAAATGACTTTGTGGTAATAAAGTTGGAATGGAAGTATTTTGATCAGTGTTTTTCATGCAAACAAACTGTTGCAAAAATTACAGCCAGTGTCACATCTGCTGGTTGAAGCGATCTCATTTCACAGCTTTTTGTACCTGTTTGTCATTTAGATCCCAAATTATAGAGCTCAGGTTCAAACATGTAGGAATACGATCAAGATTGTATCTGTCATTGGTTCAATGTACATTTGATTGTCTATATTTCGATGTGAAAGGGCTGTACACCACACACACAGTGGTGTACAGAAAATCCTGATTGGGCAGTGATGGAAAAATCTGAGTGTGAGAGGTTTGTACGTACAGCCATGTCACCCACCAATGAGGATCATAGGCCGGTTCTTCATCTTGGAGATATTGAACATTCCTGGAGACGCAAACAGAAGATTGTAACATTTCATGTGGAAGTTTACCCCGACCCCGGTGTGTCTGAAGACAAGTCTACCTGCATGTTGTTTCTTCTTCCTGCCCACTGCTGCTCCGATGATCTGCAGAAGCTCTTCCTCTGATGATCCTGAGCGCAAGAAATCTCTCAAGGACACCTCAGAGTTCCCAAACAAACACACCTGAAAGAAGACAGACAAGGAGGGAAGAGAGGACAATAAATGAAGGCTTAGGTCTAAATGACTAATATGTACAAAAAGCTGTGAGACGGGCTGTAAAGTAATCTTTGAAAATGTGCTTTGTCAAAAGTCCTGTTCAGACTCATTTCTGCAACAGCGCGGTATCTAAGCTCAACCATTATTACGTCATCTCTGTACATTCATATAGATTCGGCAGCGGCTTAATATTGGTGTCCCAGTTTGTGAATTCACAAGCGCTAGAGAGCAAGGCACATCAGGGGCTCCACAGACACACAGTCAGATATTCACACACACAGCGCTGTGCTTCCCCACTAGCTCAGCCGATGCGCAGCATTAAAAAAAATTAAAGAAGTCAGTGGGTGTGGAGATTGGGATTGGGTCTGTGACACCTGACTGACATCCAATTCACCCAGAGTTGTGCCGTCTACCTCTGCTTGTCACTTATCCCAAATTTAGAAGTCATTTCAAACAAACCAGCAGCCCACAGGTTTCAGGAGAGAGCTGTTAAAAAGTTTTGTATCCCAACATGCTTTGAGCAGTTGACTGGAAGGTGGGCTTTCATTTGGGTACCCTCCATCAAAAGAGCGGTAGCTTTACCTTGAGGCTGCCGTCTGCTGTGATGCGTAAGCGGTTGCAGGAGCCACAGAAATGCTCCGACATTGAGGTGATGAATCCAACCTGACCTTTGAAGCCTGGCACTTTAAATGTCTGTTTGAAGACAAAAAAGAGAGTCGGACAGTTAACAAAAGCTTCAATTATTCAAAACCAGTGAAAAAGTAATCGATTGTCTTTTTACATATGTCCGGTGATAAGAATCCAACCGCTTTTAAAAACATAATTTCTTTGAATAATACTTAAACATATCCCAGCTTTATCAAGAATAAAGTTTTCCAAAGGAAAATAATCGTTGGTATTGGCAGTGTTTCAGCACACTTAGCAGCAAATGAGTATTTGAGTTATGGAGTACAGTTGGAGGCACTGACCTTGGCTGTGTCCGTTTGTCCAGTTTGAAGCATTTCTAGGTCGGGCCACTGCTGCCTGATACGATCCAGCATCTCCTGGTAACTAACCATCTTCTTAAAGTTCCACTTGTTGCCTGCATGGGGAGAGGATGAGACCTTGCACGTCAGAGGAAAATCCACTCAAAGTTGCACAAATGTTTACAATGCCAACGTATGAAACACACGCAAATATTTGCTGCATCAGTCTGGATCCCTCGCTCTCTTCACGACACACACATATTTGTTCAGTGAATAGGGCAAGCGACTGTCTGACATGGACTCTGTGTGCCCAACTCAAGCATGGCTCTAGCCTGATGCTAGGGGTCTCTTCACAAAACGGCATAGCCCCTGTTGAGCCCATCATCCTCACAGGAGCGCAGTTTGGATTATTGATTGAAATAAATGGGAGAAAAAGCATATAATACTACATGTTTCAGCTTATAAACAATCCATCCAGCACATCAGTATACCATCTCTCCATACTGCATTCAGATTGAAATGTCTGAAGTAAAATGTAAACGATGTATAAACATGACTCAGTAATACGATCTCTCTCTATGTGTACCTTTCCAGCCCTCTGTTGTGGAAAGTAAGCACTCACCATCGAAGGGCATGTATTCAATGAAGCGCACCTCCAGAGGCTTCTTCTCCGTCAGAGCCACGAAATCCAGCAGCTCATCCTCGTTCAGGCCTCGCATGACCACACAGTTCACCTACAGGGGGCAGCACACGACACACAGCTCAATGAGGACCACATTTTAGACAACTGCACTCTTCTTCTCATCCTTCCTGTTCGTCCTACATGTTAACATATCCATTTACAAAGACCACTTGAAGGTTGCAATGTAATAACAAACAAAACTGTATAGAGTATAGAAAACACTTCTGGGGTAAAAACAACTTTAAATGGATGAACTAAGTACCTTGACAGGGTTGTAGCCCATTTCGATGGCCTTGTCAATACCCTCCATGACCTTGTGGAACCCTGGGGAACAAATTGGATTTCAATATTTATCAAACATTGTCGTCTTTAAAGTCCAATATGTCAGGCTTCTGCTTTCACTGTTAACTGCCTTTACACATGATTTAATAAAGGATCCATAACCACTGATATGTAAAAAGCTAAAGGTACTCCTTTACAAGCAGCCAGAGCTTTTTATCAGCACAGCCCTTGTTTGTTTTCCTTCACACGCTAAGAGACAAGATTCTCTAAACCTACAGGTCTGACAGCTGCTAAACCTTTCACACATCTGTCTATGCACACTGTTCTCTTAAATGCATCCATGACATGAACCCACATAGTCTTTCGTACCTTTCCGCCTTACAATAAACTCAAATTTAGCCGGGACCAGCGAATCCAGGCTGATGTTAATCAGGTCAAGTCCGGCGTCTTTAAGCTTAGGCAGAAGCTTGGCCAAGTTCATGCCGTTGGTGGTCACTGCGATGGTTCTCAGGCCCTCCAGCTTCCTCAGTTCTGCTGTGGACGTAGAGTCAGAAATGGGAACAGGAGAAAGGAGGAAGAGGGTGAACACAGAGAGGAAACTGTGATGTTAAATATTTGAGTCTGTTATATTCCAGAAATAGAGACGTTCAACATATGACTCCCTCCTGGATTTCACTTGCTTTAACTGTTGCAGCCTGATGTCTGGTTTCCCAGCAGCTTTTGCAAAAACTTGAGATGTTTTGATCGCAAAACTGTGAGTGACCGACACGACTCGATAAATAAAAGCCATCTATAGACTGAGTCAAGATCATTATGACCATGCAATCGCACATCGCATATTTTTCTCATATCGTGCCTATAATCTCATTTTCTACTCCACTTATTTTCACAAAGTGTCAGAAAATCAAACCAGCACACACGGTAGATGCGGACTCCGGCTTCTCTTTCCTCTTAATGTGAATTATTCACTACAGGAAATGTTCAGGGTCATGTGAGGTCACAGCAGAGGCCTGACATGTGACACAGTGATAAATACTGATCTTTATGGGGCTGTTTGTAGACTCGGGTTCTCTTCCTACTAAGATATTATAGAATGGTCACACCACATTGCTTTGTTCATGTATATTAGTTTTTAAGGCTGTGAGAGTATTCTCGATGCGATGTGATGCAAATTGGCCGAAGATGCATCATAATTTATCCCTACCATAATCTAGCCCCCCCCCCGTATGTCTTAACCTGAGGTCATCAACAGAGAATCAGCTCCTCCCCTCTCTTTTCTTTTCTCTCTTCACGTTAGTTAGACAAGTTAGAATTGATAAGATATTAACTGAATCATGTGATGGCCTTAGATAGTAAACACTGATATATAGATGGTCACACACACACACAAACACCACAGTAATCCCATTCATACACATTTATACGCTGCTTACAAAGTGCGAGCAATTCGGGGGCAAGTGTCTTGCCCAATGACACGTTGGACATGTGGCTGCAGGAGCTGGGGATGAACCCCTGACCTGTTTTTATGCTCCTTATTCAAAGCTCAATTATCTCCATTTTTGATTAACCATGTCTTAGCAGCTGCTAATAAATGATTACTGTTAAACTGACGTTACCTCCTCGCAAGCATATCAGTCTGATGAAGGCGCTCACAACTCTGTTTCGGACAAGCTCCTTACCGATGATTTCCAGCACATCAGGTCTGATGAGAGGCTCTCCTCCAGTCAGGCGGATTTTCTCCACCCCCTCCTGGACGAAGAGGCGAGCCAGAGTCAGCACCTCTGAGGTGGACAGCAGCTGGGCCCGGGGCGTCAGCTTCACCCCCTCCTCCGGCATGCAGTACTGACCTGAAGAATGGAAGAAGGTCAAAGGTAAGGAGGATACTCAAAGATGTGATGATGGTGTCACTGCATCAACAAGTTCACATTCATTCAATAACTACTGTGTGTCAATATTAGCATAGCGCCAATTCATAACAAATGTTACACTTTACAGAAAGCAGGTAAAATGACTCATTGCTGTATTTTAGAAAGACCAAACGTTAATCCATCATCAAGCAAATTGACCGGAGCAATATGTAACTACACTCAGCACAGGCATGTGGACATTAACATGCTGGAAGGACCAAAGGCTGCTGGTATTAACACTGCTAACGTTTAACCCGGTCAGCAAACCATGACATTAACATGCCTTTGTTTTGGACCGGGCCGTGACCCTACTCGCTCTGAAAACTGCACAAGAAGTGTTTTCTTATCTTTGGACTAGTCGACTAGTCTGCGTTTAAATTTTTTGTTTAATCCATGAGGAAATAAGCAGCTATGAACATTCCTACTGCGGAAAGAAAACACTCTTCTCATGATTCGTTTTCTAATATCTCTACTTTTGTTCCTTTAAGAGTATCAAGAGACACTCATTTTACTGACTACTGATTGTTTTTTTTACAGCTTTTATCACCTGATGTGATCGTTGAGGAGCGAAGCACACGCCTTCAGATATTGAAGTCCCTATTTAAAAACCTCTCTAAAGATAAACACTGAAGGAATCCTAACCTAAAACACACAAGAGGATTACCTTGAAACAATCTGAGGTAACACAGGCCTCTGCTAATGTGCTGTGTGCACTGAACCATTGGAGGACACTAAACTAGAGCACAAACTTCTTTATTTAGATCTGACCGATGGTACGTTGTCTGCTAGCTCAGAACTGTTGTTGTTTGCTCTCAAAAAAAGGTTATAAATGACCTGAAATCAGTTCACTGCTCTAAGAAAGAAGTCGAAGGTGGCGGTTCTCATAAATCAATGGTGGCAGCAAAGTTCTTAACCATCTCTGATGTCAGCACAGACATCCCTGCTTCTGTTTGTTTTAACTAGCAGATTGGATTTCCTGAGAGAAATGTTGTTGTTTTTAAGGCTGATAAATCCCAGTTACAGATTGATACACAAGACTGTACTGGAGGCATGAAAGATACAGGTATCAGGGCGGTATCAGGAAGGAGAAGAACCTGTATCCTGTGACATGGCCCAGTGGGATCGTACTCACAGCGCAGGTTGCATTTCTCAGTCAGGGAGATTCTCAGGTAGCTGTGCTGCCGGCCAAAGTTGTCCGTCAAAAACGCTGAAAAGGGAAGTATGCTGCTGTCTCCTAGCGTCTCCTGGGGTTAAAGACAACAGGACAATGTCAGACACTCAGGGAATAATGAGCGTACAGTGAACATGATGTGTCTTTTTTTTCTGTCAAATTAAAGATTTCTACATTAATTTTTATCCTTTTTAATGTCTAGTTAAAGATTATAGGTAGAATATTGAGGCTTAAAGGGAGGGTTGGTCATTTTTTCGAAAAACTAGCATGATTTTGAAAGTAGCATCCCCTCTGCGCTCCCTCTAAAGCCACGCCCCCTCACCTAGAGCGCCGTTGCTCCAGAAGCGGACCTCAGCTCATCGCTTACATTGTGTAGAAACTACGTCATCTCAAGTCTCATTCAGCGGTAAGTAAACACTAAACTTTATCATAATACATAAGACTATTTTACTACTCACAACGTCCAATAACAAACTCACAGTATGAACTCCGTCATCGATGGCGCTCTTTGAGTGTGGGCTAAGGGTTAAAGAACAAGCAGGGAGGCATGATTGGTTCATCAAAGTGGTACCTCGCAGCAGACATTGGTCGAAGTTTCAACCAAAATCTTAATAAGTGTGTCTGGAGAAAATGACCAACCCTGCCTTTAACTGAATGTTGGGTCAGTGACCGTGCATCAGCATAGCACTCTATTATAATAAAAGCCAATGTCTACATGTGGACTTCCATCCAATAAAAAAACAACACAGCTAGATTTAAAGAAGCATAACAAGAAATAGAAACAAAAGTCCTAAACAGGGTGGCTCCAACAAAAACCCCACTGACAAGCAGGAATACAAACTAAGAAATGAAGGTGTTAAATAATGAAATACATCATGAACGAAATAAATAAATGACAAAAATCGACGACGAAAGACTTTAAAAAAACATCAAATCTCCAATGAGTGACTCGCATGAGACTGTTTGTAAATGTGTGTTTTTAAACAGGTATTAAAAGATTATTTTCCGAGCCCTATCTCCTCTGACAGGTAGAATATATATATTAATGTTTATACACACAGCCCGGTCAGATTCAGAAGTTAAGCCTGGACTGTTTTCTGGTTAGAATTTGAGTAAATATAGACCATGTCTGAGGTCAAACAGCATCGTGAAATACTGAATCCAACTGATTCAATCAGCGAGCATCATGTAATCACTACGAACGTTATATATGAGATCATTTCATGATTCACCTGGTGACAAACAACTAAGCACCACCTACAGACCACTCAGAGAGGGCAGAGATGACTCATTATTGTAGTTATTATATTCTTGTCTTCTCACACTTAAATATAATATAAATCAAGTATATCCTCTGAAAATAACTCTGTGAGTCATGACTGTCTACAATGGGTGTAACACCCGAGTCCCACTGTCTGTGATGTTTTCAGAGTCCTATCTTCAGTTTGTTTACATCACCAGGACGGCCGGCTGACTCCTCCCCTCATGTATAAAAGTTGTTTAATTGAAGGACTAGAGAAAAGAAGAATAACATACTGTACTCACTGCTTAACTGTGTTTCTAGATCACACTCATTTCAGGTAAATTTACATGCAGTGTGAAGATACGGGCATAATAAAGATCACTAGCATTAGCATGCTAACACAACAATGCACCATGAGTTGTTTTGGTTTCAAGCTGGTGCTCAAGGGCGACATCTGCTGGATCAGAAAATCACATATAAAGCCTTTAAAGTTTTTACTTTATTTACGTCGATGTTAAACGTAGCTGCTGAAGGGAGATGCCAAAGCAGTAATGGCGGCTTGTCAACTTCCTGTTTTTCCCCGGATCAGTCTATATGTAGACTAACATCATTTGAGTCACTTAAACCACAATTACACAACATTCCTTTTTTCAGAAGAGTGGGTTTAACCCATAGACTGTAAATATTACTGGACGAACCCTGACCCGTCTGTTACATAGGCAGAAAATTAGTCCAATCGACGGCCGCATCCATATTGGATTTGCAGTTTCAACCTAACTTCGGATCAACCTAGCAACAGCAGTAAGGCGGGACCGGCGGGACTTAACTCCGCCCATTCAGCTCGACGTTAGCAGTCCACTTGACAGCATAGCTAACAGCTAGGCTGCTATCATCAACTATTCCTGCTCGTCCTGAGAAAACTCTATAAACAGTAAGTTAACATTTAACTTTTCTACAACACAGTTAAAACTAATTATATTCAACACAAATATTTAATTAAAGTCTTAAAACTACACTTTTTTAAATATACAACTATGGTTATTAGTTATTTGTCAGAGCAGTTAGACTTTGTCAGTGTTAGCAGAGAAATACATTAACAAAGTTTTATCCATAAACTGTAAATAAATATGAGACATCCAGAAGAAATCAATATTACAAAGCATACAGTTCATGTTACTGTTCTGATAAAAAGAGGAATGTCTGTGTTTTATATTTACTGATGTCAACGGCGATGACAATTTAAAAACAATTATTTAGTATTTATTATAAGACATTTGTTTTCTATTGAACCCCATGAAGTCATGGAGTCTGTGGACAGTGTCAGCTTCACACCAAAAACTTTAAGTATTAGAAAAAATAGTGTTTAAGACTGGCATCTATTATTAGGAGTTGCAGCTACCTTGTTCAATATTATTCCTGCAGATGTGGCTAATAACAAAAAAACACCCTGAGCTGTCACATATAGTTAACTGTACATTTTGTATTGTCTGAGGCATTAATTGAACACCTTTGTATTTCTCCTATAGACACAGTGTGGATTATTGGTGACTGGTCCATCGAGGTGCCCAGAGAGCTGCAGAGACAGAGGAAGAAACCTGAGCCTCAACAACATCTGTATTTGTTGGTTCTTCTAGGGTGGACTTCAGTTGCTTCTCTTCAACAGCTCGCTGTGAGGGAGGTCTCCCCCGGATGGCCTGAGTGATGACACCCACAGGCTGAGAGCTGAGGCGTGTTTTAAGCCTCTTGACAAACCGTTACACCGCACCCGCCTGTCAAGCTGGTCAGCTACACGTCTTATTGTGACTAACTCTTATCCTTCATCAAATCAAAACTGATGAGTCATCAAAATATCCCCCCCCCCCCACATGTTCATCTCTGCTGTAAAAACAGACTTTTTTTAATGTTGTTTTTCAGATTAAATAAATATTTCTATATAAATGCACTCCTTTATGTCTACTTATGAGTATACATTTCAGATTAATGCTCAACTCAATAGCTTAGGGAAGGAAGTCTACTTTTACACAACTTTTTATTCTTGCAACATTTTTTTTTACCAAATACTAATGTAGTTCATTTCTTAAAATGGGATGGAACAGAGTCATTGCAAAAATATGCCCTTAAACACAGCCCCATTCTTAAATCAAGATACATGGAGAGTAAATAATATCAATAACTTGTAAATAAAAACACAGTTAAAAATGATTTAGAAATGTAGTCTTCCCAGATCAATATCACATAATATCAACTTCTCCCATCTAAACTGGACAAAGGGTTTTAAAATGGGAAGAAAAAAGTTTGATTGCAAGTTGTTTGGAGGAGATCTATTTTATTTGAACAGCATGAATACAGTCTTCCAAAGTGCAAACCCTCCTCCTCCTCCTGAAGCTTGTGGAGCTCTTCATGTACTGCTGTCTTATCTGCTGGACATCTTCTCTCAGAAGAACTTCAACTGTTGAAAAGTCATTCTGAAGAAGCTCGAGCATGTGACATGGATCCAGGAGAACATGGACTTTTAGTGAGGGGTCTTCAGGATGGCAAAGAAAGAGAGAAAATATCAGTTATTCATTAAATCATTTTTTTGTTCTCATCTATTTTTCTATATTCATCTGTGTGTAAGAGCACATTTATAAATTCAACAGTGTACTACCCAGACAACAAAGGTACAGTATTCAGGTAATCAACATCTATTCAAAGTTAAGAAGATAAACATTATTGTAATCATGCTGTTTTCAGCTCTCTCACTTGCACAATGATATTCCACATCAAATTGTCTCAGATTTTGTGTGAGGAAAAATTAAGCAGTTTATTGTGGATAGTACTTCATCTTAACATGAAACAAATACAACCTGAATTATTTTAATCATTAACAGGTCCCAACTCTCTGTGCTTCAGTACAGAACATACAGTAACTCATTTATTATTAACATGAGCTCAGTACATGGCTGTATTCTTCAAACTATTTCTTATACTTTATATCTATGTGCTTTATATCTTATTTTCATTCCATATGTTATTTATATTTTATATTTCTACTGCTATATTCTGTGCATGAGTTCACTGAACTCATGGTTATTAATATAGTTTTTTTTTTTTATTTGTTAACAGTTTGCTCAAATCTTAAGACACTACATCAACCATGTAACTTTAATGTCATCCTCTATAACCTACACAGCATATTAGGTTCAGTTCAGTTTATGTTACTGACGGATAATTACTACACAAAGTTTGTTTTTTAATGTCGACATTTACGTGGAGTATAACATTCATCATAACGTCAGATAACCATATTTACAGTCTGTGGTTAACCACCGAGGTGAACCTTTAGCTTCTAACATCACACAAACTCATTATTTTCAACAACAACATCTTAACAACAAACATTTTTAAACCATTGACCGTAAATAATGTAAATAATGAGCTACACAGTTAGCCGACTGGTTTACAAGCTAATGCAAAACAAGCTAGGTCCGTAAATATAAATACCGACACACAAGTATACAGTAAATATAACACTACTATATCACTTACCGAAAAAAACTGAAGCATCAACTTGTTGGATGGTCTGTTAACCGCACAGCAAGCCATGTATGTTGTCAGATATGTGTTAAACAAACTCTCCAAACGAAGTAAGAAAGAGGAGAAATCAGACGGATCAAGCTGTTAGCCTCCTGACCTGCTGACCTGACAGACAGATGCAGCGCGCATAGCTGTCAATCAAATCTGCCACAACCCTTATATGGGCATAGTCGTTTTCCTTAAAATAATAAAATCCGATGAGTTATAAAAAAATCCCCCCCCCCCCCACAGTGTGAGGAGAAGGGGCCGTCAACTTATCAGATATATCTCATTTTTTGAACCAGGCTGTAAACATGTTGATTCCTGTGGTAAAAACAGGCTTTTTTGGCTGTGGGCTTATGGTACTTCCGGCGCTTCTGCAGCCAGCCTCAAGTGGAACCTCGAGGAACTGCAGTTTTTTGTACTTCCGCATAGGCTTCATTTTTCGAGACCGGAGGTTGCCCCTTGGTTTAACCACTACAACTCAATGAAGGGAGGTCCATTCAGCTGTGAGTGTGACTTCAAAACAAAGTTCATTGGTCATAAAAACAGGGAGCGGGGAGGGACCGGAGTCCATGGTTAAGTGTATGGCTTCTGACCTTTGACTGTCAACAGCGAGCTGCAGTAAGGTCAGAGGTCATCAGCCTACAGGTAAGCATGAGACTCAATGGTCATTAAACGAACTGCATAGCCCGATACTGAGGATACCAACTTCTATCTGTGATGAAGACTACAATCATATTAATCTGCTAACGGGCTTTGAATTGTTTTGTATCTAACAAATCCATTTTCATCCAGGGTCATGAGCATGAATTATTAAGGTGAATGTTTAGTCAGTAACAGCTGGTAAAGCCTCTCTGGTACCCTGAGCTGACCACAGACCGTCTTGTTGTTTGTAGGTAAACAAAGAGAAAGCATGACAAATGGACCAAATATTGTCTTTGTGAAATAAAAAACTCACTTTGCTGATGATGAGTCAAGCATGGTAAAACTCTATAAGCTGAGCTGGTCTTTAAATAAAGCTGGATAAAAATGCATTTTCACTTTATGTCATGAGAATTAAATTAAATATATTGATGTTTAGGTTTTTTTTTATATCAAACATACTTAACATAAAGTATAAAAATGGTATTATATAAACCATGGGACTGAGTATAATCCAAGGAATACGTTACCTGATATTATTGCACATAATTCATTAATAGTCAAAACATTTCTAAATCTGACTGAATCATAAAATGAAGAGTCGTTTGGAAGCAGAAAGATCCGACTCTTATTCCTGAGCTGAACTAAATGATCTGATCACTGAAAGGGTTAGCTATAATAACACCACTTATTCTCCTGCTGTTGGGCCTTAGAAACTAAAAAAACAACAATTTATAGGAAGTGTCTGTTAGTCAGTATTACCTGTCTCGATGCAGAAAAGTTGGTAGCTGATAAAGTCGAGTCTCTAAGTTGAAATTCATTTTCCTTTTGCGTCGCACCAGAATACAGTCGCTGATAGAGCGCATTTAGGCATTGTATAGGTTTCAAATGTGTAAAACTATTGAGTCTATAAAACAAGCGGCAGCTAATGCTTCCGTTAATCGCCATGATTTAAATTTCTGACAGCTCCAAAGTCCTCTGTACTGACTGTTCACAGCTCTCTGTGCTCCTCTGCGGTGGAAAACATGCTAGGAAGGGAGTATCAGGGGCGGGGCTACGTCAGCCAATCGCGCCAACGAACGTAAGTGGTGATGCATGCTGGGTACTGTAGTCAAAGGTGATAACCAAGTTGACAGAGATGTTGTCAGATCTCAGATGCTTTGACTTTTCAAGTTGAAGATTAAATGTTTGTTGTTGTTGGTAGAACTAGTTATAAAACTAAAGCTTAAATATATATGTGTCTTAAATGTTTCTTAATTAATTTAAACATTAAGCATTTGGTTATAATTATACTTCTGTTTTTTGATAATTTTGCACTATCTGCTTTTAAAACATTGCTGTACATATATAAACAACACAACTCAGAAGGTCAACACTTTTTTATATTTAAAAATAAATAAAATCCTAATTACAGATTTTTTCCTTGTTTAAATTTCACATATATTTTTATCCCTGCACGGGTTATGTCTATTTTTAATTGCACAGTTTAAGTTTGAGTCATCTAGGGGTGTTCTTTAAATCTTTTTTTCAGGTTAATATATATGTATGGGGGGGGGGGGCGTCAGTTTTGTGGTTTAATTTGTAACAAATGTTTCATGTCATGTACGTCTTTGTAACCTGCTACTGGATGCTTTGAATTTCCCTCAGGATCAATAAAGTATCTATCTATCTTATCTTTTTTGAATGCGTATAGCTCTAGTATAGGCCTACATTTCATATTTATCGATATATAATACTCTTTGCATTCATTTTTTACTTAATCTCAAATGACAATGATGTCTGTAACTGCTTTTTGCTGTGCAATGTTTACTCTTCATATTAACATGCTTATCACGGTGTGTAAGATGAGGGTAGATTTGGTTTACAGTGAGTGAGTCCGCCTACTTATACATACAAACGACAGCACAGGACAAAACATGATGAAGTGACAACAGTGCTTCAAAGAGAAAGGGCCTTAGTAAAACCAAGGTAAAGTATCCCATCAGTAAAAATGAGACCAATAAAAAGAAGACCAATCAGTCAAACATGTTAAGTCAAAGCAAGATAGAAACAAGCCATCAGACGAGATAAAGGAAAGACAAGACATTTCTTATCTATGAAACATTTCTTCTGTTTGTTTGTATTTTTGAAAAACCTTTCGTGCATATCTAAATGACAACATCTCTCAGTTTGCTCCACTCCGAAATGCTTAAGAACATTTCTGATGTGATTCCCTCCTGTTCAAACGTACTCATGTGACACAACTTTTTTAACAACAATTCAGCTGTGTCTAATTTCATGTAACCATGAACTTGTTTACATTTTCTGAAGTGAAATTCAGTAAGTCTGAAGGATCTCATAGGACACAGGATCTTTTTAAAAATGTCAGAGTTTTTGGTTTATTTGATTGAGTTAAACATCAACCTTAAGTAAAGAGGGGAAAGTCTGGAGCTGACGGTGCTTCAGTGTGTTCACTGGACTGCTGTGGTGCTGGAGCGTCCTCACATCAAACTGGTTGTGTGATGTCGTCTTTGTGATGTTTGATTGATGGCCACCCTCAGGAGCTTCAGGAGAACCAAAGACTCAGGAATAGTCCTTCTCTGTGAAATTAAAAAAACAAACCGTGAATACAAAATGGACTGTAGTTTAACTATGATTATTTTTGTCATAAATATTGAAATTGAGCAAATAGGCACATTACAAAGATTTAGACTTTATCCTTTAAAATGCAGCTTATTTACTTTGTGGACTGAAGCATGATGCCTCTGCTCTCTGTCTCGTGGTCGGTCATCTCTCTCATCATGTCAGGAAGAGCATTTCCTCTTTGTTGTCGTGGAAACGTCAGGAGGTTCTTCAGGAGCTTTGGTTTCTGTAAAAAAATGGAAGAAAAATCTAACTTTAAAATATTGAACAAATGATTCCAGGTGAAAAATAAGAGCATCTCTCAGTTCATTTTTATCCCATATGAGAATTGCAGTAGCTCAGGTAGAGCGCCGTTGGAGAAAGCAGCATACAATGCATACAAAATGCAGCCTAATTTTAAGTAGTAAAACACATGCCGTAAAAACACATCGTCTTGATATTTGCGACTCATCCAAGTTGCTCATAATAAATAAGCAGATACTCATCTTTTCTTTGAAGCTTTCTGTCAGAGTTTCAGCAGCAGGACCAAACCTAAACATGCATCATCCAACACATACTTACCAAACCTTTTCCATTGTGTGCTACAGCAGATTCACTGCATTTAAAAGCTCATACTCTCCTTTAGTTGTCCAGTGATCAGCAGCCGATCAGGTGGTGGAAAAAAGAAAAGAGTATTAGAGAGTTATTAAATAACAAAAGTTATAACAAGCTTACACAAGGTGAATTGTTCTCTTCATTTACTACTTCAGAAGGACGTCAGACAACTATATTTTTATTATAAAACTATTCAACCTCACTTGTTATTCTTCAGAAAGTCATACTCACCTTTGCTGTCCAAAGTGAAAGGAAACAGGTCATCAGGTGAAGTAAGAAGAGTGAGACAATAAGCTCAATAAGACAAAAGGTTATCTTTGAATTATTGACACATGACTTTCTCCTTCTTAATATCATCATCTAGGCCTGTTCAATTACGTTTCTAGAGACTAAAACATGATAACGACGTACATTTGTTCATCTTAGAAGAGAGGTAGGTTGTTGTTTTAATAAATATTATGTTGCAGCTAACATTTAATTTAACATTCAGTTTAACGCTCCTAAATCCACTGTGCTGATACAGCCTGGGTTAGAAATTGCATTGTAAATGTGCATTCCTCTTTTAAACAACAGACAAAAATATGAATGGACTGAAGAGCCTACAAACCTTATTAAAAAATCTGTGATTCATGAACGGACAAGCTCCAGAGTCTTACCTATTCCAAGTCACTTTCTCAGATACTTGTACTTACTTTTTCCATCCATATGAACTGTCAGTCTGTATTTTACCTCTATAAGCTAGCTCTGACTCTGATCAGCAGACCAGTGTGGTTCTGGTTCCTGTTTGAGGTTTCTTCCTGTTTCTGCAGCTTCCCTTTAGTTTTCTTCTTCTCTCTCCCTGTGCGCTCCAGTCACTGCTCATTCAGTAAGAGTCTCTAGTGCTGTGACCAGGGAGATCAAATCCATCTGAAGACACTACCAGGACTACACCTGTCCTCTCCAGCCCCGCCAGACGCAAAGGCTACATGCACGGGGGGGTCGACAGCCCCGCCAGACGCAAAGGCTACCTGGAGTCTTACAGGCCCAGCCAGACACAAAGACCCTCAGGAATAAAGAAAGAAAAGTCCACCCAGCCGCTGTGCATAAAAAGAAGTAGAGATGTTGCAGATATGCCCCCGGTGCAAGACGCTACCACGGGGGTCTTCAGCCCTGCCAGACGCGAGAGCTGTCCCTGGAATCACTGGTCCATCCAGACGCAGAGGCCGGTCATCAGTGGAAGAAGAAAGAGTTACTGCAGCATCCTCTGGAGAGAAACCTGTGGTGTGAGGAAGAGAGAACAGATAGCATTAGTAAGTGGAATTAGTCCGAGTCGCTGTCATCAGACCACCTAGGTCCCCTGGCATCAGCCCACTCCTCCTCCTCCTCCTCCTCCTCCGAGTCGCTGTCATCAGACCACCTAGGTCCCCTGGCATCAGCCCACTCCTCCTCCTCCTCCTCCTCCTCCTCCTCGCTGTCATCGGACGTCCTCGGTCTCCTGGCATCAGCCCCCTTCTCCTGCTCCTCCTCGCTGGCCTCCCTCTTCCTCTTCCTGGAGGAGCCAGAAGTTGAGGGTGATGCAGGATCTTCTTCCAGAGAGTCGTCCACCTCGGTCAGGGGCCCCAGGGTCTCAGGTTCCAGCTGAGGGATCTGAAACTCAGGATCAGAAGCAGGAGCATCAGCAGGAGCATCAGCAGGAGGAGGAGCAACATAAACAGGAAAATAAGCGTAAGCAAGAGGGGCAGCAAAGTGAGCACAGGGGTGAGCAAGATAAACTGCATACGCAGGAGCATAAACTAGAGCATAAGCAGGAGCATAAGCAGGAGCATAAGCAGCAGCATAAGGAGGAGCATTAGCAGGGTCAGCAGGAGGAATTTGGGCAGCAGGACCTTCTTGCAGCAGAGGAGGAGAGGGAGGTCTGACATCATTCAGCTCCTCCTCTCTCTCCCCTCTCCTGCCATCAGGACGATCAAACCTGTCAGGAGCATCTCCGTCGTCTCCCTGAGGCTCGGCCACCTGAAGCACCTCCTCGTCCACCAGAGCAGCCACCTCCATCTCCTCTTCATCTGTGTGAACACAAAGCAGGATGTGTTTAGAGACAAATTCAGTGAGTCTACTTTAAATCAGGAGATCCCATGACATAAACAGCCTTAACATGTACTGTCTTCTGAACAATAACATCCTCATTTATAAACATGTGAGCACCATCATCATCCCACTTACCATCCACATCATATCTGTCAGGCTCGGCCACCTGAGGCTCCTCCTCCTCCTCCTGCTCCTCCTCCTCCTCCTCCTCCTGCTCATCATCCAGACCCACGACGTCGATCTCCTCCTCCTCCTCCTCCTCGTCAGCAGGGGGCGCTGGAGGATCGTCCATGATCTCTCCAGGCCTCTCAGCGACGGGATGCTCGATGAAGTTGTTCAGATGCCAGAGGTGTCCACCTGAGGGTGAGAAAGTTTGAAAGAAGTCACAACCTGCACTATGCTGAGAAGTTACTTTATAAATAAAGAATTTGACATGAAGCTGAGGTCAATAAGTAACTTTTGTCTATGTCCACAGATCAAATTCTTCAGTATGCTTTCACAGAACATTCACAGATTGAACTATTATCACATCCACCTCAAATAAACCATCAAAATTAGAGTATACTGTTGATAAACAGATATTTCAATCTCCAACATTTCTTACCAAGCTTTTAGCCTGCTACTTGATTTAATGACATTGGTGTTTCATTTATCTAAAACTGAACAGCAAGACAAAGTAGCTATTGTTTAGATGCTAGGAGAGCTATGGCAGAAATATTTTAAATTAAGAAAAGTTCAAAAGTCAAATATGTCTTAACTCTACTTGAGTTAACACACATTAACATTCAACTATTGGACTTGTTTTAATATATGACAGTGTTATGACACCTTGGAAAGTACCAATTGTTTAACAAAAAACCTCATCTCAGTTTAAAATTGGGAACTATTTCTATTATTCAATTCTATTAAACATGAATTCAATCCATTTAAGTTTCAAAGACAAAGAACTGAAATTGTATTTAATTGTCAGAAATATTCAGTGATAAAAGCTGTGTTAAAAAACTCAAAGTTTCAAAAATCAAACTCATGTATCCACAAAGACGTCCATTTGTTTACATCTGCACGTGCTGACGTTCTGACGTCAGCTCTCTAAAATTCCACCGTCTCCATGGTGATCAAGAAAAACTAATTTTAAGCATTTTACGAAAAATAGCCCAGTCGCCATCTTTATAACCAAAACTTTATATTAAATTTAGAATAATTCATGCCATCAAATCAAAATAACAAAGTTTTCAAATCCCTACATCAGTGTTAAACACATTAGAAACATTTCCCGGCAGAATATTGACTTTCCCACCATCTCATATTCATTTTACACATTTTACGAATCTGTGAGAGGTTTTCAAACTTCTAACACTCAGTTTGACAAAGTGTCGATCTTTACTTTAAACAAATTGTATTCATTCAGCATTAAACTTGTACTGAAGATTGTTTGAAATGATTTTATGGATATAAATGAGCATAATGAAACATAATGTGAGAGTAAAAGATGTCTTACCACCGTAGTAGTGCAGCAACAACCTGGTTCTGGCCTGCAGGTACTCCTCCATCAAGTGTCCTGAGGTTGTTCACTTTAAACAATTTAACTTTTCTCCTCGGGTGAAGTTCTCCAACAAAATGTTCTCCAACAAACGTTTTTTTTTAGGTGATCAGTTCTCCAAAAGTTCAGCTTCCAGCAGAGACACTTTGCATCGGGTCAACTCGTGTCAAGTCCAAAAGCAAAAGACAAATGTCAAAAGAGCTGAAGCTCTGAAATCACCTGGTTCACGTCACCGTTCCGTTTCCATGGCAATGACGTGTGCGTGAGATTGTGTACAGTAGCCTTAATGGGTGAAATACCAATAATGTGTAGTTTTGTAGTTTTTCATTATCTCTTGTGGCTGCAACTAAATACGTCTCTGCAATTGTAAAATTACTTTATCAACTTTATTAATTATTGATAAATGCTAACTTCAGAGGATATCCAAATTGTCCAGACACTAATCATTTATTTGTGCTTCATTATCTCATTATATTTTGGCTGAGGAGCACACTCACCACGCTCACTTTTTCTGTTTGGCAAATAAAGAGTCAATCAATTTTTTCAGTGCTCAGTGCGTAATGTCACGCACAGCTCGAAAAACATTTTAGATGTTTAATTCTCATTTAAAGTTTAAAAGGAATTCAAATTCTTAAAGAAGCTGATACTATTTGTAGGTGAGATTTTAAACCTGCTCAGGTCAAAGAGCAGCTTAACTCTGTTTATACTGTCAAAATAGTCATTATGTGGACTATTTCTTCTGTTGTTTGAACAAACATAACACATCTCCCTGTAAGTTAAAAATAAAGTATTTATACAAACGTCTTTCACACAAATAAAGCAGATATCACCAGTATGGTTCTCTTGAGTCTGGCACTAAGGCAGTAAAGCCATAAGGATAATAATATACAGGCTGGCTTATCAGATAAATAAAGATAATGGTACTTGTAGTTATAAACGTCATAATAAAAGTATTTTATTTACTACAAAATAAAGACTGTCACTGTGTAAAAACAAAGGAATGGAGGAGAGTTTCAGGATGAATGTTCTGGCTGTTGATTTCATGTTTGTGAATAAAACTGAAAATCTTTCCTTTTCTTTTTACATTTTCACACTGAAATACAATCTAGTCAATGTCAACAAGCCTCTACTGAAGCTATAATATCTATAAATAGATTTCTTCTTTGTGTTTTTGTGCATAATATTCAGCATATCAATCAAGTAAAATGTAGATAACAAGAAAACAGCAGAACTCTTACTGCTAAGAAGCTGATAATAAAAAGCTTAAAATAGGTGATTAAAGTTCTGGTATTATTTTATTGATTCACTCGCACTAATGAGCAGGTATTGTTGCCTACACTCAGTGTACCCATCTTCTTAGCTTGTTCAGTGTTTGTCACAAACTGATTTATATTTTTTTGAGCCAGTGCATTAGAGTCTGGATTGATGTTGGCTTTTCCCCTCATTGTTGAAATGTTTCTGCCACATTCACCCTGAGCACTGGACAGAGCAGCATGCACACACCTGTGCTGGCTGCAGTTCATCAGACACACGTGAATCCACTCTCACCTCAACCAGGATTCTTCTTAAGAGGATGAGAGCTTATTGCTCGGTTTGCTCTGCCACCAACAAGACCTGTTTTCACCTTGTACTAAAGTATCTGATAGATGTATTAACTGTGTTTACACAGAACTCTCTTTATGATAATATTACTTGTCAAAAGATTCATTGTGCAGAATTATAATATGATTTTTTAAAAGTTTTATTCCCATTTTTTTCCCCCTATATATATTGTACCATATCTGAAGTACACATATCTAGTAAAATAATCATCAAATTTGATATTTTATTTTTAGACTGTTTTGGAATGTATTTCCTCTCCCCAAATTTGTCACTACCGAAACATAGTATTAAACTATGATAAAAACAATATTATGTTAACCTGTTAGTATTATGTTTACTTCCCTTATGTAAAGATAATTTTTTACACATTTTTATTGAAGGTTTTTACAATAAAATCAATACAATTTTTATTTTTTAACAAATTTCAATTTTAAAAATTTGTCAAAATCTATATGCAATCTTTCTTTCTAAAATGTAAAAGGCTGATCAGATTGATTTCAGAGTTAATGATTTATGAGATAGAACATACAGTTAACCAATCAGTATCATAACATTTTAGTTGATAACTCAATATATCTATCATTTTGGAAAAACAGCCAGTGTTCGGTACTGACCAGTATTTTCTTTGTAGTGTTTTATCATATTCCTTATTGCTTAATTTTAACTCATAACATGCCTGATGTTGGGAATATTACAAGCACGTATGTTTAGTGGTCAGTAAAATAATTTATTTTTGAAGAAAAATGTTCATCCATGACCATATAGTACAAATATTACTTATCAATTGCTTATTTGCTGTAAATAGATGATTGAAATGATGATACTTATAGAAACTCATTGATTCTAAGACTTTGGAAGACATTTATTTCAAAATGATGAGATTTAACTACTAACCAGTCCATTTTGTCACTACCGAACTTGACCATAGGATTCGTGACAGTTTCAGTAGTGAGTATTCTACCTAATTTTGAGCATAATTAAAGAATGTTAGAAAACACATCTTTGAAGAGGTGTACACCCATAGAAACATAATAATTTGCATAAAACCCCAAGTTTACATAATTGAAGAGAATGTGTGTTCAGTAGTGACAATTTTTAAAGTTACACACTGATTTTCAGACTTTGGAACACATTTATTTAAAAATTATGGGATTTAGCTGCTTATCATTCAGCCATGGGGGACAGGGATGCAATGTCACTTCCTGGTCAAAAAT
The DNA here is from genome assembly GCF_963930695.1 of Labrus bergylta. NCBI lineage: Eukaryota > Metazoa > Chordata > Actinopteri > Labriformes > Labridae > Labrus > Labrus bergylta. The sequence continues at coordinate 4,631,679 of NC_089212.1, read as the reverse complement.
TCAGGGGTGTGGCTTAAATGTAGGCTAAGCCAAGTCGCTAAAACTCTTGTGTTTCGGTAGTGACATGAAAACAAGGGACATGATTTTTTTTTAGCATAGTTTTTTAATTTAAAAATCAAACCCACAATAAATCTAAGTCTTTCAACCTCTGTTTGAACTTTATCATAAATATCTTTTAAATTACACAGTTGAAACAAATCTAAAAAATGTTTTAAGTGGTATTTATATAAATTTAAATTTATGGGTCAGGATTAGGGACAGCTACTTCTCAATAAAAAGTACCCTATAAATGATATTTTTTTATTTATTTAGCTTATCACTATCTCATTTAATGCCCTGGGTTTAAATGGATAAAAATATAATCTCAGTAAATATCCATGTCTGAATACTTAATTGTTTTGTTAAACCCTTTTTTTTCTAATGGGACTGCACTTTGAACTAATTCAGTAGAATGCCCCTTCTCTGTTTTCTCCTCATCTTGAGAAACTCTTCATCTTGTTAAAAGTCCTCCTCACTACTCCTCACAGTTTTACACTTTAGGAGCTCTCTGAAGGGCTAAAACACTTTGTGACTTTCATCTTTACAAGGATCGAGTCTCAACTTTGAGGGGAAATTCTTAGAAAATGTCATGATTCTTGAGTTTTCTTAGAATTTTGTCACTTGGAGCAACTCTTTGTAAATATGGGCCCTGATATTTGACAAACTGACGACAGTAGACAAGTAAAAGCTGTTTAAAGTCTGACAAGAGCTGAAGCTGGCTGGGTGTTTAATAAAAGTAAAGTAGTGTGCACACATCCAAGTTAGATGCATACAGGTGCAGGACAACAAACACATATTTTAGCTACATTGTAACAAAAAGAGGTTTTTTAGTTTTATTTTTTAAACTATGTTTCTGCTTCCTCAGTTTTCTGTCACCCTCTTGTGGTTGTTATATTTATTATCCCTGTTTTTTTTGTTTTTTTTGGTTCAACAGGTGATAATTAATTTCTGCTGATTGCCTCACTTTAGAAAACACTCGCTGTATCCGAATTGCCAAGTACCTACTCAACCTGTCAGTAGGCAGTAGGTAGTAGGCAGTACCTACTATCCGTGCAGTATATTTTTAGTACCTACTATTCAGTAGGCGCGCACAGTAGGCAGATATTTGTTCCTACTTCTTCTGAGTCATTCAGTATGGAAGTGGCGTCATTTACGTTATGCCAACCGGCCGCATCCACCCGTTTTTTTGTTTGTTTGTTTGTTTAGCTTTATTCAAGAAGAGTAATGCGCATATACAGTCAGGTAAACAAAAAAACAATATCACAATGTAAATCAAGTAAAAAACTAATTAAATAACTAAATAACATACAGTAGCCTTCATAAAGAAAAGTAGAAATGAAAGACAGTAATATACAGAATATAAAATAAACCAATAAAGACGCATTTAAATAGTGAAATCATGATTTAAATAGAGGAAGAAAGGTTTTATAATAATGCAGACATTTGTTTTATTTTCTGTTGTTAATTAAAAGTAGTGATTTCAGTTGGGACTTTAAATTAAGATTAAATTAATCTTAATCTCGTTTGTTTTGATTTGGAGGCGGACGTGACGATTTACATTTAATTTCGCACAGCATTGTGGGTGGTAAAATACAATTAATTTCCTGAAAGCACGCATCCGATCCATACTGCATGAAACCCAGAAGTTAGTATCCATACTGAAATGTTCAGTATACTGAGGTGGACCCAAAAAATGCATACTGAATGACCACGAAAGTTCAGTATACTGAAACTCCCTACTGAAAAGTATGTACAGCCTACTGAACTGTGGCTATTTGGAAAGGGCCACTGTTTGTCTCGTGCCACATTATCCTGAGAAAGATCTTATGGATGGAGATGTTTCCCTGTTTTAAATAAAGTTGCTCATTTGGAGCTGAGCAGTGTGCAGACCTTTCATGAACTGAAACAAATGATTAAACATTTCATCTTTGTCACAACATGACCTTTTCCTATGGAGACACCCTCAGGGCAAAATTATTTTTCTTTCAAACATCCATCCATCCATCCATTGTCTTCCGCTTATCTGAGATCGGGTCGCCGTGGCAGCAGGCGCAATAAGTCAGCCCAGACTTCCCTCTCCCCAGCATCGCTTTCCAGCTCCTCCTGGGGGATTCGGAGGCGTTCCCAGGCTAGACGGGATATATAATCCCTCTAGTGCATTCTGGGTCTGCTCCAGTGTCTCCTCCCAGTTGGGCGTGCCTGGAAAACCTCTAAAGGGAGGCGTCCAGGAAGCACATAATTGGAGCACACCCTCCGGTCCCCCTTTTTGTAAATGGGGACCACCACACCGGTCTGCCACTCCACAGGCACTGTCCCAGATTTCCACGCGACATTGAAAAGGCGTGTCAGCCAAGACAGCCCAACAATGTCCAGAGCCTTTAGCATCTCAGGGCGAATCTCATCCACACCTGGCACCTTGCCACTGAGGAGCTTTCTGACTGCCTTAGTGACCTCTGCCAAGGTTAGTGGTAAGGCTACCCCCGAATCTTCAGACTCTGCCTCCTCTTCAGAGGATGTGTTCAGGGTTCAGGAGTTCCTCAAAGTATTCCTTCCACCGCCCAACAATGTCCCCAGTTCGGGTCAGCAGTTCGCCACCCCTGCTGATAAGAGCCTGGGGCAAGCCCTGCTTTCCCTTCCTGAGGCGTCGGACAGTTTGCCAGAACCTCCTTGAGGCTAACCGAAAGTCCTTCTCCATAGCCTCCCAGAACTCCTCCCACACCCGGGTATTTGCTTCCGCAACCACTGAAGCTACAGCCCTCCGAGCCACTCGATACCTGTCAGCTGCTTCCAGAGACCACTCGGCTAACCAAGCCCGAAAGGCCTCCTTCTTCAGCCTGACGGCTTCCTTCTTCAGCCTGACAGCTTCCTTCACCACTGGTGTCCACCAGCGGGTTCTTAGGTTGCTGCCACTACAGGTGCCGACGTCTTCTGGCCGCAACTCCTATCAGCCGCTTCCAAAATGGAGGCTTTGAACATGGACCACTCGGGCTCCATGTCCCCAACCTCCCCCGGGATGAAAGAGAAGTTCTTCCGGAGGTGAGAGTTGAAGACCCCACAGACAGTGACCGCTGCCAGACGTTCCCAGTTCACCCACACTGCACCTTTGGGTTTGCCTGGTCTGTCCAGCAGCCTTCCCCGCCATCTGATCCAACTCACCACCAGATGGTGATCAGTTGACAGCTCTGCTCCCCTCTTTACCCGAGTGTCCAGAACATATGGCCGCAGATCTGACGAAACAACTACAAAGTCGATCATCGATCTTTGGCTTAGGGTGCTCTGGTACCAGGTACACTTATGAACATCCCTATGCTTGAACATGGTGTTTGTAACGGCCAATCCATGACTAGCACAGAAGTCCAACAAAAAAACACGACTCGGGTTCAGATCGTTCCTCCCAATCACCCCTCCCCAGGTGTCCCCATCATTGCCCTCTTGAGCGTTGAAGTCCCTCAGTAGAACTACAGAGTCCCCAGGCGGAATCCCTTCCAGGACCCCACCCAGAGACTCCAAGAAGGCCGTGTACTCTGAGCTGCTGTCAGGTGCATATGCACATACAACAGTCAGAGCCTTCCTCTCTGAAACCTGAAGTCGCAGAGAGGCAACCCCCTTGTTCAATGGGGAAAACTCCAACACAGCAGCGCTCAGCCGGGGGCTTGTGAGTATCCCCACACCCGCCCAGTGCCTCTCTCCTTGGGCAATTCCAGAAAAAGAGAGAGTCCAGCCCCTCTCCAGGAGTTTGGTTCCAGAACTGGTGCTATGCGTCGAGGTGAGCCCAACTATCTCTAGCTGGTAGCGCTCCACCTCCTGCACCAGCTCCGACTCCTTCCCCGCCAGAGAGGTGACGTTCCACGTCCCCAGAGAAGGTCTGCGCTGCTGTTGATTAGCAAGCCTAGGCCTCCGCCTACGCCTGCCACCCGGCTTATCTTGCACCTGCTCCCCATGTCTCTCCCTGCGGGTGGTGGGCCTACAGGGCGGCGGTTCCATGGGTGTTTTTTCGGGCTGAGCCTGACCGGGCCCCATGGAAGAGAGCCCAGCCACCAGACGCTCGCCTTCGATCTCTCCCCCCCCCCCCCACAGCTAAATTCTATCCTTGCGCCTGACGCTAAGGCCAGTGAGCCTGTAACTTAATGCCTCTCCTTACGTGTTGCGTAAACGTGAAGGTATATCCTGCCTTACCTTATCCACGGAGTCACTTGGGTATGATCTCCTCCGCCAGCCCTCTCTTTCATATCACTTTAGTTTATGTGCAAAAATAACCCGTGAAGTGTTGAAACAAAAACAAACGTTACTTCAGATTTAGTCTCTCAGGTGTCTTGTGTCCTCCCTCGTGGCGTCTCTTCCACTCAAAATCAATTCCCAGCTCCTCCGCAGGTGCTGCTAATGAAGATTACAGAGACAGAGCCACCACACCCCCCTCAGGTGTGTCATCAGTTCTGACCCTGCTTCTCCTCCTACCAACCACACCTCCTGCTAAAGACATTGAAGAGGAATACTCCTAAAGCATTATCATAACACCCGGTTTCCCTCTTCCGGGCGAGGTGACTGGCTCCCATGTATTGCGCTTCATATGGGGATTTTTGAACCGCTCTTAGTCTTGACCCTCCTCTGAGACCACTTTGCCTTGGGAGACCCTACCAGGGGCTAAAGCCCCAGACAACACAGCTCCCGGGTTCACCAGGACACACAAACTCCTCCACCAAGTTAAGGTTACGATTCTTGAAGGAGGCCTACATTATCCTTTATCCTAATGCTTTCATACACATGTCTGTATATTGTTTAGTTTATTTATAAGGCCTAAGAATCATTTACCTGCAATCCTGTGGAACTCCTCTTTGATGACCCTCAAAGGTTTATGCCCAGGAAACACAGTAAAAATGTACAGGAGGTGTTTAAGAGTTTAAGAGGGAGGCAGACTTTCCTCACAGCTCTGCAGACAGTTGTCTTACTACTGTGCTCAGCATCACGTCTTCATATTCTCACCCAGGCCAGTCTGATGAGGGTATAGGGTCTTTTCTAGAGACTAAAACATGATAATGTAGATTTGTTAATGTTAGAAGAGAGGTAGGTTGTTGTTTTAATAAACATATGTTCCATCTAACATTATATCACTCAGTTTATCTCTCCTTAATCCACTGTGCTGAAACAGCCTGGGTTAGAAATTGTCAGTGAATATGCATTCCTTTGCTAAACAACAGATTCAGCTAGTAAATGGACTGAATAGCCTACTGTATGGAATAATTGGTTTCTTCTAAAAGTGACACATGACCTGACACTTGTTCAGATGAAAGAGCCTGAAAGGCCACAGGTTAACAATTGAGTAAATCCATTCTTACCTATTCTGAGTCACTGGCTCCACATGTCAAACACTTGTACTTACTTTTTTCATCCATATGAAATGTGTGTCTGTAGTTCACCTCTATAAGCTGTTGAGCTGATCTCCAGGTTCTTGTGTTTGATAAATAAAGACATACACATACATGCGCATGCTGGGTTTACAAATTATTATTTATTTGTATTATTTAATGTTTAAACTAGGCTGCTTTTTAAATACTAAAGATGTGCTGGCTCTTTTATCACATACACATCTACTGTCGACACTGCTGCAGCACTTGAACGCTTTTATAAATAAGCTACAATCGCTATAATTGCTTCGTCAAAAACATTTGTTTTTTATTATCAAGGCAATCATTCATATTCACACAAGAGAAAATATGTTCATAGACATGAGGAGTCTGCAAGAACTTGTCATATGTGTTTTAAATTGTGTTAAAGTTTGTTTTTGTTTTGTTTGAGCAAACAAAGCACATCACATCTCCTTGGGAAAATGTAAACTCCATTATACAAAGTTGAACCCAACTATTTAACCTTTTTCTATCAGTCTGTCCTCTCTCATTTGGGAAGATAGTGTTTGCAATTTGTGTTGTATCCACTAGATGGCAATACAATCTTGTAGCCCACTGACATTGTTCCCTTGAGGCTTGCACATACAGGCAGGAAAGCCTTTAGAATAATAATAAATAAAGTGACAGTGACTTATTGTAGAACTACAGACAATTGTGATTGGAGTTATCCATTAAAGATATTTCAAAAATTATAAACACATCTTAAATTCATGATGATACCATATTTACTGTGTAAAAACAATCACAATATATGGGTATAATGATGAAAACTGCAGCAGGAGTCTTTGTGATTCTGATGATGGGTGTTGTAGCCTACTCCAAACACCTGTAGACCATAAAGCTGCTTGTCTGTAGTAATGTATATTTATGTGCAGGAGACCTACCGGTAAAATCACCATTATTACAAAACAAGCTTTCTATTTCAAAACCACAGTAAGCCTGAAATGTTGTTCAACGCTCTTAACTCATAAAACCTTCGTTACCATGCAGGAATACTCAAAAAATTGTCTCTTTTCTTCTTCGTTTTTTAAATTATATGCAGGAAAATGAGATTTGCTCAGAATGCTTTTCATTTTCACAGTATTAAAGTATTTGCTACCACTAGTGTATTTAACTTAAAATTGTTAGAATTATCAATGCCAAAAAGAGGTTCTTACCATAATTTTACAATATGGCAACTATTGTTCAGGAGCTGAGGAATAGAGATTTATTGTCATGTGAAAGTCTGTTTGTGAACCTTGATAACACCATTAAACGGCTGACACATGAGGTGTTACACAGTGTGTGAGGAGTAGATTAGCACACAAAGGAACAAGTGTCACAGAAGCTGCATCTAAAGCGAAACATTGTGCCCTCTTTTTTATTTCCTTCTTATTTGAAACTGCCAACCAGACTCTCATGTTCATTTTTATTTTACCATAATTTTGCTGCCAACCAGCTCACCACATTTTCCCAGCAGAACCACAGTGATAGACGTGAAAGTGTTAAGTGCTGTTCAGGCCTGTTAGTCCCCTTGAATGGCTGGCATGACGGTGGTAATTATCCTGTCATGATACAGCAATTAAACAGAGGTATTTAAAGCCAGCGACAAAGTGAATGAGAATATTCCTTAAATGATAGGCTTTGTTCCCACTTTTGTCCAGCAGTAATCCCTCCTGTTCTGTGTGGGTGTGTTTTACTACCAGAGTACAAGGAACATGATTTAGCATATGGCTAACAGCAAGTGGTTATGTCTAATCTCTGGAGTTGTTTATCTGAGCCCTGTGTAATCAAGGGAATAAATATGTTCATTTCGTCCTTCAAATAATTGCAATTGAATGAAAAAACAGGCCTTTAGACATTTTTATCTTTAGTGTCAAAATGTTTAAAAGTCTATGGCCAATATTTACTTAAGTGACCATGAGGCAAAAACACTTGCCTGTTCTCACACTCACTTCTACCATTTCAGAGAATAGTCTCCTGTGAGGGGACGTCAGTGTAGAAACCAATGTGACACAGACACAGACACAGACAAATTGTGAACAAGGCAAAGTCGATGTCCAGCTCTGACCGTCCTCTCTTGGAGGAATTTGTTCTTCTCTCAGGCAGGCAGGCAGGCAGGACTCTCATCTCATTGTTCTCTCATCAATGAAACAACCCCCTAATCTATACATGCCAAGGTCACCAGGACGCCCACTGCTTGGGAATGCATCAACAGTAGCTACTAAAATGTTAAGAGGAGATAGAGCTATAATAATCATGTGTGTAATAACGTGATATGGCTGCTTGTTTAGAGATTTACTGCCACACAAGGTGACTTTCAAGTTTATGCCTCAGAGCCACGTTAGCTGTAATATCTCAGGAATAATCGCTGTTTTAGCTCTGCTACAGATGGTTCACAGCCTACCTTGTGTATGTCTTCTCTGCTATAGTGTTTCAGAAAACAGATAAAAATCCTCATAATCTAACTCATAAAAGTACATTTGAGTATTTGTAATTATTTATTTTCACCCCTGTCAACCAGGGATAATTAATAATAATCAATATCCTGCAGAGTTCTGGTTCTTCAACAGAGTCGTGGTTCTTCTCAGGGAGGAGGCTCTGTGCTCTGTTGACTCTTTGCCTTAGCTGTAGGAGGGGCGGGGGGAGGGGGAATGTTTCTCTGAAGTTAATCCTCGAGCTGTTGTCAATTCTCCGTCTGAGGGGGAGTCAGTCACAAGAGACAGCTCAGAACACAGAGGGACAAGAACAGCTCTGAAATGAGAGGAGGACGACAGCTGAATAACTTTGAATATCAAATCACAAGAGGAACCTCAGCGCTTTGGGACAAAAAGGGTTTTCTACATGATGCTGTGCTGCAAACGCACATCGATTGCACACATTGATTCTATAATCACAGTGAATGCTTTCCCAGGCAGTGCAGGGGTTAATAAAGCAAACAAAGCCCTGTGGTTTCTTCATCTTACATTGTTTGCCCTGTAAATTCAGATGTGTTCTTTCAGTCTTTTTGTTTGCATGTTGAGTCCAGTAAAGATCAGGGAAATATTGTCCCACGTCTTCAGAAAGAAACGCATCATATACTCAAATTATGACATGTAGCTCCTTTTAGTTATTGAATTATTACATTTTTTATTAGATCTTTAATAGTTAAGTCTGAAGTGTTTGCAGAAAGGATGGAGGTAGAGGATCGGGTGGATGACTTATAAAAGTTGAAGTCAATGATCCAATCCAGCACATCTATGGGATTTATTGCTGTGATAGTTTCAGTATTATCTTCAGGAAATTTGAACATTTAAAGGATATATAGGAGTTGTTGTAGTGAAGTCATATGAGTTAATCATGAGTATACTTATCTTCAATAAACGTCGGCCAGTGGGGCCCATGTTTGAAGCTCAACAGAGTTCAGAGAAAAAAAAGCTATATTATGTCTGCAACACAGCTGTCCCCTAAATAAAAAGAACCTGAGAAATTGAATGAAATGTCCTCAACAGAATCCTGTGCTTGGACTTGATGATTTGTGGTTGTATATATTTCATTTGGAGATTTATTTTCCATAAAACAGAACAAAAACATGTGTGGGCAGCTGTGGATCAGTTGGTAGAGTCGTTACCTCTCAACCAGAAGGTTGAGGGTTTGATCCCCAGCTGACCAACATGTCCGATGTGTCCTTGGGCAAGACACTTAACCCCGCATTGCTCCCGCTGCTTGGGTGGCGGTGTATGAATGGATTAGTGTTGTACTTACTCTCTGATGTACGTCACTTTGGATAAAAGCGTCTGCTAAGTGAATTGTGACATTGTAACATGTCCAGGACCTCAGTGTAAGGGAACTATACTCATTGAGTTATATTCCTCCGAGCCTCAGCAGTTTAGTCTCTCCTCCATCCTTTTACTTTTTTTTTTTTGCAGGAGCTATTATTAACTTCTGCAGAGGTGAAGTACTTTCTGGTTCTCCCAGATTAATGAAAAGGTAGTCAGCACATGAATAATTTAGGTTTGTCCTCTTCGTTCATTGCTGAACTCAAATTGGACAGATACCCACTTAACCCTCCACTTTCTTCTCCCCTTCTTCTGCAGGAAGTGGATTGTGATTGGGAGTTCTTCTGTGCATGAGTTTGCAGGAGCCGAGTGTTTGTTGCAGAATCATGAAGATGTGAATAAGTTACAAGCCAAAGCAGAAATCTCTAGTAATGATAGAGGAATAGACAGAAATTACAAGTAGCCAAACCTCTGCTGAATTTCTTTTTCTAACAAAAATGCATAATTTTGTAAAAAATATAATTTATGGAAAAGCCTAGAATGCAATTATGGGAATATTTTTGAGCAATTTCAGCAATTTGCTCAGCTCGGAAAGCGCTCTTCACTGAGAACCATGCACAGTGGGCTGATTTAAATTCTGCAGCGTGTTTAAAGTGAACTTTAGGAGAGCTTGTCGTGAAGTTTACAGTACAGTCATCACTTCCCACAGAGTTTTTCTCCACCATAATCTGTTAACGCAAAGTCTGCATGCATCCTCAAGTGAACACCGGCATTCACTTTAATACAAAATAACCATTATTTTGCCAGAAATATATATGTAAAGTGCATGATATCTTTGTAGCAATTTGAGCAATAACCTTTGTCTCTTTTTCAGTCTCTGTGTCCACATCAAGCACACAATTACAGCTGTTAAAATATCAGCCTGGGAACATTTAGGATTTTTTCAGCAGATTTAGATTAGCTGAAACCTTTAAAGTTTTTTATTTGGAGGTCCTTCAAATGTACTATATGACAATTATTTTAAATGTTTACACCAAAATATCTACACTAATTTAAAATGGACTAAACCTTTGTGTTATATACTGTATATATGTTTTAATACTTACATTACCTAAAATATTTCCAACAGTTGTCAAAGCCAGAGAAATTCTTATTTTAATAGTTGTAACAGGATGTGTCTTTTGTAGCGGCTGCCATGACAGAGCCGGCACGACAGACAAGACATGTTTATCGTTGCCGTGGAAACACAAGATGTATTACGTCGAAGACCACTGCATAAGGAAGGACTTTCTGGTTAGTGTTATCGTTCATCTCTCAGCTGGAAGGTCGAGGGTTGGATACCCAGCGTCAGTCATATGTAGAAGTGTCCTTGGGCAAAATCTGAACCCCAAATTACACTTGTGTGAATGTGTGTGAACAATCTGCCATAAGTGTGTGAGTGTCAGACATTTACAAGACTAGAAAAACCCTGCTCAAGGTTATAACATTTACATTTGTCTATAAAACTGGAAAAAGAACATGTACATGAATCTATAGAAAGTGAAAGTAAGAATACAAAAATCAAAATCCTTATCTGCCTTCCACAACAAGCTTCATTCACAGTATTGTTTGTTCTGCAGCATTTTTTTAGGAGATTAAAATGTAGTCATTAACATTTTGGCCGAAAGTGCACCACAGACTAAAACAATCCCACACCTAGCAGCTCTGCAGTCAGTGACATTTGAAAAGGTAATTTGCAAGAAATGGATCGAATGGGAATACAGCTCAACCATATGATTGACTTTTCCATCATGTCCTCAACGATATTTATAAGGTGTAGAGAGCAGAAAGTCAAACAGTGAACACATTACACTCAGCTGAGTTTAAAGAATTACAAAGTTATGAGTGCTTAATAGAGAAGAGAGACGTGTGAGCAGGAGCTCCAGAGCATTTCTATGCCCCTGAGTTGGTTTCTAAACTTTTGTTTAGAGTGTTTTAATGCAGGAAGAAATGACGACATTCAGAACACAAAGTATCCTTTACTTAAGGTCTGGTCAAGTCTTTCTCACTTTCTACTCATAGGTCAATACTATGTTCAGACAACACACCGGACAGGACAACCTCCTCACCCCCTGCAGCCAGTGGCCTTTGCAGGTAGAGCATGCATTATTGAACAAGAGGTGATGGCTAAAATGAAAAAGAGAGATATAAAGGGTCTCCAGCGTTCATATTGTCTGAAAGAGGCAAGCTCCCATCAGAAGGAAACGGAGGGACCAGCTGCGAGCGAGCAGGGGCTGAGGAGGAATGCAAAGCAATCAATGAGCGGGCCAGGCTGAGTGCTCGCTCCGCATCAGCCGGCAGACTGAAAAAGAAAAAAAAAAGATGTCTGAAAGGTCACCATCCTGCGGCTTTCACAGATTAAATCTTAAAATCAATAATTTAGCTGTCTGAAGGACTGTTGAATCTAGAGTGAGGACACTGAAGGGTTTCTCACTCCGTTCATGTGTTTTCATCTCCCACTTCACACTTAAGTCAAGACCTAAACTGATGCTTTTTTTTCACAGCAGGAAAGTGAAGTTCAGCCTGATAGAGTGCTGGGATTTCAAGTAACCACTAAGAGAGTTTAGAGGGCTGACTGAACAAAAAGTCCAAGTAAGAGGAGAAAATATATATAGCAAGTGACATTTCTCCGACAGTGATAGTATAAGAAATATAAACCACAAAAACTCAATACAGCTTAATAGTGTCTACCTTATTTATCAGTGTGTGCCTGCTGAAGGAACAACTCAAGTACTTTCCTCAGGTTATCCATCGTTTTCTATCATCTTTCTCAAATAATAACCTAAAACTTTTGTCTTGGATGATCAAATCTGAAGGATACAAAAATATAATAATAAAAAAATATATCATATTTTTTTTTACAATGCCGTCGATAATAAATACATTGTTTATATGTTGTACTTGCTGTGTTGCCACAGTGCCATGATTAAACAGACATAAGGGTTGTGAGAAAAAGACAGAATTTTCTTCCAATACAATTTTTCAGCAAATTTATTATGAAACAAAATGTATTTAATCCAAAGCAACTTTCAGAATCTTTTATCGCGAGTGGATTTTGGCGCCCCCTGTGGACAAACCCTGCCATTTGTATATCCATGAGTTACTGCCTCTTAAAATATTATTGAAGAGGACAACGCTTATTAGATTCTTCTTCAGTAAACTTTCATCCATGTCAATTTAACAGATTAATCACTTGATTTAACTTGACTTAAGCCTTTTGCTCCTCTTGGGTGCATAGGCCGCTGACGAATATCCTCCATTTCACTCTGTTTGTGGCTTTTCGCTCAAGCTCTCCCCAGTTGAGTCCACTCTCTGACATTTCTGCCTCTACACTTCTTCTCCAGCTGTTCCTGGGGCGACCTCTTTTCCTTTTCCCCTGGGGGTTCCATTTCAGGGCTTGTCGGTTGATGTTTGTGGCAGGTTTTCTGAGGGTGTGGCCAATCCAACTCCACTTTCTCTTTGTGGATGGGGTCTTGGCTTGTTCTTTTCCACAGGTCCACATTGTTGACTTTGTCTTTCCACCAGATGTTTAATATCCTTCTGAGGCAGGTGTTGATGAATGTTTGCAGCCTGTGTGTTGTGTGTTTTGTTGTTCTCCATGTTTCGGATCCATACAGCATCACTTGTTTAACGCTGGAGTTGAAGATGCGTATCTTAGTGTTTGTGGAGATGTTTTTTGAGCTCCAGATCTTTCTGAGCATGTGAAACACCACTCTAGCCTTGTTAATTCTGCTTCTAATGTTGGCCTCTGTCCCTCCAGTGGTGTCCACAACACTGCCTAGGTAGGTGAAAGCTTCTACCTCCTCTAGGGCAGTGCTGTTCAAGAAGATGGGGTTTCTGGTTTTGGAGTGGATCTTCATCACTTGAGTTTTTGTTATATTGGGAGTGAGACCAAGTTTTATTGCAGTTTCTGAAAGTCTGTCTGTGTTCTCTTGCATTTGTGTCTGTGTATGGGAAAGGAGAACTATATCATCCGCAAATTCAAGATCATCCAGCTGCTCCCACATTGTCCACTGAATTCCATTTCTCTTCCCCTCAGTTGTTTCCCTCATGACCCAGTCAATAGCAAAAAGAGGAATGGTGACAGAAGACATCCCTGTTTAACGCCTGTCTTGACTTCAAAGCTCTGGGAAAGCTGGCCTGCATGCATGACTTTACCCAAGATGACCTCATAAGATTTCTTGATAAGGTTTATGATCTTTGTGGGGATTCCATAGTGTTCCATTAATTGCCACAGTGTTGTCCGGTCTAAGCTGTCAAAAGCTTTTTCAAAATCAATGAAGTTCATGTGCAGGGATGTGTTCCATTCAATAGACTGTTCAATGATGATGCGTAGTGTTGCTATGTGGCCTGTGCATGAACGATCTTTCCTGAATCCTGCTTGCTGGTCCCGGAGCCTCTTGTCCACAGCTTCCTGGAGACGGTTAACAGATTAATCAACAACAGCAAAAACATTTACATGCAGAATGTGAGCAACAGGAATTAAAAAGTCCCAACTTTATGAAAAGCTGATTTGGAAACTTGCAATCTTTTAATGATAAATGACACTATTGAGAACGTTTTGTAAAATATATCTGAGGAGAGGATGAATCCATCACCTTTTAAAATAAACAGAAGTCCAGGAAATGTGCATATTCTGTCTGTAAATGTTGCAGGTATTGATATGCACAGTAGAGAAGAAAGCCACTATTAAATTATTAATACAAATCTGAATATAAGGGTTAGGGTAAGATGGGTGATATATTTTGTGTTTTATTCTATCCAAGTTTAATCTTACAGAACATGGACTTAAAAAGATTTCAGGTTCCACTATCCTCTCTACATTTCAAACTTGACAAAACCTCAAAAACATCTGCAATGATGAATCTAGGGTTTTAAAAAAACAACCTGCTGAGTGCATTCATTGTGGGAGTCCATACTAACAGTAAATGCCTTCATTGAGGCAGAATAATGAGAGCCAGGTTGTTATTTAAAGACTGGAGCCATGACAACAGAGGACCACTGCTGGTGAGGAAAACGATGAGAAGCAGAGGGGCAAGATGTTGCTCAACTGTACGACATTAAATGAAGAATTCAAGGGTCTGTTATGTGTCAGGTGCAATGGGGTTTGACGGACAGATGTTTCCCTTAAAGGGATAGTTCCTGCACTCCGACTTAAAGGCTTCTTAGGAGGGAATCAGTGCATCAGTTTTAACCTTAAATCTCGGCTTTAGCACACTAGTAATTTATCAGACTTTCATTGTAGCCATTTAATAATAAGAGTGTTGAAAACATGCCTGCTGTAATTAAAGATGAGCCAGTTGTAATGTCTGCAACCACTCTGCAACGTAGTAAAATGTTTTGTTTGTTCAACGTTCAAGAGCAAAGCCAACATAAAGACGTTTCTTCTTAGCGTTATTAACCCTGTGAAAAAGTGTGAAACTTTAGCTTCCTATACACTAACCTGTGCCCTCCTACACTGCCCATGTGTAGTTCCCCATTGGGAACTAATTAAAAATAGGGCTATTTACCAGTTAAACCATTGTTCAGTGAGAAGCTGTTGACCATTAAATCCTCCTCCAGTTCACTCTGGGACTTTGACAGATCGTGGGAGATCTTCCAGTGAAGCATCAAAGCTCACAGAGGGGAGTCAGGTATCGACGGGCGGCTCCTTCTTCTTTGATGTGTTTGTTTACAGGTCAACGCAGGCGAGCCACGCAGATAAATGAACTGTTAATGCAGAAGCTGCCTATTTCAAATGAGTCTCTTCTGCTTTCAAAGGTCACGATGTGGTCACCTCAGTGTCGTTCAGCTGCAGTGACACTGCGTCACCTGTAATGCTTGCTGATGCATAACACATGAGCTGCTATATTTGGTTAAAGTCACTGTCAGTTAATGTCTCTCACATCATCTTTCTTCATTGAATATTGATGAACAATCCTTCACTCATTTTTTTTTTTATCTTCAATCTGCCATACACTCTCTTTTAAACTCAAAACTGAAAGTTTTGGACACTTTACACTCTCAAACTTTGCATCTCAGAGCGTCTGATCGCTGCTCGCTCTGCATTTGAAGCCGACAGATCTTCATCTGAGATGGAGGGCGAGGAGGTGGAGGCAGCACGAAGGAGTGAGAAGGAGACAGAGGGAAACAGCGGGTGGGTTTACGGTGGAGGAGGAGGAGGCGGGGGGGTTAATGCTCTTGAATGTTTAGTGTGTGGGTGTGTACAGTCGTACTTTGAAGCGTTTCCCCGCTGAGGACGGCTGTTTCTCACAGACTGCTGATTTAGATCATGTCACATGCAATGCACAAACAGAGAAATGTATTCTGCAACTTGTAGAGAAAGACATAGACTGAAAAACTTCCATTCACGTACACAGACACACACACACAAAAACATATTCGTCACACTATAAGACCAAGTCAGTTAGACTTTAAGGATATCAATCTGTCCATTATGAAGCACAGATAATTGTGAATCAATTTGAAATACTTCTGTGCAAATGAAAGTGACAACAGACGCAATGGATGGACTAAAGCAAAACAACCTCCCAAAAAGTCATGTTTTTGCATGTGGTGGCCACAGACAGTTGCTCTCTGTTTATCCTTCCTTTGTGATTCTTCTCTAGTTTTTTGTTCTGCTATTGTTCTTGTCACTACAGGTAGGATGAGATGTTACCTGCAGCCCCATCAGGCTGGTAGTCTATAGCTTCTCCATGAAACATCCATATGTGGGGTTGCAAGAAGGTTTGCTGTGTCTCCCAGCACAGGGCCGCTATCTGCTCCAGTAGGAACAGGGGGAGCACTGCAAAAGCCCTTCAAATGACCTCCAACAGACTGACCAAACTGTCAGAAACACTAGAGGGCCAAAGTCCTCTCAGTCCGCCATCAGTGTGTGAATGGGGGATTTTAACATGTAGTGTAAAAAAGTAGTTGTTCAGATGCAAAATCTATTCTAATCTGTTGTACAAGTTTTTTATTCAAAGGTGGAACAGAAGAGGCTGGACTATAAGGCAGAATATCCTCCCCCTGCTTCTCTGCAGAGACTGCGATCGTTAGATCCCTAACCCATCAGCAGAGCACAGAGGATTCACGGGGCATTGCATTGATTTATTGCAGACAAATAAAACACATGTCTACAGTATTTGTAAGAAAATTCCCCAGGTGTTACTAAGATTTCACATTCAATAAAATAGGATGGATGTGAGTTAACAATGACTTTGACCTTTGACTTCACAAATCATATTTCTTCATCCTTTAGTTCAAGTGGATGCTTGGGCCAAATTTGAACGTTTCTTGCAAAACTCTCCTAAACAATAATCTCGTTCAAAGGAATTGCAAAGGAATAATGGCTCTTGAAGATGTTATTTCATTTCATATTTGATTTATTTGCTCAATCAGTGTATGGTTTCAACACAATAATACAAAACAAAAAAAAATATTTTCTCATAATGCTGAAACACTGTTCATGAGCAAACAGGAGCAGGAAGAAGAAAACTTGTAATACCTGCCCCTTTCCTAATAACATAAGATACTGTTTAACAGAATAAGATGGCTAACCTGTTGTTTTGTCTTTCTTTCACGTTACATCACGTTATGATCTCACAGTGGGGTGGATGTTTGATCTTTTGGTTAAAAAGATAATGTTATCAGGTCGATTTTTTTTATCCTACAATCAATTTCCCTCTGATGATTCTGATATTCATGAGAATGAAACAATGACCTTAGGTGAAGGCAAAATAAGATAAGATTGTTTGGTTTTAACACTCAACTACTTGAAAGTGGATGTGAAAAAACAGACATGCATATATAACATTTGTGCAAAAATATTGTTTCACAACACGTGTTCATATTTTTGAAGAAGAGAATGGCATCATGAGCGGCTTGTCAGTGATGTCAGCCAGCCACACCATGCAGATGCTTCATGAAGCTGTCTAAATGCAAATTGTTGCACTACAACTGACTTTAGTTAAAAAAATAAATCAATGACTCATATCTGATTTTATTCATATGAGAAGCTATGTCACACTGTCTTATCTGTCTATGTGATCAATATACAATGAAACTAATTACATTCAAGCAAACGTGATTTGATCTCTCCTCCTATAAAAAGTTGTTTTTGTATGGCTGATGGCAAATAAGTCAGACATTTCCCTTTTTGTTTAGCAGGTCCCTGGTGTTGCTTTAATAATCCTCTACACCAGATTTTTTTCATGCGCAGCTTTTTATTATTTCACGACAACAGCAGTCACACTTTACAACAGTTAAATAACTGCAGGATGGAATAAGCAGC
The DNA here is from genome assembly GCF_963930695.1 of Labrus bergylta. NCBI lineage: Eukaryota > Metazoa > Chordata > Actinopteri > Labriformes > Labridae > Labrus > Labrus bergylta. Next base: position 4,614,190 of record NC_089212.1, on the reverse strand, counting down.
ATGTTGCACAGACTAAGCAGTGAGAGAAACAACGAAGAGCTGGTTTAGCGGTACAGGTTATCCCTGCATGGAGCTGTGCATAAAACGTCTCATTGTTGTAACGCCAGGGTCTAGTTTTAGGTTTCTTTTTGTAGATTTTGATACTGTAAGTGTTATCAACATTCAAAAATGAAACTGTCCTTATGGTCCAGTCTGAGTGCAGTTTTTGAAAGGTCTAACAGCTCTGGTGCCTCCACGTCTTAATCCCTGCTTTTCCTGCGCGCGTCCTCATCCGACTTCAGCTCCATCAGCTCCACCTCGTGCTTCGCCGCAGTTTCCAACACTTTCTGCTTATTGTAGAAGACCACAAAGTTATTAATGATGGGGTGGATAGGCAAGGCGATGGCTATCACCCCGCACAGAAAGCTCACGGCTGCGTTGCACTTTCCGAGCGTGGTTTTAGGGTAGATGTCGCCGTAGCCAACCGTGGTCATGGTGATGATGGCCCACCAAAAGGACTGCGGGATGCTCCGGAAGAGGGTCTCTGGGTGGTTTTGCTCCATGGTGTAAGCCAGCGCTGAGAACACAAAGATCCCCACGCCCATGTACATGAGGAGAAGCCCCAGCTCCTTAAGGCTCCTCTTCAGCGCGTAGGTGAGAGTCTGCAGCCCGGAGGAGTGGCGCGCCAGCTTGAAAACACGCGCGATGCGCATGATGCGGAGCGCCTGCACAGCCTGCTGGACGTTACCCAGCTCCATCATGGATGTGGTGCCCAGATAAGTGAGAGATAGGACCACGTAGAAAGGAATAATAGCCATAAAGTCTATGATGTTCATGATGGAGAGCGCGAAGTACAGCTTGTTGGGAGAGGAGGCGAGACGCAGCAGGTACTCCGCTGTGAACCAGGACATGCATGCGGTCTCGATCGCCTGCAGGATAGGGTGCTCCACCTGTTTCCCCTCCGTGTCCGTCACCTGCAGCTCCGGGATGGTCCCCATGCACATCACAACCGCCGAGACCAGGACGGAGAGGAAGGAGGCTATGGCGATGATGCGCGCCGGCAGTGAAGAACCCGGCTTCTCCATCAGCCTCCACAGGAACCTCTGGCACCTCTGGGCGCGCGTAATGCACTGATCCACCTCCAGATCCTCCAGAATAACTTTCACTTTGCTCGCGATCTCATTCAGCTCCTCCTCCTTCTCACTTAAGTAACTTTTACAGCACTCATCTAAAACACTAGAATCTATTTTCCAGAACTCCATCTCCTTGATGAAACAAATGGGGCAAATCCCGCGTTTAATGTGGATTTCATCAAAGTAGTAAACGTCGATGATGCACTTAAAAGCGTCAGGGTCTCTGTCAAAGTAAAACTCCTTTCTCCCCGGATCGAAGTCATCACATAGCGACGAGATAGCTTCAGGATTCTGATTTGAACAGTTCAACAACTCGGACAGTCTGCTCTCCGGGTAGCGCTTCAAAACATCCCCGAAGAGCACAACTCGGACCCCGCCGATGTTCACAGTGATCTTCCCCTCGGAGCACAAATCAGTCCTATAGTTTGGTTTCGGAACTGTCCACATTTTTCAAAAAATGTTCGGCTTACAAAGAAAGTTTTTTATTTTATTTTAGAGTAAATCTTATAAACCAGAGTGGATGTCCATGACTCCAGCGCGTAAATGTTTCCTCTTAAGACTGTTTCCATGCACTGAATGTCACAGCTTGGGAGACCAGCTTTTCCTCACACCTTCCATCTCTCTCTCTCGCTCTCTCTCTCTCTCTCTGTCTGTCTCTCACACACACACACACACACACACACACACACACACACACACACACACACACACACACACACACACACACACGCAGAGAGAGAGAGAGAGAGAGAGAGAGTAGCAGGTCTCTCTTCACATCTAGGAAATTCAATATGCAACCGGTTTTGTTGTAAAGACATCTTAGTCAACCACATTTCACAGGAAAGAATAGGACTTTTACTAGTAACACAATACATTTTTATTTACCCCAAATCATAACAAATGTTATCTCAGAAAAGAAAAGGAGCAGGTCTTGACTCTTTTCTTATATTATTTAACTCGCCACAAGAAAGATCTTGAGCAGAACATCCAGTTTGTGTAAAGTAGCTTTGAGCAGAGCTGAGGAGTGGGCTGGAGGTTACACATCAAAACCTGTACTGATTTTATTTTATTTTTCAATTTTAGAGTCCTTCATCTTCAACCAAAGCTGTTTGAACAGAGGTTATTAACGGACATGTGTCAGAACTCGCACAGCTCCATCTGGAGTCTATTAAAGGAAGTATATGCATACAAATTAAAGTTATTTTCACATTTGCAGACTGGTTATTTTGGGAGCTTGATGTCACCACATTTGGACAAGAGAGTGGATACTTATACACTTTCATAATGGAATAGCGACTTAAATCCAGTCATACACTGGTTTACTTAAAATGGGAACGTGATTTGAAAGATGAACATCATGCCGTATTGAAGAAGAAGCTCCACAAGTCAAGGGGAAAATGTTCAGTCGAGCAGAAAAAAAAAACCATGAAATAGGGGAAGTTTATGTTAAAGCTAATGTCTTCAGGGTGTCTGATAGGGTATAGCGGATAGACCACGCCCAATGTACAACAGCTGTGGTCCTCCAAGAGTCAGCCCCGTTTCAAGTCTGACCTGTGGCTCCTTTCCAGCATGTCATTCCTCACTCTGCTGCCCTGGCTTCACTTTTGAAACCAGGAGGCTACGTCCATTTCTTAAACAGAAATGTCAAAAAGGCACGCACATCCGGGAAAGTTCAAGTACTGGGTGCTTGACAAAAAAACATCCAAACACAGAAAGAGTACAGAGTCTGCACACCAGAAGCTGCTCCAATTAAATTGAATTGAACAGAATATCACATGTAACATTTCGGGCTTCTGGTGTGCGGACTCTTGTACTTTTTCTACCATTGCTTATACAGCCCATGGCTTCTATAGAAAGTTATAATCCTTGACATTCAGTGCTGGATGATGTTTTAATAGTTACTGGTGTGAGCTGCCTGTAAAGGAAATAAATATACCACCACCAACGGGAAAGGAAACTACTTTCCTTGTACTATTGTAAATACATTGAATGCTGAAAAAAATACCGACAATGAATCCCAAACAAAAAAGTGTTCTAATTTCAAGAAAGTCTTAAGTGTCAAGTTACTTAGGTGGAAACACAGCTACAAAGTCATTCTAACTAAGCATAGTATTCTAGTTCTCCTTTCACAAATAATAGCTTTACATTAAAAACATTGTGATTTTAAATAAGTTAAATGGTATAAACAGAGTCATGATATATTTTCCTAAACTGTCTTCAGATTTGCTTCTGTACTCTTGGACAGTCTTCAGGTTTCTGGAGGGAATCGTTCCACAGCATGTGCAGCACATTGCAACAGTGCAGTCCATTTGCTGCTTATATTTTGGTGAAGAGGACCAACGTTCATCCACCGTTCACAGATTATTTACAGAGCTGTCAAAGGGAAGCCCCGCAGTTATTTTCCAGCTCACGAGAAATGTTGAAAACCAAAGTGTTCAGGGATTTATCCTTCATTAGCTGAGCTTTATTAAGAGGCCAGTGCCCTTTTTGTTCCTGGCTCTGACTGCTTAGTAGGAAGTGTCCACAGCGTGAGGGACAGGATACTCATTGTTGTGTCTTTTTTGTGGGTCCTTCTTTTTTGCTGACCGCTAGCTGAGCTCCAGCAGGTTGGTGTTGACGTGGAAGCAGATGACGGAGGAGTACTCCTGCTGACAGATCCCTGGGATGTCAAGGCTCACCTGTTGGAAAGAAGGAGACAGAAATAAACACACACAGCGGCGTGAGCAACGGTGATATCAATCTCTTGCAGTAAATTTGCCCAAGGCTGTTGGAGGGTTGAGTCCAGGGATGAATTTGCTTGTGGTGAGCATAAAGGAAAGGCTCCAGGTAATCGCAGTCAGGTGTGCTTGGAAGCAAAACAGTGTTTCACTGTGTCAGCGTGTGGGACTGTGGACATGAGTGGGACTGTCTATGTATTGGACGAAATGATACATTGCCGCGTGCATCTATTGTACTCCTGACGATGGACTGGAAATAAATGGATTCAAGACCTATGTGCAGTAAGTTTTATAATAGTCACTACACATTGTTTTGTCCAGACGTCTGTGAATTGTTAATCTCAGAGCGGTTTGTTTATTTTTCATGAGGTACTCACATGTGTGCATTAATGCTAACTAATTATTACTGAAAGTGTTTTTGGAGAGCTGAGAGGGACCAAAAAACACCCAAAGATTTAAAAAGAAACAAATAAAAGTCTTAATCGAAGCTTCATAAATGGATTCAGCCTCTTACCTCTGTCTTGCCGGCTGTGGCAGTGGGGTCCAGATGCATGAACAGTGAGGAGAGTTCCTCCCTGAGTTTCTTTGAACGCTTCTTGTCGCTCTGCAGCAGGAGAGCCTGATAGTTCACCGGCAGCCCGTACCTGAGAAAGTGACATCATCGTGAGCACTGCTTTCACACGGACAGCTCAGGGAAATGGATCACACAAGTCGAGAAAATCACTGATGTTTGTAGCACTGACCTGAGGACCGACTCCACAAACACCCTCAATGCTTTCAAGTGAATCCAGGCAACAAAGACCTCACTGAAGTTCACCTTCAGCCAACGCACAAAGATCCCCTGTGGAGGAGATGTGCACATCAATATGACGCTTCATCACAAACACTCAAATCCAAAGTAGAATCACGACAAACAGATTGAGATTTTTAAAACATTACTTCAGGTATTAATTATAATTTTGGAGGTTATCACTACATGGACATATTTGTCCCTAGTGCCATCAGACTGTACAACATCAGTGGAGATGACCAGGGCTTGACATTTTTTTTTTTTGATCACCAGCCAACATGGCTAGTAGATTTTTAAAGTTACCAGCCAACCAGATTTTCTACCAGCCAAATTTGTCCAATCTGGCAACACTGACCGGTCGCATCATTTCTGCAGCCTGCCGATTCAAACAGACGCAGTGATATTTGCTTATTTCATCATCAGCCAAAATGGCTAGTTAACTCTACAATGCTACCGGCCAAAGTTAATTTTTACCCCCAATTGGCTGGTTGGCAGGTGTTAATTTAAAGCCCAGGAGATGACTGATTATTAATGTTATGAGAAGTATCCTTCAGCGGTTCTGGACTGTCGAGTTCACAAGTACGTGGCATACACACTTGAGATACACAATCAAACTTGTTTAGAGAGCTCTTATGAGGTTTGACTCACATACTGTTCCTTCTTGTGAACACTGAGCTGCTTCTTCTCCTGCTGCCTCTTCTCCTCCACATCAAAGCTGTACTCACGCACGCTGAACCTATGTGGATTAGAGGCTACACTTTGGTAATTCACACAGATAACACAGCCTTGACTTGATGGGGAACTGTCTGCCAATCAAGCCTGCTTACTTGCTGTCCTGGGCGTTGGCTTTGAATTCACACACGGCTCTTTTGAAGAGTGTAACAGCGAATAGTCCTCCCTCTCCGTCCTCCAACAGCTTCCTGATGGTCGTACAAAAAAAAAAAATGACTGAGGTTAGAGTGAAGCATGACAACATGCAGCAACAGGTCAAGCTGACAGACAACATACAAGTCAAGCCAGTTTAGTCTCGCTGAAGTAATGCTTTGTTGCTGCTGTTATTTTTGGCCATGTTGGCTCGCTAAACAATTAATAAAACATCTGTGATTTACCTACTTTGACAAGTTTAAATATCTGCTGTGAAAGGTCTACGACTCTAGCAAGCGCTACATAAAAAGGTGGGCTATGAGTTAAGGTGTTTTTAAACTGAAACAATCTCCTTTTGTTTTAATTACTGATGGTATTGAAAAGTTCACCAAAAGCTGCCACAAGTTAAACAGGAAGAGATCTGTCTCAGTTGCACAAAGTTGCTTGTGCAATTCAGAAAGTGTGCAGAAGTTTGCTTGCAAGAAATTCTGGGACGCTGTCGGCCTGGCGTTTAGGTAGCGCATCATGAACGGAGGTTGTAGTCCTCCAAGTGGGCGGACTTATGGGTTCAAGTCTGAGGTCTGGCTCCATTCCAGCATGCCACTCGAAAATGTCCTACTCTACCCACTGTCCTATCAAAATAAAGGAATACACCCCCACAAAAAATAAAAGAACAGAAAACAAGGCAATATTGAGCCTTCATCAACGTTGAAGGCCTTGTGCTGAAACTCATCCGTTGTTGATCTGTACGCGGGCTGCTCTACCTAAATAAAACTTTGAAGGACATTTAGCGTGCTGACTTTTCTGTCTCTCTCAATAACTGTGTGTAAAATTGAAAAATTGAATTTCCCCTCGCAGGGTCAATAAAGTATCTACTTCTTCTTCCTCTTCTTCTTCAATATAGATGTCAGTGTGTTTCACAACCTGCTAAAAACTCCTCACAGGTGCTCTAAAGTATGTTATACATCTGACAATAATAATAAAACCCTCTTTTCAATTCAAGCTCTACACATTTGAGCTTGACCTCACCTTTAAATTCTGCTTTAGCGTTCAGTCAACAAAGCACTCTCTCAATGGATTTTCTTCTTAGTATTTAAAGTTTGAGCATGATGTCATGAAGTGTTAAAATACTACAATCATTAGTTGATTACATGTTTTCTGTGCTGCCGTTCCGAGCTGCATGGACTCTTACTTTCTGCTGGTAATGAAACACCTGCTGTTACCGAGCCTGACCTTTTGGATGCTGAGAACAGGCACTCTGAGCTTTGCAGGTGCACTTTGTACCTGGATCAGGTGGTGGGTCTTGTCTTACAGCGCAGAGTGCGTAAAGCCAGCTTACCTGCTGGAGCGAGGAACCACAAACTGTGACAAAGACTCGTAAGTCCTCTCCCACTGCAGGTAGCTCCCTCTGAGACAAAAGAAAAACATGAAGAGAAAAATGTGTAGAGGTGAGAATCATCACAAACACTTATACAGCATAATGAAGTCAGGTCAGGTGTTGGTGTGTTTGTGTCACCGACCTGCTGACCAGTACTAGAAGAGTTGTGAGGTACTCTGACACCACCAGGTCTTCACGTCTCACTATGTCATTCAGGCTGCAGGTTTGTAAACTCCCACTGTAGAGAAAGACACCCCAGTTCAATATTCATTCATATGTTGTTCATATAACATAATAATGTCAACTTAGCGTGTATCTGAGATCACGTACTGCGTTTTGTGGTCGAAGCTTTGCAAGCTGGTTTTCACACTGTTGTACGCAAGAACTCGGGATCTTAATTCCGCCTCCATCAGTGAAACTTCCTGAAACACATGAAGGGTTAACAGCATGATGACACAAATTCTGGGTGTTGTGGTCATGTAATGATAAAAGTGTCTTGTGTTGTTAAAGGTCTTAAAATTAGTGGGAGTAAGCAGGTGTCCTTGGGGATGGTGGAGAGATGGTACATGGGGACCTCTCACATACCAGAGAAGAGATAACTTCTCCGTTGCTAAGCAGCATGACGTAATGTCTGTTAAGTGTTATCTGTATTGTGCTTAAATGCTGAGACTTATCTCTATTCAGGGAGCTCCTCTCCCTTAACTTTGTGTTGTGTGAAATCCTGTGCACTGCTTGAATAAAGAGATAGACTTCAAAATCCTCTTTGGGAAACTCAACATTTTGAATGACCTCAAAACATTTATGAACTCAGAATCTATACCCCTTGCATGCCGACACCTATATTGAGTTATGACACATCGGTGATAAATGAACATTTAAAGACGAGTTTTTAGCTGGTTATAAAACAGTCTGAATTTAATAATGTTACGCTTTGTGAGCTACAGAAGCAAATCAGACAAAATACATTTAGATTAAGGGAAAGGAAACCAACAGGTGTTCCAGTGATGGAAGCGGGCAAACAAACTTGTCAGATAGAACTGATTCTACTCGACCTAAAAAGCCTTAACATTTTTCTATTAAGCTCCACGAGCAGACACGAGGTCAAACTAGGATAAATATTGGATGGAGAGAGTTTAGAACACAGAAAGGTTTCAAGACAGATGCAGAGCTGGCTCAACACTGAAGCTTCAGTGTCTGCACATCGACTCTAAGGAGGAGGGGGTTGGGGATTTACTTGTTACTACACAACACCATTAGAGCAGGCGATGTCAAACAAGAGGGGGAGACAAAACTAATGTTTCAGCAGCATTGTCATGACTACATGTACAGTTGGTCCATTTTTAAAATTGCTATACCTGGGACATAAAAGATTATCATTTTATAGTTTACCGTTAGACCTGAAGCGTAAAGACGTAGTCAACAACTTAAAGCTTCAAATGTATTCAAATGTGGAGCAGGTTTAAACTGAGGCTTCATCCTAAAAAGGAGTTCAGCTGGACCGGGAAATCTTCTCTTGTTCGATCTGTCTGGATCTACTGAAGGATCCGGTGACTGTTCCCTGTGGACACAGCTACTGCATGAACTGTATTAAAAGCCACTGGGATAAAGAGGAGGAGAAGAAAATCTACAGCTGCCCTCAATGTAGGCAGACCCTCACACCGAGGCCTGTCCTCATGAAAAACACCATGTTAGCAGTTTTAGTGGAGGAGCTGAAGAAGACTGGACTCCAAGCTGCTCCTGCTGATCACTGCTATGCTGGACCTGAAGATGTGGCCTGTGATGTCTGCACCGGGAGAAGACTGAAAGCTCAAAAGTCCTGTCTGGTGTGCCTGGCTTCTTACTGTGAGAAACACCTCCAGCCTCATTTTGAAGCAGCTCCACTGAGGAAACACAAGCTGGTGGAGCCCTCCAAGAAGCTCCAGGAGAAAGTCTGCTCTCGTCATGATGAGGTGATGAAGATGTTCTGTCGTACTGATCAGCAGTCTATCTGTTATCTCTGCTCTGTGGATGAACACAAAGGTCATGACACAGTCTCAGCTGCAGTAGAGAGGACAGAGAAGCAGAGAGAGCTGGAGGTGAGTGGACAAAACATCCAGCAGAGAATCCAGGACAGAGAGAAAGATGTGAAGCTGCTTCAACAGGAGTCAGAGGCTATCAATGGCTCCGCTGATAAAGCAGTGGAGGACAGTGAGGAGATCTTCACCGAGCTGATCGGACTCATGGAGAAAAGACGCTCTGATGTGAAGCAGCAGGTCAGATCCCAGCAGCAAACTGAAGTGAGTCGAGTCAGGGAGCTTCAGGAGAAGCTGGAGCAGGAGATCACTGAGCTGAAGAGGAGAGACGCTGAACTGGAGAAGCTCTCAAACACAGAGGACCACAACCAGTTTCTACACAACTACCCTTCTCTGTCAGGACCCGGTGAATCTACGGACGCATCCAGAATCAATATCCGTCCTCTGAGGTACTTTGAGGACGTGACAGCGGCTGTGTCAGAAGTCAGAGATAAACTACAGGACGTCCTGAGAGAGAATTGGACAAACATCTCACAGAGAGTTACTGAAGTGGATGTTTTACTGCCACAACCAGAGCCCAAGACCAGAGCTGAGTTCTTACACTATTCCTGTGACATCACACTGGATCCAAACACAGCAAATGCACATATGTTTTTATCTAAAGGGAACAGAAAAGTAAGAGAAATCGGTCAAGACCAGTCTTACTCTAGTCACCCAGACAGATTCACTGTATGTTGTCAGGTCCTGAGTAGAGAGAGTCTGACTGGACGCTGTTACTGGGAGGTGGAGTGGAGAGATGGAGTTTATGTAGCAGTCGCATACAAGAATATCAGCAGAGGGGGGAGGTCTGCATGTGGATTTGGATACAATGACAAATCTTGGGCGTTAGATTGTTACGACAACAGGTATAAATTTTGGTACAACAACGTCAGCACTCCTGTCTCAGGTCCTCAGTCCTCCAGAGTAGGAGTGTACCTGGATCAGGTACCCTGTCCTTCTACAGCATCTCTAAAACCATGACTCTCCTCCACAGAGTCCAGACCACATTCACTCAGCCTCTACACGCAGGACTCTGGACTTATCCTGGTTCCACTGCTGAGTTATGTAAACTGAAATAGACAGAAGTCATTTAAAGGTACATGTAAGGTATGTAATGTTTGAGCTCCTATGAGTAACTCTTTCCCGTGTTTGTTTAGCCACGGAGGCTTTGATGCTCATGGTGACTTGTTCACCTTTTCTATGCATGAAAATATTAACTTTTCTTTGCTTTAAAGTAATGTTTAAAATGTGCACTGCATTTTGTTGTTTTTAATCTAATTCATGGGTCTTAAGAAAGAAAGCACCAGGCCATTTCTTTAAAAGTAGATATCATGTTTCAACAGCTTTGTACATTCTTTTTGGCAGAATTAATTTTAAATATTAAATTGATTGAAAATCTTACAATGTAGTTTGTAGTTTATGTTGTCCATAATTTGTGTAACATGCATAAACATCTAAATAGTTTGATAATTATTAACTAAAAAATGTTCAATAAATGTATGAACCACTCCTTTATACCATGTCCTTCATAACTGATTTGTACTGGATGTAATAGTTCATTTAAATATGGTGAATTCATCATTTATAAAGTGTAAATATAGAATCAGTAAAGAAATTATAGATTTACCTATTTATCAATAATTCAACATTTATAACTGTGTTTATGAGTTATGTTTTAATGCTTTATAGATGATGATTTAAGAATCAACTAATGATTTGTCACAAGGCAAGGCTTTTCCTAAATCCTCCCTGTATAAATATTGGTACCTTGTTGATGATGTCTGCCAGGCTGGACAGAGGCAGAGTTGTGGGATACTTGGCTTTGTCCCACTGAAACTTTGTCACATAGCTCATCAGATCCACTGAGGAACAAAAAACAGACAGAGAGTCAGATCTGTTCTAAAAGACATAAAAAACTGCACAGATGGAAAAAAAACACACCACTACTCTATGATATAGAAGTGTCATTTAGAAAAAAGATCAGGACAAAAACTAGTGCTACACAAGAATCAAAATACTGAAATGTGACATTTATTTTGAGTGCAATCATATTGGTAATTTTCAACAACCAAGAAAGATGATGCTATGACAAAAACATATATTCCGAAAAAATCATTTGAAGGCAAGGACATATCTGCAGCACTCTCATCCTTCATTATAATGATTGATTGTCCCAAACTTCATATTCATCAAAGTATTGCACTTTATTGCATTCAGAAATTGCACATTGCCTCGGGTAATTTTGTATAAATCTTGAGATTCATGGTGCAGCTCCATTGCAAAAACATGCATGTAAAAAAAACCCACACAACACTCCAGCTCAAAGAGCACACTGCCAGTAGATAAACTACCCCTCAGAGACTTGAGGTACGCTTTCAGGGGCGACAGGACGGCTCTCTGCGTCACGCCGTGGTCTGATGGGGAAAGTCATGAGGGAAGCTGGTTAGCCTGGTCTGTGTTGATCAGCTGTGGATTTGTATGAGGAGGCTAATACAAAGTGTTAAGGGTTAGGTGTTGTGAAAATGTATGGAGGAGTGGATGTATGGAAAGCCATGTGAGCATTTATTTGATGTCCTTGATATCGAGTGTCAGTTACCTGCACAAGGACAGCCTGTGACACACTAGTTCACTATTAACTACTAGGCAGAGAAAGATATGACATGTTAACTAGTAAGAGCCAATCATAAAACTAGTTGGGGACCTTTAACTCTACTATTAAACTAGTGAGGCTAAATAATGTTTACTAGTTGACTAGAAAGAGCTTAAATGTCCTCTTGTAACACTAGTTATGTTCCTTTTGTCCTAACTAATTAACAAGTGAGTTAAAAATTTGTACTAGTTAACTGGTAAGAGCAAAACATTTTTCGCTTGTTAACTACTACGAGCCAAAAATGTCAGCTAGTGTCACTAGTTGCACTGGTGAAGCTGTTTTAGACCTAAGAAGTAAATTATTGAAATGATTACAGCATTTGCTAGTTGGAGTGGTGAAGGCCAAGATGCTCACTAGTCAAACTATTTGCACAGAATGATAGTGAGGAGATGGGGAGGAAGTGTTAATTGAGGCTTTCTATTGGCTCTCAGGTTTAAAATAAAGAAAAGAAACCTTTAAATCAGGACAGAGTTTTTTTTATTTTATCGAGGACTTCATTTCATAATTTTGCATACTAGTTAACGTGTTGGCTTGACGGGTTGCAGCTACCCGTAGGTAACTAGTTGAAGTCTATTTTAAACTAGTTACGCCAATGAACATGTATTTGTGCTGATATAGTTTATTTGTTACAGTCAATGTGACACTAGAGGGGGTCTACTACTAAACTTTTGATGCTCAAAAATGTTTTCAAGTATTGGTTAAATATCCACTATCTGCACTAGTTTTGGTCATTTTGGCCTTCCTAGTGGAATAGTGAAAGTAAGATATGTTACCAACAAAACAGCACACTACTCAAAATCTTCACGCAAAAAGTTAACTAGTGAAGAGCTAAATGCATTCAACAGGTTGTAGAGCTATTTTTACTAGTACTGGAGTGTACCTATGTTGAAATGCATGTGTGCACTTGCACTGTTTACATATGGCTCCTTTGGAGGGTTGTGTAACTACTGCTCCTTCTGTAACAAGTTTACATAAAAACGTCAATATAACACAAATGTAAAAAGTCCTGTAGCCATTCAGCATTTGTGTGTGTGTGTGCGTGTGCGTGTGCGTGTGCGTGTGTGTGTGTGTGTGTGTGTGTGTGTGTGTACACATGCATATAGAATTTGCTTTAAGTAGTGCTCATACAGCCTAGGGCTTCTGTGCACTTACTGAATGAGTTTCTATACGCTGTAATTAACACCCTCATTATGTATGGGTGTGTGTGTTTGTGTGTGTGTTTGTGACTCACCTCCATTGGCTAAGGCGTTTTCCAGCACTTTGTCATCAGACTGCTCCATCACCTCCCTCATACACTGATAGGTTTTTTTAATCACACTGACCAGGGAACAGGAAAAACATCATAGTTTAAATGGTATTCATTAAGTCACAACTTCTCAAAGTTCATTTCCTGGAAATGTCTTTTATTCAAATTCGACACTGAGGCCTACAATGAACTGTTAATGTGGAATGAGGGTTTTATCGATCCAGGATTAGGCCTCTAGCTGAAGAGAGATTCAGAAAACAATTCATCCAAATCTAAACAAAGAGATTGGACCAATGTATGAGGGAAAGTCTGTCAAGTTTAGCCAGATTTTGATGTTGCAGAAATACTTTAATACCCAAGCCTACACCACTCCCGCTCAAGTAAACAATGAATTTAAAATCAGACGGGAAAACTAACCGTCAGCTACCCCTG